>NW_026652277.1:65477356-65582960 GCF_009828535.3 Hylobates moloch
TGGTCTCGATCTCCTGACCTCGTGATCCGCCTGCCTCGGCCTCCCAAAGTGCTGGGATTACAAGTGTGAGCCACCACACCCGGCCTAGAGGACCTAAGATAATTTCTGACAGCCTGGGATTCCTTGGGAGGAAACAGAAGGTGCCACAGACCTCGTTTTGGGAGAAATCTCTGTTTTCTTCATGGAACCCCAAGAACTGTAAGCAGACAGGTCTCCCTCAGAATCCAAGGGTCTGCTCTGTTTTACCTCACATTACCTGAACTTTGTGACTTTTGGGGGCATCAGAAATTACTTTGCATTATGAGAGAACCTTTAGCATTGGTGTGTATTATCTAGGTAGGATGTGTACTTTTAGGGATTGCAGTTGCTTACATGAGTGGTTATTACTACAGGCCAATACTTCTTTCTTCTCACATTTAAATGAAAAAAAAAAAAAAAAGCATGCTCTTGGGCATCCACCTATGAATGGAGGATGGGCTGATTTGCTTTAGGTTGGCCACCAGCCTTTGGGGAACATCCTTGCAGTGAAATGCTTGGTGAAAGCATTGCACTGTCTGGTCGCATAGTGTCTATTTTGGGGGATCCAGTATTTGGTATAAGTATGGGATTCTTGATTTTTGGAGATCTGTTTTGCCTTCCAGCTGTGCCTCCTTATTTGGACCTAGAAGCTGCATGCTTGAAAGAAAAACTTAAAAACTGACAAATGAAAAAAAATCCTACAACTACTGGATCTTCTTCTGTGTATTTATATGTGTTCTGTGTGATATTTATATAAAAGAGCTCTAATTCATTGGTTTAAAGAAAAATTAGTGCTTAAATCAAATATATTGTCAGAAAAATTGAAACTTTAATGCCTTTGAGTTCAAGTGACTTTAGTAATCTTTGGGAAATAAAGACAGTTTTAAAGATCATTGGTAAAATAAAAATGTCTTCAAAATTTGGACATGTGGTCTAAATTAGGCAGGTTACGTACTGTTTTTTACTAAACAACATAAACAGCTTCTTTGAGCTTTGATAATTGTTCAACTTACCTGATTTGGAGCATTAGATGCTAGGTAAGGCCTGGGGACATGTGGAGTTAACTATGCCTCCTAGCTATGCTGGAAGGAGACCTTATATGCACTTCTGTCTGGTGTCCTAGGCTCAACACCTGCTACAAAATTAAGATCACTTACTTATCAGGTTTTTAATCAAAACAAAATGTTGCTAAGAGTTAACATTGTAACATATGTAATTTAGATTACTGGAGAAACAGTTTTACCTACAAGATATGTAAGGAAAGCAAAATGTGTTTTTGGTAAAAGATTATAGGAAGGCATGGGAATATAGTTTTTTATTTTGCTTACTTTAGTGGGTTAAAGGATTGTTTTAAGTTTGATAGGAGAAAGCTGAAGCATGAGCAAGTTGTGGAAGGTATATGAAAGATTAACTTGTAAAAGAAATTCTGTGTGTAAACATTGGCTAAAGTTAAAGGGATATTATTATTATTATTTTTGTAAGTTAAACATTAGGATTAAAAAGCACAACAGAGTTTTCTAGAGCACTGATCTGCTCTGTAACAGAAAATTGTAAAGGGTTATAAAAGGTTTATGAGAATCTTACCTTACGGTCAAACTGATTAAGATTGGGAAGATTTGTCTATAAAGTTTTATTAAGAATTGGGTTTGACATTAATAGTATACTAATGCAAAGGTGAAATTTGGCTTTCTCTCTTGAATAAGATTTTTGTGTATTATTACAAGACTTAATGAAAGATTTTTGTTTGCTTTTTAAATAAACTATAGGAAAAATAAGGGAGAGAAAAGTGACAGATCGTTTGGAAACCCAAGTCTCCCCTATATCAATGAGTAAAAGTTTTTACCCTTTTGAAGTCTTTGAGTTATCATTTTGGCTAAATAAATGCTTTATGGTGACCTGGGATTCTATTTTGTAATATCAACTGTTTAAACCTTTTATATTTGACCAACGTTCCAAAATGAAATTCTAAAGTAAGTCTTTTTCTGACCTGATTAGTCCTTCTAGATATTAGGTCCCCTAAAGTCCAGAAGTGACATATTTGGCTTATTTGGTATATTAAAATCATACAGGAAGCACTGGCAAATATAAAATACTATTTGGCTTTCTTTGGACTATACTTATATAAATGTGTTATTGGTATGTGTTCCCAAATTATGCAAAACTCCTATAATTCTGATACGACTTAGTGTACATTATCAGTAATAATTATAGTTCTTATGTTACATTATTGTGTGCTACAGAGTTAACCAAATTTCTTTGTCAATTGCATCTTTAATTGGCTGTCCTAAGACTTTTGTCACCCACAGACAATTGGTGTCTTGTTTTAATCCTTTTCAAAAGGTGGTTTATAATCAGCTATAGGACTCTGATGGGTACTCTAAAATGCAAGCCTCTGATAACTTTGAAAATTGTGCCATTGGCTGGGCATGGTGGCTCACAACTGTAATCCCAGCACTTTGGGAGGCCGAGGCAGGCAGATCACATGAGGTCAGGAGTTCAAGACCAGCCTGGCCAGCATGGTGAAATGCCATCTCTACTAAAAATACAAAAATCAGCCGGGCATGGTGGCATGCACCTGTAATCCCAGTTACTCAGGAGGCTGAGGCAGGAGAATCACTTGAACTTGGGAGGCAGAGGTTGCAGTGAGCTGAGATCACACCATTGCATTCCAGCCTGGGCAACAAGAGGGAAACTCCATCTCAAAAAGAAAAAAAAAAAAAAAAAGAAAAAGAATATTGTGCCATTGAAATAGAAAAGAAAACACAAATAAACTACTTCCGGGATTCTCATAGAAACTTAATGTATTCATAAGGAATGTGGCCCAATATCAGGCAAAACAAGAGTTAACAGCATGGACTAAACTAATAAAAGACCAAAACAATCTTTTAATGACCTTTTGCTTAAAACATTGCAGATCCTTTCTGTTTTGCTTTTCAGAGTCAAGAAAACTTTTCCTTTGGAAAGTATTTACTGCTTTTAACAATTGAAAAAATATACTACTGTAGACAAAATTTGGAGCATATGTCTTTCTTTTTACCCAATTTTTCCAGAATTTGAAAACTATTTGGGAGTATTCTTAACTAATGGCAATATGGTTATTTGCATAAGTGCAGTAAGAATCTTTTCTTTTGTAACATGACGCAATTAAAGAAACTGCTTATTTTATGAAGGCTTTGAGTAGAATGGTGTGCTTTCAGATACAAACAGACTGCTTTAAGGGATCAAAGTTGACTTATAGAGCCAATAAAAGCCAGTGTCGAAAACTGGCCTCATTCCTTGTCTATGCAGTCTCTGTATGGGGTTCCTGACCTGTGGTAAGTGAAGAATGTCACTTTCTGACAGGCTCAGGAGCCCCAAGTTATCTTGGGACATCAAGAAGAAAGGAATGCACCCAACTTATACAGGTATTTGCAGGCACAGATAAATCTGTGGCTGGCTCAAGACTTTAAGAAGCCTAATGTGAGATTCTTTATAAATTAAAGTTTCATCAAAACCAATTTTAAAAACAGCCTATGTGGCAAATAATTATTTTTGCTGCACTTTATACAAATAATCAGGCCAAATATAATAAGATTAAAACTTTATGGCAAACAAATTTGTCCCACTGTGATTTGTCTTTGGTAAAAATGGAAGCTAGAGAGAGAATTTGTTTCAAAAACTATGATACACCACTTATTAGATTCTAGTCTCATCTGTTGTTTTTGAGTTTCTTCTGCAATTTAGACAGACCCTGCTTATTCCTGAGAATCAGCCAGTGATCTATGGCTGTTGCTCAGAAGAAATAAGAGGGATGGCTAACATAAAGATCTGGATTAGTATTCTAATTCTGGGCATGTATTAGAATTGGCTAGTGACCCCATATCAGCTTGGTTTTAACAATTACCCAGTTCATGGAAAGCCTTCTTATTTAGTTTACTTGGGATAATTGTGCTGATTTTGCTTTACTGTTGTGGAATATGTTGCTGTTGTCCTCTTTGTTTAGGAATGCAGGATAAGCTTACTTAACATTTTCTTAAATCGAACACTTATTAATCTTCCAGATTTCACCTTTTGTCAGAACTCAGAGTTATGATTTGCCCTCACTGTACTGACAACAGGCTCTGGTAGGGTGCAGAGGTCCTGGTAAATACACCCTCTGCTGGAAAACAGGGAGACGTTTCCATCAGTGTAAACCTGCACTTGGGTTGCCTGGGCTGAAGTTAGGAGACTGAGTAGAACATTTGCTGCAGAAAAAAAAGAAGATGTGTAATTTTCACAGTTAGAATTAACTTAGGAGAGCTGAAATTAACTGAGTCTCGGAAATCTGAATCTTGAAGTCACCAGTGGCTTTTGGGGCTGTGAGAGAGTCTCTTGTGGTCTTTAATCATGTGAGGGTGGGGTGAAATTCAATATTCAGTGGTTCTGCAACGGGATGCACTGTGCAATTGGTGATTGAGAAGCCAGCTCTCTGGCTTTAGGAAAAGAATGTCTTGCCGTTAGTCCTTCTGGAAATAGAGCCTTGCATTGCCTGCTGTCTGTTTACACTACCTTTACACATTGCCTTTGGTTACAGAGTCTTGTCCAATGGCTCTTTACTTCTGTTTGCAGGGCAGGAGATGGCACCCTGTTAAAGAGAAAGGATAGTAGCTGCAAAATCATTTGTTTCTCTGTTTCTGGGACTGTATATATTGGCTCATCTTTGAACGGTCTTTATAGCCACACCAGGCTGGAGGTAACAGGGTGATGGGAGTGGACTGCTGGTGTGGGCTGAATCAGAGTTCAGATCCATGTCTCCAGGAGGTAGGAGGTGCAGGGCAAGTCATGTGGCTTCTGGGGCATCCCTCACTTTCTTAGTTAAGGAGAAGTTGAAGTAGTCATTCTGAAATATTATGGGAGTCTGCAGAAAAAATGATGACAACCAAAGCACTTTCCATTAAACTCCATAATTTAGTCTTTACAATAATGCCACAGGGCAAGCAACCAGTCAGGCCTCACTAGTTGTGCTTCCTAGAAGAGACTGAGGTTCAGAGAGTGGGACAGAGTGTCAGATTTGGGATCAGTGGCTAGTCTAATGTGATTTCCGTCCTTTCTTCTGAGAGAAAGCATAAGAAGGCCAAGAGGATGGGGGAAGAGCACAAGTCACCTGCCTGAGAGTCAACAGGGCAGGGGTCTCTTTCTCAGTTTGTTTCTCTAAGTTATGGCAAATGCTTTTTGAGCTGTGATTATTGAGAATGGGGGCTGAAGTTCAACACGTAGTTGGCATGAGAGAAGTAATTATGATTGAAGAAAAGATCTAGATGAAATCCATTGTTCTTTTCTGTAAAGGGGTTGTTATCCCTGATTCTTTTTTTCTTTTTTCTTTTTTAGATGGAGCCTTGCTCTGTTGCCCAGGCTGGAGTGCAGTGGTGTGATCTTGGCTTACTGCAAGCTCTGCCTCCTGGGTTCAAGTGATTCTCATGCCTCAGCCTTTCCAGTAGCTGGAACTACAGGAGTGTGCCACCACGCCCCTCTAATGTTTGTATTTTTAGTAGAGGTGGAGTTTCACCATGTTGGCCAGGCTGGTCTTGAACTCCTGACCTCAAGTGATTCACCCACCTTGGCCTCCCAAAGTGCTGGAATTACAGGAGTGGGCCATTGTGCCTGGCCTGTTCTCACGGATTCTTATAGCGCCATGTTTCTCAGAATTTGTAGCTTCAATTACTTACATTTGTGCACCTGACTTTTAGGTGAGCTCCAGAATAGCATTACTAACTAAGAATGAGCATTGAGAGTAGAAAAAGTGGCAGGAACAGCAAGACTCACTCCCAGAGAGCCTCACTACAGGTCTAATAGGTGAGAAAAGTCCCCATCTTTCCCATTTTTCTTCATTACTTCCCTGTGGGGCAAGCACTGCCATTATTCATGAGTAAACTGTCTGAGTTATAGATAAGTAATGACATGAAACTTCACAAACATGCCTAGATTTCTACCCAGGGAACTGCTGTTACCAGAGAAGGGAGTTTGGAATCTTAAGCAACCAACACATGTTGATTCTCCGTATTTGCCTCCTGATGGCTTGCTCAGAGGGTCTGTTTTCATTGCCCACTTTATATGTCAGTAAATAATCTTCCCTGGCAGTGGGTCCACCATGTCTGGATGCACACAAGGAAATCTGGTGGGGTCTGGCCAGGGAAAAACACTCCTCAGGTTTTGCGGGAAAAACACTCCTCAGGTTTTGCAGGAAAAACAGTGAGCCCTTCTTTTAAGCTCGAGAATGCTTTAAAGATGCATCATTGGCAAGCCTTGCCAAAGAAATGCGGGATCTAAATGTGATAAAAGCCACTACGACATCAAGCTGGCTCTGGAGGTCTCCTTTGAAGTTTGCTGAGTGGATTGTCAGTGGGAGGCTGATATTTACATGTACAAGCACACAAGCGTTACTGCTAATTGTGGTAAATCAGGCTGGCCAGCCTGGCTCTGGATCCCACTGTGCCTAACATCAGCCCTGCATCCCAGGCACATGCCAGGCTTCTCAGAAGCGATCAGCCAGCCAGCATTGTGTGAATTGCATTTGGGTTCATAGCACTGTAATTGTCCTTCTCCTGCTATGAGGAGCAGAGAAGGAAAATGGGAGGGAGGTGTATGCAATTTGCTCTAGGAAATTGTGGGGAACGGACAGGCATGGGGGCGCGACATGGCTAAAACACTGACCTTCCCTTGAGAGAGACCATATGGTGAAGTGGAGAGGGCACAGCTTTTGCATCACACAGGCCTTGTATTAGAATTTTGGCTCTGACACCAGCTGTGTGACGTTGGGTCATTTGCAAAACCTCTCTCAGCCTCAACTGCCCCTTCTTAAAATCAACTCTAAGTAACCACAGGGTTCTTCTTTAGAAACACAGCATGCACATGCAAACTCTGGCTTAGTAAATAATGATTTCTTTTTTTTTCTATCTACTCCACCCCCCTTTCCCATTAGAAGCTTGCTACCTTTCACTCTGTGTTTTCTTCCTCTCCCATTTTCCTAGTGGCATTCAATAAAGCAGAATTCTGATTCCTGTAATGTAGGCCACCTTAGAGCAAAATACATGATCAAGCACCACCAAATTAGGCTATTATCTACTGGATCCTGTCTAACCAACCCAAACCCAACTCAGGCTAAATACAGGAATACATGAAAACACTGAATTTCTCCTCCTTTTTTTTTTTTTTGAGACGGAGTCTCGCTCTGTCGCTCAGGCTGGAGTGCAGTGGCACAATCTCGGCTCACTGCAAGCTCCACCTCCTGGGTTCATGCCATTCTCCTGCCTCAGCCTCCCGAGTGGCAGGGACTACAAGCACCCGCCACCACGCCTGGCTAATTTTTTGTATTTTTAGTAGAGACAGGGTTTCACCGTGTTAGCCAGGATGGTCTCGATCTCCTGACCTCGTGATCTGCCCGCCTCGGCTTCCCAAAGTGCTGAGATTACAGGCGTGAGCCACCGTACCCTTCCCTCCTTTTTTTTTTTTAAAACAACAACAACAACAACAACACACAGTTTATTCAGTAATTATGTATACGTATTTTAGCTTCCAAAGTCAGTGATGGAACAAATTGAGTCCTATTAGGCCCACTCCATTGCATGAGTTAGCATCAGAGGAAGTCAAACCAGAGTGACTTCATCTTGAATATGGGCTAGGTAAGAAGAGGATGAGGCCTGCTGGGCTGCATTCCCGGGAGGTTAGGCATTTGTAGTCACAGGATGAGATAGGAGTTGGGTAGGAATGGTTTCACAAGATACAGGTCATAAAGACCCCAGGATGCAGGCTGGGTGTGGTGCCATATGCCTGTAATCCCAGTACTTTGGGAAGCCAAAGCAGGAGGATTGCTTAATCCTAGGAGTTCAATACCAGCTTGGGCAACATAGTGAGACCTCATGTCTACAAATAATTTTTATTTTATTTTATTTTATTTTTTGTGATGGAGTCTTGCTCTGTCGCCCAGGCTGGAGTGCAGTGGTACGATCTTGACTCACTGCAACCTCCACCTCGTGGGTTCAAGTGATTCTCCTGTCTCAGCCTCCTGAGTAGCTGGAATTACAGGCGCACACCACGATGCCCAGCTAATTTTTTTGTATTTTTAGTAGAGATGGGGGTTTCACCATGTTGGCCAGGCTGGTCTCGAACTCCTGACCTCAGGTGATCCGCCCTCCTTGGCCTCCCAAAGTGGTGGCATTACAGGCGTGAGCCACCATGCTCAGCTTCTACAAATAATTTTTTTCTTTTTTTTGAGATGGAGTCTCAGTCTGTCACCCAGACTGGAGTGCAATGGCATAATCTCGGCTCACTGCAGCCTCTGCCTCCCTGGTTCAAGCGATTCTCTTTACAAATAATTTTTTTTTTTTTTTTTTTGAGACAGAGTCTCGCTCTGTCGCCTAGGCTGGAGTGCAGTGGCGCAATCTCGGCTCACTGCAAGCTCCGCCTCCTGGGTTCACGCCATTCTCCTGCCTCAGCCTCTCTGAGTAGCTGGGACTACAGGCGCCCACCACCACGCCCGGCTAATTTTTTGTATTTTTAGTAGAGACGGGGTTTCACCGTGGTCTCGATCTCCTGACCTCATGATCCGCCCGCCTCGGCCTCCCAAAGTGCTGAGATTACAAGCGTGAGCCACCGCACCTGGCCTACAAATAATTTTTAAAAAATGAGCTGGGTGTGGTAGTTTCACAAGATATGGGTGATAAAGACCCTAGGATGCAGGCCGGTGTGGTGCCTTATGCCTGTAATCCCAGCACTTTGGGAGGCCAAGGCAGGAGGATTGCTTAAGCTTAGGAGTTCAAGACTAGCCTGGACAACACAGTGAGACTTCATCTCTACAAATAATTTTTTAAAAATGAGCTGAGTGTGGTGGTGCAGGCCTGTAGTCCCAGCTTTTGGGCTGGGCATGGGGGTCAGCTCAGGTGGGAGGATTGCTTGAGCCCAGGAGTTCAAGGATACAATGAACTATGATGGTGCCAGTACACTCCAGCCTGGGCAACAGTGCAAGACCCTGTTTCATAAATAAATTTAAAAACCCCAAAAACCCAGGATGCAATGAAGAAGGAAGCCCAAACCCACCAAAACCAAGATGGTGATGAAAGTGACCTCTGGTCATCCTCACTACCCATTATAGGCTAATTATAATGCATTAGATGCTAAAAGATACCACCAGCACCATGACAGTTTGCAAATGTTGTATTAATGACAGGAAGTTATCCTATATGGTGGAAAAAGGAAGGAACTTTCAGTTCTGGGAATTTCCTGCCTGTTTCTGGGAAAATCATGAATAATGCACTCTTTGTTTAGCATATAATCAAGAAATAACCGTAAGTATACTCAGTTAAGCAGCGTGGCTGTTCTGCCTATGGAGTAGCCACCCTTTTTTATTTCTTTACTTTCTTAATAAATTTGCTTGAATTCCTTCTTGGGTAAAGGCAATAACCCAGGTGGCCTCCCATGGTGGTCTCCAATTTTGGGGTTTACCCTGTGACATTAGGAGCAACTTAGGGATCTGGTGCATCCCAGGCCAAGACTAACGTGGTGATTTTTGGGGGGTTATGTTAAAACTGGGGGCTCTGCCCAGGCCCCTCAGCGTGGCTTCTTGAGTCAATACCTGGGTACTTACTGGCCCTAGCACCTACAAGTTCATTCACAGTTCCTTCTCACTGACTTCACCAGTGACCACTATCAGTGACTTCAAGGGAGAAATGAGGGGGGAGATAAAGTAAAGTGAATGGGGAAGAGATAAAGAAGAGAGGTCTTTTCACAGTTTGCCAGAATAGTCCCTTCAGTGGTTTTACCCCAGGGCAACAGGGGCCCCCTTTTAATTTCTTTCTCTCTTTTAATTTTCTTTCCCCTTCCCTCCTTTCTTTTTGCCCACTTTTTGCCTTATTTGTGTCTTACTTAATTTCCATCTCTTTCTCTACTTCTTCATTCCCAGATTTGGCTGTAGAAAATTAGAAAGTTCTTGAACTTGGTTTGCACGGGTGCTTTTACTTTAACATGAAAATGAATGATCAGCCTCCTTCTAATTTTATCCTAGAGTCTACTGCATCACTCCTACCCCCTGCACAGGAATTTAGTCACACTTATCTCTCCCACTTTCTCTCTCTTCTTCACTTTCTCTATTGCTCCTCCTTTCATGCCTGTGCCTGGTTTTCCGTGCCCTGGTTAGCCTGGCTTGGGATCCAGCAGGTTCTCCAAGGGTTCCTGCGAGAACCCGGGCTGGGTGCCCAGATCTGAGCCTGGTATGTGCCTCAGTATCACAAAGCCCTCTTGTAAATGACATCCATTGTTGGAAGTTTCAGAAATTCTAGGTCAAAATGGCACTTAAATATTAAGGTATTTACTCCAACCTAAGCAACTTTTCTAAAAGTTGTAGAGGGTGTGACCTCTTTATTAATTGAAACATGAAAATCAGCTCAAGTTTGGAAGCTGAGAAAATATATGTATATGTATTTATTTCTTTGTTGTTTGAATTCTTAATATAAATGGTTTAAAGGACCGTTGCAACCTGCGTGCAATCACAGAAGGTTTTGGCTTCAGGCAGCTCCCGCCATGATCTTGGGGCCCCATTGATTCTTTCATCTTTCAGGCGTCTTACTGTTTCAACCTTGAATTTTAACCTGGGACATGTTTGACTAAAGTGATGCTGTTAATATTTTCTATTGTGCAAAACACAAAGAGAACTAGCCTCCAGAGTTGTTTCTATTTGCTAATGATGTTTCTGCTGACTTTTGACTTTTCTAGTTTCCCAGAGCTATGGGGACTTCCCATCCGGCGTTCCTGGTCTTAGGCTGTCTTCTCACAGGTACGGAGTCCAGTCCTCTCTGAGTTCCTTGTTTGGGTGTCTCGTTTTCTAAGCTTTGTGCTGCATGGGTTTATTACCAGTACTCTGCATACACAGTCCAAAAGAGTGAAAAGGAATAGAAAACTATAGGACGTTATCCAGAATGACCACAAACCTTCAGTTCCCGTTGCTGTATTGCACTTAACTCCATTTCAAAGGGAATGCTCTCCAGTGGCAGTTTTAGTACATATATAATGTTGGCGTTGAAATGTTGTTAGTAATAATGTCTAAATTTACTTACTACTCTCTTCCTTTTCCTAGGACAAGGCTTCTATTAGAGCTGGATTAGATAAATTCAGGAATGGTCAGCTGTGGGAGGTGGCACATCTATTGTCCCAGCTCCTTGAGCAGCTGAGGTGGGAGGATCCAAGGCCAGGAGTTCAAGGTTGCAGTGCACTGTGATTATGCCTGTGACTAGCCACCACACTCCAGCCTGGGCAACATAGCAAGACCTCACTTAAAAAAAAATGTTCAAAGGAAATAAATAATAGAAAATTCTTGCCCAAGAAATCATACTTGTCTTAAATCATAACTCTCTTGATGAAAGACGCTTACATTGCTTCCAAATCTCAGAGTCACCTTTATCTTCTCTAGGAATCAAACTGATAGATGAATGTTTGGCTCTTGGAAAATCTTTAAAACTTTCCCACCAAAAGGGTCATTGGGGTAATTTGTTGAAGTGTGTATTGGACTGTCTTAGTTTTCCTCCAGATATTTATGCACTGCAGATGTTCGCCATGAAACCAGTGCTCTTCTGTTCTGAGGAGTTAGCTCAGCCCGTTAGTGTCTTTGTCTTACCCATTTGGATATGGTAGAATTGAGCAAGATCAGAGATTCAACAGTTCTAAGCTCCACTAAGTATACCCCATCTACAGAGTAGTAGGTGATCCAGATGTACTTACAAATCCTATCTTAGCAAGGTTTAGGAATTATAGTGGTCATATATTGAAGTTGGGTGGGAGTCTCACACCAGGTTCCAAGGGAGATTACAAATCATTAATTAATAATTAAGTCATAATATCTCTTCTATCAGTCTTGGGTTTCTTGTTTTCCAAGTTCTGTGCTGCATGGGTTTATTATCTGTACTCTGCTTACACAGTCCAAAAGAGTGAAAAGAAATAGAAAACTACAGGACGTTATGCAGAATGACCACAAACCTTCAGTTCCTTTGCTGCATTGCACTTACTCTATTTCAAAAGAAGTAAGTGCAATTTCAGTCTAAATAAGCGAGACTGAAATTTGAGCTTCAAAGATGAACTTAGAGTTTTCACTCTTGGGTTTTACTTACCAATTGTGAATTAAAATCCATATCATCTGGCACCATTGCACTCCAGCCTGGGTGACAGAGCAATACTCCATCTCATAAAAATAAATCAATAAATAAACAAATAAATCCACATCATCCTGCTTTGGCCCTGGAAGTCATGAGGGAGAGACGGCATGCCCAAGGGCCATAAGAAATGGAAGATGTGGAATTCCTGAGCACAGATGTGCTTTGTGTTTCTTCAGTCCGTGTTCTTGCCTCCATTCTCATTCCATTGGGTATTTTTTTTTTTTTTTTTTTTTTTTGAGACAGAGTCTCTCGCTCTATTGCCCAGGCTGGAGTGCAGAGGCTCACAGCAGCCTCAATCTCCTGGGCCCCAGTGATCCTCCCACCTCAGCCTCTGGAGTAGCTAGGACTACAGGTGTGCACCAGCACGCCCGGCTAATTGTTTTATTTTTTTATTTTTTGTGGAGACTAGGTCTCACTATGTTGCCCAGGCTGGTCTTGAACTCCTAAGCTCAAGCGATCCTCCCACTTCCACCTCACAAAGTGCTGGGATTATAGACATGAGCCTCTGCGCCCCAGCCTCATCTCATTTTAAATAAAGGAAACCTTTGCAGTGACTGTGAACCATAAAGAACCCATATGTGCTTGAGCTCATGCCATCTTGGGATAGTTTATGGTTACACATAAGAGTCCAAAATATGGAATTGGAATCAGACATCCTCTGTCTATTTGAGTGTTTGGAGGGGTGAATCTAGTGGGGCTTGGTGGAGCTATTTGGAACATTTGCTGCTCTCAGCAGATGCAGTGGCTGTTATAATGGGGGACCTTTCATGGGCATCCAGGCTAACGGATTTTTGTGTAGAAATGGTCATTGTTCATCTAAGCTGCTACTGTTGCTTCTCTCAGTTATCGGGATGAGACTGTCCTTTCTGACTGCATCCTATTCAGAGCATGCTTCCTTTTGCAGGGCTGAGCCTAATCCTCTGCCAGCTTTCATTACCCTCTATCCTTCCAAATGAAAATGAAAAGGTTGTGCAGCTGAATTCATCCTTTTCTCTGAGATGCTTTGGGGAGAGTGAAGTGAGCTGGCAGTACCCCATGTCTGAAGAAGAGAACTCCGATGTGGAAATCAGAAATGAAGAAAACAACAGTGGCCTTTTTGTGACGGTCTTGGAAGTGAGCAGTGCCTCGGCGGCCCACACAGGGTTGTACACTTGTTATTACAACCACACTCAGACAGAAGAGAATGAGCTTGAAGGCAGGCACATTTATATCTATGTGCCAGGTGAGTTGGCTGGGTCCCCAGGACCAAGCTTCTTCTCTTCCTGTCTCTCCTGTTAAATGTACTAAGGTTTTAAACATATATATATAAATAATATTTATTGCGGGAAGTTTGAAAAATGTAAGCAAACACACACAAAAATCATTTGTAATATTATCAAGAAATATTCATTGTTAGCATTTCAGAGCTGTATTAAGTTTGGAAAGTCATCTTTGTTATGACATGTCCTGTACTGATACTGTATAAACAATCTGAAATATACTCATCTCTATTCAGTTCATTCAAGTTGCACACATACTCACAGTGTGTCCAGCACTGGGCTAAGTGTTGAGTACACAAAAATTAATAGGTAAGCCCTGTCTTGGAGTTGCTGATAGTTCATTATAATATCTTCCAAATAAACACTCGATTTTTCAGATTCACTATCAACATACATTTATTCTCAGAGAGTTGGAAGGAATTTTCTTTTTCCTTTTAAAAAAGTTGCATATATATATTTTTTTCTTTTTTTTTTTTTTTTTGTAACAGGGTCTCACTCTGTTGCCCAGGCTGGAATGCAGTGGCATGATCATCATAGCTTACTGCAATCTCAACTCACCTGGTTCAAGCGATCCTCCCACTTCAGCCTCCCCAGTAGTTGGGATTACAGGCATGCACCACCACACCCAGCTAATTTTTATATTAGTTGAGACAGGGGTTTCACCATATTGACCAGGCTGGTCTTGAACTCCTGAGCTTAAGTGATCTGCCTGCTTCGGCCTCCCAAAATGCTGGGGTTACAGGCGTGAGCCACTGTGCCTGAATTTTTATTTTTACTTTTGTAGAGATGGGGTTCCACTGTGTTGCCCAGGCCGGTCTCAAACTCCTGGGCTCAAGTGATCCACACCCACCTCAGCCTCCCAAAGTTCTGGGATTACAGGCGTGAGCCACTGGGCCTGGCCTACTCCTGCATTTTAATTAAAAGGACAAAAGGCTCGAGCACAAGTGATGGCAATTTCAGTATGCAGTTGGGTAAATGAAAAAGGACTATGGCTAGAATCCTTGGTTTTAGAACAAAACATAACCGTTTAATGATTCTTGCCATCCTTGCTGTTTGGGCATAGGTGTGTCTTCCTACCTTTCTGCCTTTTCTTTTTCAGTTTTCAATGGGCTTCTCTTCCTACCCTCTATAACTACAGGTGTCCCCAGGGATCTAGACCCTCTTTACTTCTTTCATGATACTCTTATTCATATGAACCTTCCTTCTTAACAATTAAAAAAAAACAAAAACTTTGTTTTGAAAGGGGAAGGTATTTAGAATGTCACTCCAACTTCATTCACACTTAGATTCCTTCAGGAAAATCCTCTAGGTGTGGAGGGATTTTCCCCTGCTGTGAAGAGAATGGTAGGAACGTGAATGTGTTAAAGGCACACGAGTCCCTGAAGTGTTAATCCGTGTAAGATTGTCCAAAAATTCTTCTTGTTCCAGCACAGACGCCATCCAAGTAGCCCCTGCATCACTGTCTGACAGAGATCTTTTTATTCACAATAATGGAGATTTAGGGGCCCTTTCTGCAGCTGATGTTTGAGACTGTTAGAACTTCTTACCACCACCGTAGCTTAAGTAGCTGTTTTTCTTTTGGAAAGGAAATTCTCAGGCTCCTTCTCCTTCTTTAAATTTTTTGTATTTCTCAAAGGATTATTTTTTAATAAACAGATTTCTGTGCTACTTTTCAATCATACTGACTATAGGTGATGAGTTTTTAAAAGCATTTCATAATAAAACTAGAAATATTTTTTCCTGTTTTAAACAGAGTTGGATTCTATTATTTTATTGTTCATTTTTGTTTTTAGTTGTTTAAATTTTGATTTAGATTCCTGGTTAGTGTTTATTTATTTATTTGTAGAGATAGGGTCTCTCTGTGTTGCCCAGGCTGGTCTCAAACTCCTGAACACAAGCAACCCTCCCACCTTGGCTTCCCAAAGTGCTGGGATTACAGGCATGAGCCACAACTCCTGTCCAGTATTGATATTTACCATCAGTATTATCCATCAGGAGACATGCAATTTGGTATTATTCATACTTAAAAATCACTTTGTAGCTGTCATGATAACTAATGCCAGTGGGGCAATTCTTCTGGATATATGTGTAAAGGTGAACCTCATACCTAATATCAATAATGCCAGTGGGATAGTTTTTCTGGATTTATGTGTAAAGGTGAAATTAATGTCTAATAGAGTCTTCATTCTTTTTTAAACCACAGACCCAGATGTAGCCTTTGTACCTCTAGGAATGACGGATTATTTAGTCATCGTGGAGGACGATGATTCTGCCATCATACCTTGTCGCACAACTGATCCCGAGACCCCTGTAACCTTACGCAACAGTGAGGGGGTGGTACCTGCCTCCTACAACAGCAGACAGGGCTTTAATGGGACCTTCACTGTAGGGCCCTATACCTGTGAGGCCATCGTCAAAGGAAAGAAGTTCCAGACCATCGCATTTAACGTTTATGCTTTAAAAGGTACTCGTATCCTCTCCTTCCTTCTTTAAATAAGAGTAACAGGCAAAATCATCAGGTGCATGTAGGATTTTTTTTTTTTAAATCATCATCACTGGTGATCCTAAATTCTGATTTGGGGATTTAGGACCCCAGCTAATACAATGTCAGGGTGACCTCTGTGGCTATAATAATAAGCTTAAAATTTACTAAAGGCCAAAGCTTGATTACCCACGCAAGATTTCATGTTTCATCAGTTGACTTCAAAATACTGTAAGGAATTCTTTTCTTACATAAGCCTCTTACTTTCATTCACATTCCTGACTATGGCGGCCCTAAAAACAAACATACACCCAGGGGGTTAGATGCCTAGATTAATTTTAGTAACTTAAGAAAAGTGATTTGAAGAAAGTAGTTTAGACTTCAACCCTTTGAGGTCTGCAGTTAGTACGCTTGGGGAAGTATAATACATGCTGAGGTCAACAGATATTTCCTGAACACTATTCTACGTGGAGGAATGGGTAGCAGCAAGAGTACACTGTTTTAAAATCAGAGCACAGCTAATTTTGTGCCAGGCACTGTGCTAGGTTCTGGGAAAGTACTGAGAATGACTGAGGAGCAGAGTGGAAGAGAAGAAGAGAAGAAACAATTGGATAGAAACAAAGTGTCTAGAGCAGTGTGGATCAAGATAGAAACACAGTGTCTAGAGCAGTGTGGATCAGCAAAGGTTGGTTGATTAAATGAATAAATTTATTAGTCAAGGTGATCGCAGACGAGTATAACCATAACTAACCCACTGCTGAGGAATGTGGTGTTCTGTTTGATTGGAATTTATTTTTATTGTTATTATTTTGTAATTCTGTATTATAACTATATGCCTAATTGTTGTACACCATCTCACAATCAAGTCTTGTGAGATTTTCCAAATTTTATCTTGATCAAACTGGTTTGCAAATTATTTTTCAGGGTTTTCTTAAAAAAAAAATAACAACACCCAAACTTTATAAGATCCTGGCTATCCTATGGATTTTTAGGCCCTTGTATTTGCTCTTTTTTATAGCAACATCAGAGCTGGATCTAGAAATGGAAGCTCTTAAAACCGTGTATAAGTCAGGGGAAACGATTGTGGTCACCTGTGCTGTTTTCAACAATGAGGTGGTTGACCTTCAATGGACGTACCCTGGAGAAGTGGTAGGTACCCTCAAAACATGCAATGGCTTGGAGCAGAGTAGCAGGGCTCAGAAGACCTGCATTTGAGCTCCGTCTGTCACTGATGGGCACATCACTGAGTTTCTCTAGACATTAGCTTCCCACCTCTGTGATGAACACATTTGATTAAATGGCCTTTAGGGCTCCTTGATCAATGGGAGAGTTTGAAATGATAGTTCCTGGACCAGGCCCTTCAAAATACATAAAGAGTGTGCAGTAAGCCTTCTTTTTCAGAAGTCAGACAGAAAGGAAGGTTCTCTGGCTACGAGATATCAACCGAAAAATTAGAAGAGCAAAAAAACCACTGGATTTTACTATTGCAGAGACAGTGATTGATTCTCATTGTCTTGGCTTCTGTGCCCTGAGGTTTGATTCATCTGATAGTGTTGATTGCCCGCACCCCTTCCTCTTCTGCCTTGTTGGCACCCAGGACAATGTGTCTTCCTGTTCCGCCTCCTATGTGCCTGACCTTTGCATGGCTCACCTTCAGTGAACAGTTATCATGTAATCATTCAGCAAAGGTTTAATGAAGTTTGCTCAATCCTAAGCACCGTACCAGAAGCTGGTTCAGTATTGCAGGAAGAAGGGAAGAGGGGAGATGGAAGTGGGGAAGGGGAGCCACCATGCTGCCTCTTGGTCACTGGAGATTTACACAGAGTCTCAGTCATTCTAATGCATTGTCACTAAGTGTGTAAGACAGCCATGTGAAAGAGGCTATGAATGCCCAAATGTAGGAATGACTAATATTCTTATGGAGAACAAAAACGAGATATATATGTTTCTTCCCTCCACTCCTGACTTGTAAATTTCTGCTCCCTGTTCTTTTAGGCATTTGACAGCTTTCTGTCTTTCTATCCATTGATCTCCCCCATTTTATCCGTTTCTCTCTCCCGTGCATTTGCCGCTGCTTTTCATTTGTCCTGGGGCATCTGATTGGAAGTTGGGCGTTTTCACTATTGCCTCACAAACTTCACACAGTGAAGGGACATTTACAGTCCAACAAATGTACATCTTCCCTGACATATGAAGTGATTTGGTTCTTCTGTTCATACTTGACTGACTTTAATCCTTAACACATAAACACTGCTTTTTATTTATAGGAGACAGCAATTTTTTTTTTCCAAACCAAAGTACATGCTATTTGGCGTACAAATATATAATCAAAGTATTGTTTCATACAGTATGTTTTTTCCAATTATGAAAGTGATGCAGGGTTATCGCAGAAACTTTGTAAAATATGGAGAGACAAAGGAAAGGCTACTTCCCAGAGCATCCTGTTTATATTTTAGGGAGATAAAGCTTTTATTTTTCATTTGTATTTCTTTCTTTCTTTTTTTTTTCTTTTGTTGTAGAGATGAGGGTCTCACTGCATTGCCCAGGCTGGTCTCGAACTCCTGGGCTTAAGTGATCCTCCCACCTTGGCCTTTCAAAGTGTTGGGATTACACATGTGAGCCTCTGAGCTTGACTGAAATAAAGCTCTTAAGTATTTCTTATCCATAGATAAATATTGAATAATTAATAGGTGTTATTCTCTAAACAGTAATTTATTACATTTTTTATCCTTCAGCAGTATAGCACAAACACTTTATATTGTCATTAGCTGTCCTTTTAAAAAATGGGCTGGATGTGGTGGCTCATGCCTGTAATCCCAATACTTTGGGAGGCTGAGGCAGGAGAGTCACTTGAGGCCAGGAGTTTGAGATCAGCCTGGGCAATGTATCGAGACTCTGTCTCTACAAAAAATTTTTAAAACTTAGCCAGGTGTGGTGGCATGAGCCTGTAGCCCCAGCTACTCAGGAGACTGAGGTTGGAGGATCGCTTCAGGTCAGGAGGTTGGGGCTGCAGTGAGCCATGATTGTGCCACTGCACTCCAGCCTGGGCAGCAGAGTGGGATTCTGTCTCTAAAAAAATTAAAAACAAAATAAAAAATCTCATGATTTTCTAAGCAGCTAGCTTTTCTTCTTTAGGTTTTATCTTTTAGAGCAGTTTTAGGTTTACAGCAAAATTGAGTGAGAGGTACCGAGATTTCCCATGTGTTCCCTACACCCACACATGCGTAGCCTCCCCCCTTGTCAACATCCCCGCCATCCAGTTGTTATAACTGATGAACCTCCATTGACACATCCATGTCACCCAGAGTCCATAGTTTACCTTAGAGTTCACTCCTAGGAGCGAGCTTTTTAAAAGTTGGTTTTCTTCCCCTTTTGCTGTAGAAAGGCAAAGGCATCACAATGCTGGAAGAAATCAAAGTCCCATCCATCAAATTGGTGTACACTTTGACGGTCCCCGAGGCCACGGTGAAAGACAGTGGAGATTACGAATGTGCTGCCCGCCAGGCTACCAGGGAGGTCAAAGAAATGAAGAAAGTCACTATTTCTGTCCATGGTACATTCTGCTTTCTAAAATGTCAGTCGTCCATGCTGCTCGGGATCCATATGTGGTAATCATTATTTAATGGAAACTCTTCCCTGTACAGAGAAAGGGTTCATTGAAATCAAACCTACCTTCAGCCAGTTGGAAGCTGTCAACCTGCATGAAGTCAAACATTTTGTTGTAGAGGTGCAGGCCTACCCACCTCCCAGGATATCCTGGCTGAAAAACAATCTGACTCTGATTGAAAATCTCACTGAGATCACCACTGACGTGGAAAAGATTCAGGAAATAAGGTAAAGAAACTCTCTGCCCAAGTATGCCTTTTTTTTAGTGTGCATCAGAGGCGGACTGAGGTTTGTGTGTGTCTTACAACCCAGACCCAAAGTCAGTCTAGAAAATGTAACAATCTGAGTTAAGAGATGCTTGAAATCACATCCCTTTAATGATAACATTGCAATGTGGTATTAGTATGCTGGTAAGTATTTAATGAGAAGATGACAAGAAAGAACTAAAAGCTCTGGCCCCTGGGGAAAGACAGGTCACTGGATTCAGCTAGGATGGAAGAAAGGAAGTAAAATTGGACTCACCAGGATTGAATAGATTGAATATATTCCCTGATGTTCATCATCCATATTGCAAGTAGACACCCATGAGGCAGTTATCACATCACCTTACGTGAAAGTTAACATCATAGGCTTAATCTGGAACCCATTTGCCCTAATTGAGGACTCCACAGGAAAGAAGAGTAGAGCCTGGCTAACTTTAATCAGGAGAGACATGTGCAGTGAGTTGCTTGGATCCCTACCTTTTAATCAGAATGGTAGATTGCTCTCATCTCTTAATTGGTGGTGGAGTTTTGAGTGAGTCACCCCTCAGCCACAGTTTCCTCATCTACAGTGTAGGATAAAGAATACCTTATGTCCTTCAAGGCAAGGAATTGGATCAGATGATATCATGAGGCCTCTTGAGGTTTTAAGCTGTGATTAGAACCCAAGAGTCAGAAGGTACATCTCGCAGCACCCAGCTAACCAGCCCTATACTTTTGTCAGAAATCATCTCAGAAAGACAAAGTCAGTCCTGTATTTCAAGCCTTCAGGAGGAGGAAGAACAGAGCCTTTCTCATTAGTTCAGTTTGCCTCAGGATTTGCTTTCTTCTTTCTGAGCTAAATTCCACATGTAATTGAGAAGCAGTGTCTGAGAAAATGGAGTTTTACAACCCCTATAGAATAGCAAAGGAAAAGTGAAGTGGGATACTGAATCTGGAAGGCTTTCTGTTGACACAAAATGAAGGTGTACAACAAGGAGGGCAGCTTTCCACGAGGAACTTCCATGAGGCTGTGCAGCCAGAGAGGAATAGGGCAACCCTGGTACAGCCAACACCTCCAACACGTGTGTGAGCACTGTCTGCAAGCCATAATCCACAGCAATGACAGGACAGGCTCGCCAACTGAGTGGTTCTGGAAAGCTGCCTTTTCCTTTTAGTGATTCAGGGATCCTTCAACGTGTATTTTTTAGTTCCTGTTAGGAGCCAGTGAATACAAAGATGAACATGGTAGATGGGGGATCTGGCTTCCTGGAGCTTAAAACTAGTGTACCCACTGGTTTTCTTGGCCGAAGAAGTGTAGACAACAAACAGCAGAGGATAATTTGGTAATCAGCATTCCAATGTGCCCCAGGGGACTCTCTAAGGAAATGCAGTCCTGGGGCACACCCAGTATGGTCCAGCCTGCTCTCTTCATAGGTCTGAGTGCCCCAGCATTTGCAAAGTGTTTGGAGCCTATGAAATGCTTTCACACATACAATCTCCTTTAATTAACTCTCACAATGACTCTGTGCTATGCGTACAATTATCACGTTTTACACACAAGGAAACTGAGGCATGGAGAATTGTAATAATGCCCGAGATCTTCTCACTCCATGACCAGTGCTTTTCTTCTCCATTCCAGTTGCTTTTTCACACTGTGATGATTTATAAAGGGCAATCAAATGGGCACATACTATATTTACGCACATACATGCACACACACACACACACACACACACACACACACAACCAGATGTCATTTATAATCCATGTAAAATATTTTTTGGGAAGCTTCTCTTTAATAAAGTTTGAAGAGGCATATTTTTTCTAACTTTTTTTTTTTGAGATGGAGTCTTGCTCTGTCGCCCAGGCTGGAGTGCAGCGGTATGATCACGGCTCACTGCAACCTCTGCCTCCTGGGTTCAAGCGATTCTTCAGCCTCAGCCTCCTGAGTAGCTGGGATTACAGGCGTGTGCCACCATGCCTGGATAATTTTTTTTTTTTTTGTATTTTTAGTAGAGATGGGGGTTTCAGCATGTTGGTCAGGCTGGTCTCGAACTCCTGACCTCAAGTGATTCACCCACCTTGGCCTCTCAAAGTGCTGGGATTACAGGTGTGAGTCATCACAGCCAGCCTATAACTTTTTTTTAATAGGTGATAGAATCCCATGCTTGAAAACTAATCAAACAAAAAGAGAATTCATTGTAAGAAGCCTCACTGTACTGTCCCCAACTGCCCAGTTCTCCCCACCTCCCCACAGGGAAACATCTTTAT
Organism: Hylobates moloch; assembly: GCF_009828535.3. NCBI lineage: Eukaryota > Metazoa > Chordata > Mammalia > Primates > Hylobatidae > Hylobates > Hylobates moloch. The sequence continues at coordinate 65,499,390 of NW_026652277.1, forward strand.
TAGTTTCATTAGGTTCTTATGAAACCTTCCAGAGTTTCTTTAAGCAAAATACAAGCAAGTAGGAATGTCATATCCTGCGGACTGCTACATACCAATACGTAGAAAGTGTCCTCATTCTATCCTCCAATGGTATTCCATTGTTTGGCTGAACCACCTAAATGATGGCTACCTAGGGGAAGCAACTATTTTTTTAAAAAGGTAAAAGTCAAAGGTTTTTATTTTTTATTTTTTTAAAGAAAAGCTGGTAGGCTGTGTTTATTCATTCAGAAGTCAGGCCCTGGCTGAACTGATAGCTCTTGGAGAGGGCCATTGCTCATCTCTGAATGTCTGGTTTTCTCTTGTAAGAATTGTGTGTATGATCCAGACCTTCAGTGTGTGCACTGTATATTGAGAATTCCAGAAGAGATGATATGGACAAGAAAAAAAGATGACTTTACTTTTTACGGTAAAAATAAAACAAATTGAAGAGTACAATTGTTTAAACAACTGGAACTTACTTAGCTACTGCTTGTTTTTTAAAAAGGTATCGAAGCAAATTAAAGTTGATCCGTGCTAAGGAAGAAGACAGTGGCCATTATACTATTGTAGCTCAAAATGAAGATGCTGTGAAGAGCTATACTTTTGAACTGTTAACTCAAGGTATGTAAAGGGAATATAAAGATAATGCTAGCCCTGTAGATGAGTGTCTTCCAAGGAAAGCCTGGCACTTTTCTCCCAGGTCATGGAAGAAAAGCAATACTTAGGGGAGAAGCAGTGTCTGCAGATGTCACATATCGGGGATACCTCTGCTGGACTCATGAATTCAGGTATTTCTGGGAGGTTCTGGGTTACTCTAGAGTAGGCGAGGAATCCCTAGGCTCCACTAGCTTTCTTTATTTTTGTAGAGATGGAGTCTTGCCATGTTGCCCAGGCTGGTCTCCTGGGTTCAAGCTATCTTCCCACCTTGGCCTCTCAAAAGTACTGGGATTACAGGTGTTAGCCACTGCACCTGGCCTCCACCAGCTTGCTTAGCACCTGCTTCTCAATCTGAGAAGAAAGAAGTGATACTTTTTGGTCCAGATGACCTTAGATTGTTCTGGAGAGTTTTGCTACAAGTTTTCCTTGTAGACATTGTACATTGGTCCTTACCAGAATGGAGTGCCCAAGTCTGTTTACATTGAGGTTCAGCACCTATCTGGAGTCCCAGCCATGTGCCAGGTGCTGTCTGAGGTGTGCTCATGTGATCCTCACAGTAAAACCTGTGATAGAAGCATCACCGTATATCTAATTTATTTGACCACAGATTTAGAAAAGAATCTTTAAAACCTAATAACATACCACAGATGCATTTTGGTAAATGCTGCTTTAGATTATACTTTAGCTGAATCCATTAGTCGAATCCTAAGCTATAATATAATTTTAAGAACCTCCTTGCCTTTCAAGCCAAATAACCAAGGGACTTTCTCTCTCTTTTTCCCTCCCTCCCTCCCTCCCTCCCTTCCTTCCTCCCTCACTCTCTTTTCTTTTCTCTCCTTCCTTCCTTCCTTCCCTCTTCCCTCACTGTCTCTTTTCTTTTCCTTTCTCTCCTTCCTTCCTTCCCCCTTCCCTTCCCTTCCCATTTTTCTTCTCACCATGTTGCCCAGGCTTGCCTCAAACTCCTGGGCTCAAATGATTCTCTTCCACGTCAGCCTCCCAAGTAGCTGGGGCTACATGTGTGAGGCATCACAACCATGGACTTTTCACTTTCTTCACTCCAAGTTAAAAACATCACAGGGATAAATCTCAAAACACCAAAACTGTGAAAATGCTGCTAACCATGTGGGTCTGTCTAAACTGGAGTGTTACTTGTACAACTGGTTTCAGCCCCTCCAGAGTGGTTTGAATGCCACATGGATGAGTTGTGAACTCATATTCCACCTTGTAGTCCCACATGTTCTGGGACACGAACTATTCCATTCTGACTTCTTTCTGCCTCTTGCAGTTCCTTCATCCATTCTGGACTTAGTCGATGATCACCATGGCTCAACTGGGGGACAGACAGTGAGGTGCACAGCTGAAGGCACGCCGCTTCCTGATATTGAGTGGATGATATGCAAGGATATTAAGAAGTATGGAAAACAGATGTGTCTTCTTCTTTCGTGGTCAGAATCTTTCTCCCTTGACACAAATGATGTCAAATACATTTTACTTATTGACTATAAGATAGGGTTTTGGGTGTGATAGCTTCAGAGTATGTATCTTTTGTCATGAATAGCTGTGAGAAGAAGGTCCAGGGCTCTCATTAGACCTTCAAAATGTCTCCAATCTAAAAAAAAAAGTGAATTTTAAAAACCAGTGTTCTAAGAAGATTTTTACTACCCTGGCTCATGTATCTTATTTGGTGAACTTTGTTTGGTAGTCGGACTGCATGTAAACATAAATATGACTGCTTAGTCTCTTATCTGCCCATCTGCTGTTTGGTGCGTTAATTCGCCATTCCCTCCTCCTTCCCTGCAGCCCTCAGCCTTCTTAAATGGGCACATGAGCGGTGTGTTTACACTTTATCCATGGTAACTGGTTGTGTTCAGAAGCCTCAGTTGTTTCTTCCTCTAGACAGAGACTCCTCATCTTAACTTCTCCTAGGGCTAAGGACAGACTTGGATATTAACTGGAGTTTCTAGTAGATTCCAGTGTGGAGCAGGAATCTAGGTCTTATAACTCAATCTGAGGATCATCGCAACCCTAGTGACACCTTAGGGGCTCTTCCCAGTGTGGGTGTTGAGAAGGGAGGGCTCCAGGCCTTTTTGAAGGGGTGAGAGATTGAGATCATTAAATATGGTTGAAATTGAACTGTTCAGTTTGCTCATAGGTTCAAGATTGGGGAATGGTAGTCATATTTTATTAAACTTGTTCATGTCTGCCTGCTATGTAAACACTTAGCTTTCAGTTGTTCATGTGTGAGTTATTCCCTCTTCAGCACATGCAGACAAGTTTTAATGTTCATCTGCATGTAAAATAAATCAGTGTGTATTGCCCCAAAATGTAGACAAGGTCCCAACTCCTTGCCATCTTAGAGTGTTCCCGTGGCTCCACTCATTGCCATGACTCTCAGGAATTGGCCCTATACTTAGGCCCTTTTTCTCTCTAGATGTAATAATGAAACTTCCTGGACGATTTTGGCCAACAATGTCTCAAATATCATCACGGAGATCCACCCCCGAGACAGGAGTACCGTGGAGGGCCGTGTGACTTTCGCCAAAGTGGAGGAGACCATTGCGGTGCGATGCCTGGCTAAGAATCTCCTTGGAGCTGAGAACCGAGAGCTGAAGCTGGTGGCTCCCAGTGAGTTGCTCAACAGTCAGGACAACTCATCAGCTGAGCTGCATCTCCCCCAGGCAGAACTTTGAATCCCAGATAGCGGTCATATAGAAATGAAGGTCTTAAGGCAGAAATTCAGTTATGAATACTCTTAAAGGCATTTGGGACTTTGTTTTATTTTGTTTTGTTTTTTGAGACAGTTTTGCTCTGTGGCCCAGGCTGGAGTGCGGTGGCGCAATATTGACTCACTGCAACCTCTACCTGGGACTTTGTTTTAGATTCAGATCCAAAACTGCATTTTTGCAGAGGCCCCTCAACATTTTGCTTGTCTAATAATATAGCTACAGTCTCTACTTTGAATGTCTGTGTATGTGGATGGAGTGTGGGGAAGAAGCATCTTCTGTCTCATTGCTCCTTAAAAGATGGATGAAGCCAAAAGCAATATAAGCAAAACGCAACTTACAAAATAAGCTTTGTAATAAAGCATATGAAAAAAAAAATAAAGCATATGAAGTAGAGGTGTCTGCCCATATAGTATCTGTCAATTGCATTTATCCTATTCAAATTCTGTCCACAAGGTTACCGTTGGAGCAACTTTGGAGAAAATACTGAGTTCTCCTGATTGAATTTTGTCCCCTTCTTGTATAAGGAAAGAGTTGATGTAGTTTCCTGGGTGTAGATGGTTTGAGAGATGGTACTGTCTATCCCTAAAATGAACCAGGCAGCCCTCACACTTCCCCACCAGCAGTGAGAGATTCCTGGCTCAGACACAGCCACACTACCTTGCTGTCCCTGTGCATGTCTGCCAGGAAACTTTTCATTGTGCCCCTCTCTCTTGTCACGTAGCCCTGCGTTCTGAACTCACGGTGGCTGCTGCAGTCCTGGTGCTGCTGGTGATTGTGATCATCTCACTCATTGTCCTGGTTGTCATTTGGAAACAGGTAGATATTTTCTCATAAAACTAAAGATCTTTGAAGCCAATGAGAACAAGAATAGCAACCTAGTTCAGTGCTTGGCACAGAGAAGGAGCTCAGTAATTACATGTGGAGTGAACGTTGTTGGACTCTAGTGTGTCCAGTCACTGTGCTGCTTCAGTGAAGCACTGGTGCACTGGGACTTTGGTAATTCACCAGTTACCTGTCCTGGTCATTTATAGAAACCGAGGTATGAAATTCGCTGGAGGGTCATTGAATCAATCAGCCCGGATGGACATGAATATATTTATGTGGACCCGATGCAGCTGCCTTATGACTCAAGATGGGAGTTTCCAAGGGATGGACTAGTGCTCGGTAAGTTCCATGGGGTGACCTCCCAAGACTCCCTTTTCCCCTTGCACACAACTTTACAATTTATAGGCCTTGGTAGAATAGAGATCTGAGCTTGTGCTTAGTAAGAACTAGGCAATGGAAATTTGCTTTCAGAAATACATTTCTGTCTTGACAATAAGTTAATTGGATCATTGTAATGACTTTTTAAAATCTCTTTCCATAACAAATTATAGTTAAGGAAAATTTTACAAAGGGAGAAGAGAATATGAAGAGGGCTGGCAAAGATACCCACCAAAATTGCTTTTCTTTAGAAATGACACAAATTGAAAATGAGATGAATTTCTGTGACTAAAAATGAGCAGATGAGAAATGAATGAGGACAACCACGAAATGTATTTTGATTCAGTACATTCTGAAGATGCATTAGATACTCCTTTTTATATATTTGGAATATGGAATATAAAAATATAGGTACATTTTAAGGCAAAATATGTAAAAATAAGCAAGCCAACTTATCACAAGCATTTCAAGTATTTCAATCCTGGGCTGAGACCAAGTATATGAAGCTTTAGTCCAAAGGAGTATTTCTTTTTTAAATCACATTCCTAATGAATGAAAGCAAGACAAAGGCAAATGAAAGTAGAGGTAGAGGTTGTGTTATGATGAATGATCTAACAGTATATATGTTAAAGAATGACCAATGCAGGTTTTAATTATCCACCTGTCTCATTGCAAAATACAGAAGAGTTTAAGTCTTCTTAGAGAGTTAGGTAAACTGAAATCAAGCAAGGCACCAGAGTGAAATCACCTTTGCAAAAATTGTAACCGAGGAAATTATGACAGTGAATGAGATATGACCTAACCAACTCCATTTTGCTTTAGCCTCCAAGTTGTCTTTGTTCCTTCCTGGGCATAGGCCGAACTAACTTTGAGAGAAACTTAGTTTACAGTTTGACTTTGAAAAAAAGACAATAATAGCCCTTTGCCAAAACAAACCCTCTTCTTGCCTGGGAACTAGACTGCCTTTGCGGGACTAACAAATTAGCTACAAGATTAGAAAGTACGGTTTAGGGGTCACTGTTGTAAAACCTGAGGTCAGTGCTTGAGATATTTTGGAGACCCTGTATTTCGATGCACCAGCTGACACCACCCAGGTCAATAAACCGGCTCATCTGATCTTGTGGCCCCTACCTAGGAAATGACTCAGCGCAAGAGGACAGCGTCAGCAACCTGTGATTTCATCTTTGACCCAACCAATCAGCAGTCCCCATTTCACCCCCTAACCACAAAATCATCCTTAAAAACCCCATTCCCCCAGTTTCAGAGACACTGATTTGAGTAACAGTAGAATAGTAGAAATTCCCCCAGTTTCAGAGACACTGATTTGAATAATAGTAGTAATAGTAGAATAGGTCTCCCGTACAGCTGGCTCTGTGTGAATTAAACCCTTTTTCTATTGCAATTCCCCTGTCTTGATAAATCGGCTCTGTCTAGGCAGCGGGCAAGGAGAACCCATGGGGCGGTTATAAGAGCTGCCCCCAATTTCACATATTTATATCTAAGCTTTCTTTATTTTCCTGCCTATTTCCCAAAAAGGGATGAGGAGCTTAGGGAGTTAAAAAGTAGTAAAATATGCGGAAAAGGGCATAATTCCCATTATACCAAGAGGCATTGCTGGTGAAGGAATACCTTTCCAGGTACGATTTTCAGTAACACAGACATGCAGTAAGAGGCAGTGTTGGCTGTTAGTGTCTTTTATGAGCCAAGTCTTTCCCTGGCTTGGCTATCCGTGGTGAAACTGACACCCCGGGAAATGTTTCTCTCAGGGTGAGCTCTTTCAGGGTGGGACAACAGCTTCAGTGTCTTTACGTATGTCTCCTCCCAACATGAAGCTAATTGCTGTGCTCTCGGGCATGTTTAGCTCTTGGTAGAGTGGCTTTTCCTAACAAATAGGGAGCAGTGAGCCCAGCCTGAAGTTTTTATTTAGTCACTCCTTGGAATCAGTGATATTTCGAATACTGAAGTATTTCCAGTGGCTAGTAATCTACTAAGACAAAAGATGCCCCTGTTTGCATATGGAAAACAGAAGGGCAGAGAACCAGGGGGTGTGGGTGAGAGCCCCTGAAGGCAGAGGATCCCAGGGGCTGGCCCAGCACGGAGCTGGTAGACAGCGCGCTCACACCAGGGAGGGCTGCACCCTCCTTTCTCCCGTCTGTGTTTTCTTTCCCTTGCAAATGTTATTCGACAAAAGCAATTATGCTAATTTCCTTCCCTGTGGGCTCAATTCCGTTTTTGACACGTTGACTTGGAGGAGTCATTATGCTTACTCCAAACAGGAAAGACACCCACCCAGCTGTCCACCCGCAGAGAGCTGGCTAAGGTGCAGAAAGCTGAGGAGGCGTCTGGAGTTTTTGGGTGTTAATGATTCTGCCTGCCCACAGGTCGGGTCTTGGGGTCTGGAGCGTTTGGGAAGGTAGTTGAAGGAACAGCCTATGGATTAAGCCGGTCCCAACCTGTCATGAAAGTTGCAGTGAAGATGCTAAAACGTAAGTGCTCCTTCCTGGGGATTTTTTGAGCACGGGGATATTAAGGGAATTTCTCAAAATCATACAGCTAGTAAATAAGACATTTAGGACTAGGTCCTGATTATTTTGACTCCAGGTTTTATGTGTATTTAGATTAGGTTTATTTAGATTGCTCTTGCTGCCTGTATGTTGGAAAATTAAGAGCTTGTTATTTCCAGTGACTTCTTTTTACTAGAAAGACCAGGAATTAGTTATTAGCATTGAGGCCAAGTAGCTGTCTGCTTCTTTTAGACTTTTGGTAAATAAAATGATATCCAATCACAGGATTAGTCATGTTCTTGGTTTTTTTCTGAGAACAGGAAGTTGGTAGCTCAGCTGGACTGATACGTGATTTATTCTTTCAACAGCCACGGCCAGATCCAGTGAAAAACAAGCTCTCATGTCTGAACTGAAGATAATGACTCACCTGGGGCCACATTTGAACATTGTAAACTTGCTGGGAGCCTGCACCAAGTCAGGTGGGCTCACTGATCTGGAGTGAGGGTTTTCTTTTCTTTTTTTTTTTTTGAGACGGAGTCTTGCTCTGTCACCCAGGCTGGAGTGCAGTGGCGAGATCTCGGCTCGTTGCAAGCTCCGCCTCCCGGGTTCACGCCATTCTCCTGCCTCAGCCTCTCCGAGTAGCTGGGACTACAGGCGTCCGCCACCATGCCCGGCTAATTTTTTGTATTTTTAGTAGAGACAGGGTTTCACCGTGGTCTCGATCTCCTGACCTCGTGATCCGCCCACCTTGGCCTCCCAAAGTGCTGGGATTACAAGCGTGAGTCACCGCGCCCGGCCGGGAGTGAGGGTTTTCATTGGACACATGTGGTTGTGAAAACTGTTCAATCAGGCTTAAATCCTCCACTCTCCATCCCCACACATGGCAGGGAATAGAAGTCCCTTGAATGGAGCTGACTGGTCCCTTGAATTGATGGAAGCTCATTGTTTTTTGAGCAAAATCTATTGCTAGTCCAGTCATAGCTATTCATGGCTCTTTTTAAAAAAAAAAAAAGAAAAAGAAAACTTTTTTGGTACCTTATTTTTTTCTGCCCCATATGGTCTGCAGGACAATTCATGGCTTTTCTGTTCTTCATTTTCATACTCATCTCCTAACGGCTTTTGTCCTCATAGGCCCCATTTACATCATCACGGAGTACTGCTTCTATGGAGATTTGGTCAACTATTTGCATAAGAATAGGGATAGCTTCCTGAGCCACCACCCAGAGAAGCCAAAGAAAGAGCTGGATATCTTTGGATTGAACCCTGCTGATGAAAGCACACGGAGGTGGGTGCAAAGAGAGACATTGCTGTCTATCATTATCTTACAGGCATCACAAATGGAAAGACCCATGTCCTGATAGATATCATGTCTGCAGGTTCAATGCCCAAGGTAGCAAGACTTAGAGTTAAACCACCCTGTCCAGTCATTCCATGATCATGCAGAGAGATGCATGATGTCTAAAGGTGTTTTGGACTGGGGTGTCACATGGGAAGGCCTTGCTGATAGGTTTGAATGAGAGTGAGTTAGAATGACTCTGGGAGCTCTTCTGCTATTTACTTGTGATCCACTTAGACCTATAAAATGCAGCTCTGGCCAGGGATGCTTGAGTTCTGGAACCTTGCGAGAACTGTCTGTGGATCTCCAAGCTTGAGGTCCTTGCTGAACCTGGACCTATAAATGATGCCAACGACAGTGATCCCTACTGCAGAAACCTACTAGTGGCTATAAAGAGCTCTGTAGATAAGAAGTTCTGTAAGATCAGAAAGTACAATGAATTCACTTCATAATAAATTACTTGGTGGACACCAAATGGGTGCTAAATTGATTAGGTAGAAGGAATTGTATGCCCAAGCCACATGGCCACATGGCTCAAGTTCCAACCAAGGCTTGTGAGTTGAAAAACTGAGAAAGAATAATGACAAACTTAATGTAGTGAATTCTCCAAACTTTAAGCGTAATGGACTTACAGGTCCATGGGAGCACAGCCGCACTGTCTTAGATATGGCTCTTCAGGATGTGCGGGCTCCTGCGAAAGATGTGCAGGGAACTGGCTCTGAAAACAAGTGAACAGTAATCATCATGGCAGCTGACATTTGTGGAGTCCTTTGTATGTGCCAGATGCCATGACAAATATTCCCCTAGTCTTTCCCATCTTTGTCAGTGGGATTCATTCTACGTCTTCTGAAGAGTGCTTCCTTGACCCCCCAGATCAAGTCACTTTCCTTACAAGCTATTGAAACCTTTCTTCTTCACAGCACATCTGAGTTTGAGTTGATCTGTGTATTTATTTTGTTTGTTTGTTTTTTACATTTCTTTTTTTCCCTATTTAAAAAACATTTTATTTCCATAGGTTTTTGGGGAACAAGTGGTATTTGGTTACATGAGTAAATTCTTTAGTGGTGATTTGTGAGATTTTGGTGCACCCATCACTGGAGCAGTATACACTGAACCCAATTTGTAGTCTTTTATCCCTCACCCACCTCTCACTTTTTCCCCCTGAGTCCCCAAGTCCATTGTGTCATTCTTATGCCTTTGTGTCCTCATAGCTTAGCCCCCACTTATGAGTGAGAACATACGATGTTTGGTTTTCCATTTCTGAGTTACTTCACTTAGAATAATAGTCTCCAATCCCATCCAGGTTGCTGCGAAAGCCATTAATTCATTCCTTTTTATAGCTGAGTTATATATATATATATATATGTACACCTACACATACGTATGTATAGATACACTGCCGTTTCTTTATCCATTCCTTGATTGATGGGCATTTGGGGTTGGTTCCACATTTTTTCAGTTGTGAATTGTGCTGCTATAAATGTGTGTGCAAGTATCTTTTTCGTATGACTTCCTTTCCTCTGGTAGATAGCCAGTAGTGGAATTGCCGTGATGCATGTATTTGTGTGACTATTTGATTAACGCTCATTTCCTTGACTAGATCACTTCATGTGAAGGGTGTGGATTGGTTTTGCTTTTACCCAGTTAGCTCCCATGCCTACCTCAGTACCTGGCACATTGCAGGTCCCCCAAAGTCATCATCTACTGAAAGTGGAATGACCACTTCAGAAGGGCACCCTGGGTAAGATTTCTCTTTCTGTTTTTACAGCTATGTTATTTTATCTTTTGAAAACAATGGTGACTACATGGACATGAAGCAGGCTGATACTACACAGTATGTCCCCATGCTAGAAAGGAAAGAGGTTTCTAAATATTCCGACATCCAGAGATCACTCTATGATCGTCCAGCCTCATATAAGAAGAAATCTATGTTAGGTAAAAGTGTCTATACTCACTCTGGGTGTTGGGACTTTCCAGTGGTTTAATATGATACTTAAAGTATTTAGAGGGAAGTGTATAGGGATGGTAAAGTGAACCTGGCAGCCCACGTGGTCTCTAAGTGCAGGTCTGCACAACCAGTTCTGTGACGTGTTTCCAGGTTTGTGGCCTGTAAATTGAAAAGAATAAAAGCTGACAATGTAGCAAATTTTTAAAATTTTAAATTTAATAGTTTTAAAGAATTTTCCTGGTGTGTTCCTGCAGTAAACATTTTTTTAAAAAAATAATTACTTATTCTGATATAATGAACTTCCTTTTTTGTTGCTGTCTTTTTCTTTTTTAATGAAAATACGGTGATTGATTTTTTTAATGCCCTTACTTGGCAGAATTACAAGTGGCTGTCTTATGTTGGTTCCTCACACTGCTTTTTTCCCCTTAAGTTTTAGAAGTCTCTGATGTCTATGAGTTCAGTAACGCTTGCTTTTACTTTTCCTAACATTCAATTTGTGATAGGAACTCTAGAGTAGATAATTTGCAGTTATACTTTCTGGACCAGTGTTTCTGTTAAATGTATTTTGAAGGTGGGTCTATCTGTTTTTCAAGTACATGAATATGTGGCAGGGGTAAATTGATTTATAAACTCCAGGGAGTCCAGCTGATGCCTAGACCAGATGGACCACTTCACATCTGCTCAGGGTGGTTCCTCCAGCGTCCTGGACTGGTCACAGACATGAAGTTGGAAGTCTGACATTGGCTTGTCCTGTGAGCTTGTGTTTTTGGGTCTGAGCCCTGCCATTAGTCAACGCAAAAAAGTGTTGAGCTGCCCTGGACATTGTTTTGGAAATTATTGATGTGCTCTGAATGTTTTCAGGGTTCTTAAGTGAAAGGTACAGTCCATTTAAAAAAGAATGTGTTTGTTTTGCAAAGCTCAGTCCACAATATTTTCCATTTCTGCGGTTCCAAGTTCCATTCACTTCTCATTGCCAACTGGGTGAACTTCCAAGCACTTTTAAAAGATTAGCCAGCGAGAGTTATCGGAACCAGTACTTCCTCTCCCCTCCCATATTGTTAAAAATAGTTTACATTGCTTCCCAGGCTGGGCTGGTGGAGTTGGCACGAGACGTCAGAGGAACCTGAGTCATGCTCAGGCCCAAGCCCTGTTGGCAGGCAGACCACTGCTTTCTGGCCTTCTGTGGCTATCTGAAAAAAATTGTGAATGGCTAGAGCTACTCTTCACTTGCTGAACATTTTCAAAAAGAATTGAGAACTTCTGGATTAAATTGCCTTCTTCCTCGAAAACCCTGGGACCCTTCCAGATGGGACTAACTGGGGAACGTGGACAAGTTACAAACAAAGAAACTCAAAGCAAAGTCATTGGCACTGATCTCTAAGATGCTATCACATGTGATTGGTGGTTGATTTTATTAACAAATTATAAGCAAAGTACTACAAAGGTGGCTTTAAAAAGAAAATAAAGCAATTCACAGAAGCTACTTTTTCATGTAGCTTGTATGTGTGCTCCATGTATTTCATCATGGAAGATTTTAGTGTGTGTTTATGTGTATGTGTGTTTTAAAGGTAGCTGAGATGATTTGCTAATTATGGTTGAAAAAAAGAAATTTAGGAGGTAAACAAAATAATTATGTGTAAGATTGGTCCTTGTGGCTGTGTGTGTGTTTTGTGTGTGTGTGTGTGTCTCTATGTGTTTTAGGCTGTTCTTCTATTGCTATAAAGAAATACTTGAGTCCGGGTAATTTATAAGGGAAAGAGGTTTAATTAGTTCATGATTCTGCAGGCTTTACAGGAATCATGATACTGGTAGATCTGCTCAGTTTCTGGGGAGGCCTCATGAAGCTTCCAGTCATGGCAGAAGGCAAAGCGGTGCAGGCACATCACATGGCCAGAGCAAGAGCAAGCGAGAGAGAGAAAGAGAGAGGCGCCACACACTTCTAAACAGTCGGATCTTACAGGAAGTCACTTACTATTGTGAGGACAGCACCAGAAGGATGGTGCTAAATTGTTCATAAGAAATCTGTCCCCATGATCCATTCATCTGCCACCAGTCCCCACCTCCAATACTGGAGATTACAATTCAACATGAGATTTGGGTGGGGACACATATTCAAACTATGTCACATTGACCCTGGACCCTCCCAAACCTCATGTCCTTCTCACATTTCAAAATACAATCATCCCTCCACAATAGTCCCCTCAAGCCTTAACTCATTCCAGCATCAACTCAAAGTCCAAAGTCTTATCTGACACAAGGCAAGTCCCTTCCACCTATGAGCCTGTAAAATAAAGAACAAGTTATTTACTTCCAAGATACAATGGGGTTATAGGCGTTGGGTCAACATTCCCATTCCCAAAGGGAGAAATTGGCCAAAAGAAAGGGGCTACAAGCCCCACAGAAGTTCAGAACCCAGCAGGGCTGAAAGCTCCAAATAAACTCCATTGACTCCATATCCCGTATCCAGAGCACACTGGTGCAAGGGGTGGAGCTCTTGGGAGGGGTGGAACTCCCTGTGGCTTTGCAGGGTTCAGCCCCTGCAGCTGCTCTCAGGGGCTGGTGTCTAGTGCCTGTGGTTTTTCCAGGTGCAGAGTACAGGCTGTTGGTGGATACATTATTCATGGAGGATGGTGGCCCTCCCCTCATAGCTCCATGAGGCAGTGCCCCAGTGGAGGCTCTCTGTGGGGACTTCAACCCCACATTTCCCCTCTGCAATGCCCTAGTAGAGGTTCTCTGTGAGGGCTCCACTCCTGCAGCATGCTTCTCTCTGGATACCCTGGTTTTTTAATATATCCTCAGAAATCTAGGCAGAGGCTCCCAAGCCTCCACTCTTACACTCTTTGCACCCACAGGCTAACACCACGTGGAAGCAGCCAAGGTTTATGGCTGTCACAAGCTGAAGCAGCAGCCCAAGCTGCACATGGACTCCTTTGAGCCATGGCTGGAGCTGGAGTCATAGGGATGCAGGGAGCAGTGTCTCGAGGCTATACAGGGCAGTGGACCCTGGGGCTGGCCCATGAAACCATTCTTCCCTCCTAGGCCTCTGGGCCTGTGATGGGAGGGGCTGCCATGAAGGTCTCTGAAATGCCTTCAAGGCCTTTTTCCCATTGTTTTGGCAATCAGCCTTTGCCTCCTTTTTAGTTATGCAAATTTCTCTAGCAAGTGGTTGCCCAGCAGCCCTCTTTAATTCTCTCCCAAAAAAGCTTTTACTTTCTCTGTCACATGGCCAAGCTACAAATTTTCCAAACTTTTCTGCTGTGCTTCCCTTTTCCTTTTTTTTTTTTTTTTTTTAAAGAGATGGGGTCTCGCTATGTTGTCTAGGCTAGTTTGAACCTTGGACTCAAGCAATCCTCTCATCTCAGCCTCCCAAAGTGTTGGGATTATAGGTGTGAGCCACTGCGCCCAGCCTCTGCTTCTCTTTTAAATATAAGTTTCAACTTTAAGTCATTTCTTTGCTTCTGCATCTGAGTGCAGGCTATTGGAAGCAGCCAGGCCATATCATGAACACTTTGCTGCTTAGAAATTTCTTCCACCAGATATCCTAGGTCATCACTCTCAAGTTCAAACTTCCACATATTCCTAGGGCATGGACATAATGTGGCCAAGTTCTTTGCTGAGGCTTAACAAGGGTGACCTTTACTCCAGTTCTCAATAAGTTCTTCATTTTCATCCGAGACCTTGGCAGCCTGGATTTCATTGTCCATATCATTATCAGCATTTTGGTTACAAGCATTTAACCAGTCTCTAAGAAGTTCCAAACTTTCCTTCATCTTCCTGTCTTCTTCTGAGCCCTCCAAACTCTTCTAATCTCTGCCTGTTACCCAGTTATCTTTACAGCAATTCTCCATTCCTTGATACCAATTTTCTCTGTTAGGCTGTTTTTGCATTGCTATAAAGAAATACCTAAGACTGAGTAATTTATAAAGAAAAGAGGTTTCATTGGCACATGGATTCTGCAGGCTATACAGGCATTTGCTTCTGGAGAGGCCTCAGGAAGCTTCCAATCATGGTGGAAGGTAAAGGGGGAGCAGGCATATCACATGGCCAGAGCAGGAGCAAGTGAGAGAGAGAGAGAGAGAGAGGTGCCACACAGTTTTAAACAGGCAGATCTTGCAAGAAGTCACTCACTTTTGCAAGGATAGCACCAAGGGGATGGTGCTAAACCATTCATGAGAAATTCACCCCCATGATCAAGTCACCTCCCACCAGGCCCCACCTCCAATACTGGGGATTACACTTCAATATGAGATTTGGGTGGGGACACATATCCAAACTATATCATTGTGCGTGTGTGTGTGTGTGTGTGTGTGTGTGTATGTGTATAATTTTTAAACCAGATATATGTTTCTGCATATCTCTTTTCTTTCTTTCATTCTTTCTTTCTTTTTTTTTACTTTGAGACAGAGTCTCACTCTGTCACCCAGGCTGCAGTGCAGTGGTGCAATCTCGGCTCACTGCAACTCACTGCAACCTCCTCCTCCCTGGTTCAAGCAATTCCCCTGCCTCAGCCTCCAAAGTAGCTGGGATTACAGGCACATGCCACCATGCCTGGCTAATTTTTTTGTATTATTAGTAGAGATAAGGTTTCACCGTGTTGGCCAGACTGGTCTTGAACTTCTGACCTCAGGCAATCCACCCACCTCGGCCTCCCAAAGTGCTGGGATTATAGGCATAAGCCACCATGCCTGGCCTATATATCTATTTTCTAAGATAGAATCTTTGCATAGTGATATTCACCTGTGAGATCTAAACATTCTACAAAAAAATTAACAAAATATTTTTGGATGTGTTCTTTGGGCATGCCTCTGCAACTTGATGATTTCCTGCTGCCTGCCAGCACCAATACATTTAATTTCTTTTCTGCAGACTCAGAAGTCAAAAACCTCCTTTCAGATGATAACTCAGAAGGCCTTACTTTATTGGATTTGTTGAGCTTCACCTATCAAGTTGCCCGAGGAATGGAGTTTTTGGCTTCAAAAAATGTAAGTTCAAGGAACAGAGACCTTTTTAGACCCAGCCACAGATTTCAGTGAGTGGAGTGTGGAAGGAGATGCTAGGAGATATATCTTGGAAAGGCCATTAATAACAGGGGCTCTTACTTACCTGTCTCTCTCCTTCATCCCTTATGCAAGGCAGGGAGTCCGAAATCATCAGGCGTCTACTCTTTTCTAGAGCTTTCTCTCTGTTGGGAGTGGGTGGAGTGAGAACCTGGGAGAAGGATAGCCCTTTATATCCAGGCAGGCAGCTCCAAGTGCCACCATGGATCAGTCTTGCAGGGGTGATGCTGTTCAGCTACAGATGGCTTGACCCTGAGTCATTTCTTCCTTTTCCATGCAGTGTGTCCACCGTGATCTGGCTGCTCGCAACGTCCTCCTGGCACAAGGAAAAATCGTGAAGATCTGTGACTTTGGCCTAGCCAGAGACATCATGCATGATTCGAACTACGTGTCGAAAGGCAGTGTACGTCCTCACTTCCCTCACTGGGCATGCTCACCCTCCTTCACTTTAATCTCTGAAGTCAGGTGTTGCTTCTAGAGATTCGGTGCCTGTTTTTTAAAACATCAATAGACTACAAGGGGTCAGTACACAGCCTTGGCAGCAGATTGCCCAGGTGTGAGTGCCAGCTCCACCACTTACTTAGTTTGGATTTGGGGCTAGATACTCGACTGTTCTGCCCCTCTGTCTCCCTGACTGTAGCGGGAGGTGATGATAGTACCTATTTGCTGAGTTGCTATGGGGATTAAATCAATGAATTCATGTAAAGTGCTTAGGACAGTGCCTGGCATATAGAAACAGCACTCAATAATGTTAGCTATTTTATTTATTTATTATTTATTTATTTATTTATTTATTTATTTATTTATTTATTTATTTTCTTTTTGAGAGAGAGTCTTACTCTGTCACCCAGGCTGGAGTGCAGTGGTGCAATCTTGGCTCACTGCAAACTTCTGCCTCCCAGGTTGAAGCAATTCTCCTGCCTCAGCTTCCCGAGTAGCTGGGATTACAGGCATGCACCACCATGCTCAGCTAATTTTTGCATTTTTAGTAGAGACAGGGTTTCACCATGTTGCCCAGGCTGGTCTCGAACTCCTGGCCTCAAGTGATCCACCTGCCTCAGCCTTCCAAAGTGCTGGGATGACAGGTGTGAGCCACTGCACCTGGCAAGTGTTAGCTATTAATATGTCAATTGTGTGTATGCATGGACAAGCATGCATTCCCAAGGATGGTGTCTTTATATTTTAAGCTTTTATCAGATTTTCAAAAGCCATCTGTGACCACTAAAATATTGAAACCATTTGGGTTTATATATCTTGGAGGCACAGTTTCCTTAAAGATACTCATTTTGTTGTCTACTTGAACCATTCTTCCCATCCCTTCCACTTCTCAGCAGATGACATAGCTCCCTATAGGGATACTTCTGCTCCCTGTAGGTACAATTCCAAATCACCTCACTGCACCGGACGTGAGACAGCTTATGGCAGCCGCTGCTTCCACCTAGAGAAAGACATGGGCCTGCATCCATGCTGTGTGTGATTCATGTACTCATGTGGCTGTGATAGCTGTAATCAGCTCAGAGATCATTGGATCTGTTCTTAATTTTGTTCCCAGGAATATCTAAAAATAGGAAACGGGTCCATTCAGGGCTTACACCTTTTGGGTGAAAATTCAGAATTAATGTTTTTGGATATTATTCCTTTGGATGACATAAAAGGCAATATTGACCATTCATCATTCATCTAGTATTTGTTGAGCACCTACTATGTGCCAGGCACTGAGAGTTCAGTAATGAACAAAACACATGTAAAAGACACTCAGATGGGACAAGATAATTAGCACAAGTTATTAAGAGCCCAAGGGGAACGCTTTTCTATTTCCACTGCTGTAGATCATCAGTGAGTAGACATGGGTTTAACTCTCTCCCTCCTTCCTTGCAGACCTTTCTGCCCGTGAAGTGGATGGCTCCTGAGAGCATCTTTGACAACCTCTACACCACACTGAGTGATGTCTGGTCTTACGGCATTCTGCTCTGGGAGATCTTTTCCCTTGGTATGGGCCTGACATCGCTGCTTATTTGGGCTGTTCTGAAACACCACTGGAAGGAAAATGTGTTCTTTCAAGCCCCAGGATGTAGACAGTGTTAAGATAACCTGGTGTGAGGCCAGTATGCTGCAGCCGCCTCACACCACATGTTGTGCCTTATTGTGTCTGAGATAGGCCCATGCAGGTGGAGATGGGGGTTTTTGTTGGGGGTTGCGTCTCACTCCTGGCCTCTGCCCCTCCTCTCCTTTGGGCTATGCCAGAGTGACTTCCTCCCACTGGAAGTGGTCCCAATGACATTCGCATCCCAGCTGCTTTTTCATTTTGGGCTTTGGGTCACATGGGTTCACCCATGGAGAGTGGGCCCTCCCTCACCTGGTGGCGATTGATGCTCAGGTGAAAAGGGGTATGTGGAGGGAAGGGCAGGGCTCTCATTCCTGGTTGTCATTGGCCAGTCTTGACAACCCAGGTGCTGAACAACCCAGGTGCCTTGGGCTGTCCGGTGAGGTCCCTAAGAGAAGGATGAGCCATAACCCTGACATCTGGATGGTTCATCTGGGGAGGTGAGACTTACACACTTAGGGATAAACAGTGTGGTGCTGATTTAAAATTGTAATTTGAGTCTTGAGTAAAGAGAAAGGAGTCCTGGAATAGTGTGGGAAGGCTTCAGAGAGGGAACTTAACTTGACCTGGCCTTGGCTTTGAAAGTGTGAAATGTTTTATGAATTTATCTGTCATCAGGATGTAATAGTAAAGTGTGTCTTCCTGCCCTGTCTCCTTTTTCATCCTAGTTCTCCCTCCATGGATGATCACAATGGATCATCCCCCAGTGGCTTAATGGAGTCTCGTACTCCCTTGAAAGCAGAGAGGCCGCCACTTTGATTTTTGCTTTAGAGCTATTTGAACATACCTGGTGAGAAAGAATCTCTGGGTTTTAATGATTCAGAATTTCTCCTTGCTTTTCTAGTTCATTTTGTCTGTGTTGATCCAATAGTCATACACATTGAAAAACACTTGAATGCTTGTTTCTAAAGATGTAGAATTTTTGTGATGGTCCTTGGACTTGACCAACCTGGAGTCCTAATTAAATTTAAGATTTGAGCTGGTCTCTGAAGTCAAGGAGATGATGACGCTGAATTTTCTTGAAGAAACCAGTG
Source organism: Hylobates moloch (assembly GCF_009828535.3). Lineage (NCBI taxonomy): Eukaryota > Metazoa > Chordata > Mammalia > Primates > Hylobatidae > Hylobates > Hylobates moloch. The sequence goes on from NW_026652277.1 coordinate 65,517,977, forward strand.
CTTCAAGGCTATAGGATCTGAAAGGTTTTCTAACAGTGTTCTATCGTGCCAAGTGTTTCAACAAGGCACTGAGCGTTTGTTAGTCCTGGTGTTTTATTGTTTGGCTTTTAGGTGGCACCCCTTATCCCGGCATGATGGTGGATTCTACTTTCTACAATAAGATCAAGAGTGGGTACCGGATGGCCAAGCCTGACCACGCTACCAGTGAAGTGTGAGCGCCTTCCTCATCCCGGGGGCCTGTGTTCATAGTCTGTGGTTCTAATGGGAGGGAGGGGCCTTGAGACTTCCCCCTGTGCCCACTCTTGAGTTCTGTCCCCACAGCTACGAGATCATGGTGAAATGCTGGAACAGTGAGCCGGAGAAGAGACCCTCCTTTTACCACCTGAGTGAGATTGTGGAGAATCTGCTGCCTGGACAATATAAAAAGGTGTGTTTGGATCTGTGGGTGGAAAGGTCTGGATAAAGCTGGAAATTATACCAGTGAGCTGTGCTGTTCCACAGTTCTAGGGGAGCATTTTCAAAAGAGGCAAAAGATTGTGTGATCCAGTGGCTGGGCTTCATGGCGGTGCTCCATGAGACCCTAGTAGCAATGATGAATGAAAACCCTCCCCTTCCCGTGGGGCTTTCCTTTCCTCTTAAATGTGCAGTACCTGTAAGCACTATTCTCCAGATGTTTGAGTATCAGAAGTTAGTGTGCAGTTAGAAGACTCAGGGCATCCATGGCCATTACATCACTAATTTGAATGCACTTAAATCCATGTGAAATTGGCTTTTACCAGCTGACTGGAAGAAACAACCTCAGCTGGTGGCACCAGCTGGTTTTTTTGTGGAATAGGAAGCATTGTTGAAAGGAACAAATGTAATTTCATGGAACCAAGCAGGATCTGTAAATGAATGAAACAACTTTCTGCTGAGGTGTTGAGAGGAAAACTCAAGACATAATCTCAGTTTCTTAGATTCAGATTAGTCCCTGCGTAGACTTTTTATACTTATCGTTTTTCTTCCTTCTTCTCAAGGAGGAATAGCATTAGGAGACTGTGTGCCGAACTGGAAGTTAAATACTTCTGTCTGTTAATTATCTCACTGCCCACTACAACTTTCACAGGTGAGGCAGTGAGGAGGCAGAAGGAAATTAACCCTCGGTTGGTCAAAGATGCTCTGACTGGTGGAAATGTGTTGGTGGGAAGAGATTGAAGTTATTGTTGAAAATAGGGTCTTTTCACATCCAATGTTAGACCTCTCCAATGTTTAAGGATCATGAAGGCTTTGGGTATTATCCACCCAATAGAAGTCCTCACTGCCTCTCTATGGGACCCATCCAAACCCTGGAAAGGCAACGTGATGGGGACCAGAACGGTTCTCGGTTGTAGCTACTGACTTGGAGAAGGGGCTACTGGTATCTTAGCACCTAATGGCAGAAGCTCTTTACCATTGATGGCTCCTTCTTCATGTTCTACGTCTCTGGGGATAGTTGACATGACTGTCCTTCAACTAAGTCCCACATCTTCCAGGTAGTTTGGAAATATGTACAGTTAAATAATAGTAAGTTCTGAGTGTCTCTATTCATTTTTGAGGTTTGGTTGTTAACACTTGATTAAATATGTTCAATGAATGTTTATAGAGTTATGAAAAAATTCACCTGGACTTCCTGAAGAGTGACCATCCTGCTGTGGCACGCATGCGTGTGGACTCAGACAATGCGTACATTGGTGTCACCTGCAAAAACGAGGAAGACAAGCTGAAGGACTGGGAGGGTGGTCTGGATGAGCAGAGACTCAGCGCTGACAGTGGCTACATCATTCCTCTGCCTGACATTGACCCTGTCCCTGAGGAGGAGGACCTGGGCAAGAGGAACAGACACAGGTAGCTGTGGGGGCAGCCTCAGTGTCTCACCTTTCCCCTCCCCCATAGGCCCTGAAGGAGAGGACCCATTGTCCCTGATAATGGTGCACTCCTGGTTGGTAAATATGTACTCAGGGACAAGTTGCAGAATCCTCAGGAGGTCTGCATGGTTTTGAAAATGCTTCCCAGATGATTCTAATATGTTCCCCCTGGGGCTGGGGGCGGGATGTGCATGTTGTGGGGAGAGGGACATGCTTCCCTGGTGGAGAATCTTTGAACTAAATTCTCAGGTAATTTGATCGAATTGATACAGAACCGTGACTATTGAGATCATATAAGCCTCTCCTGCCATTGTCTTAAATAGTCATTGAATTAGGGAAAAAGTGAAGAGAGGCGGGACTGGGTCCTTTGATGCTATACCCTACCTGTGAATTGGAATCACCTGCAGAGATTTAAAAACTGCTGATCTACAAGCCTCACCCAAAACAACAAATTAGAATCCCTGGGGGTGGTGGCCAACTGCTCCCTGGCTGATTTGTTTCTTCTTTCTTTTAAATTTTGTATTATGGAAGATTTCTAACATGTGCACAATTCACATAGTATAGTGAGCTGTTCAGTATCTGTCACCCAGCTTCAATCACTATGGACTCTGCCAGCCTGGATGCACGCATGGCCATGTCTGTCTCAGCCTCCTCTGGATTGTTTGGAAGCAAATCCTAGACACCTTATCATTTCACCCATAAATATTCCAGTGTGTGTCTCTTAAAGATAAGGGCTCCATTTTAAAGAACAACAGTTATTAAAAATAACTACAGGCCGGGTGCGGTGGCTCACGCTTGTAATCCCAGCACTTTGGGAGGCCGAGGCGGGCGGATCACGAGGTGAGGAGATCGAGACCACGGTGAAACCCCGTCTCTACTAAAAATACAAAAAATTAGCCGGGCGCGGTGGCGGGCGCCTGTAGTCCCAGCTACTCGGAGAGGCTGAGGCAGGAGAATGGCGTGAACCTGGGAGGCGGAGCTTGCAGTGAGCCGAGATTGCACCACTGCACTCCAGCCTGGGCGACAGAGCGAGACTCCGTCTCAAAAAAAAAGAAAAAAAAAATAACTACAATGCCATCATCTCACCCAAAACAGCGACAATAAATCGTTAAGGCATCAGACAGCCAGTTAAAGTTCAAATTATCTCGCAAATATTATCATACTGCATTAAAAAGCAGGCAGAGGACATGAGCACTTTTCAAAAGAAGACATACATGTAGCCAACAAGCATATGAAAAAATGTGCAACATCACTGACACTAGAGAAATGCAAATCAGAACCGTGATGAGATACCATCTCACACCAGACAGAATGGTTATTATTAGAAAGTCAAAAAATAACAGATGCTGGTGAGGTTGTGGAGAAAAGGGGAAGCTTATACACTGCTTGTTGAAGTGCAGATTAGTTCAGCTATTGTGGAAAGCAGTGTGGTGATTTCTCAAAGAACTTTTAACAGCATTACCATTCGATCCAGCAATCCCATTATTGGGTATATAACCAAAGGAATATAAATCGTTCTACCATAAAGACATGCAAACGTATGTTCACTGCAGCACTATTCACAATAGCAAAGACATGGAATCATCCTAAATGCCCATTGACAGTAGACTGGATAAAGAACATCTGGCACATATACACCATGGAATACTATGCGTTGATAAAAAAGAACAAGATCTGAGATACTGTCTCCCACCAGTCAGAATGGCTATTATTTAAAAGTCAAAAAGCAACAGATTGTGGTGAGGTTCTGGAGAAAAAGAAACACTTTTACAGTGTTGGTTGGGGTGTAAATTAGTTCAACCATTGTGGAAGACAGTGTGGCGATTCCCCAAAGACCTAGAGGCAGAAATACTGTTTGACCCATCAATCCCATTACTGAGTATATACCCAGAGGGATAGAAATCATTCTATTATAAAGGCACATGCACATGTATGTTCACTGCTGCACTGTTCACAGTAGCAAAATCATGGAATCAACCTAAATGCCCATCAATGATAGACTGGATTTAAAAAATGTGGTACATATACACCATGGAATACGACACAGCCATAAAAAGGAATGAGATCATGTCCTTTGCAGGGACATGGATGGAGCTGGAAGCCGTTACCCTCAGCAAACTAACACAGGAACAGAAAACCGAACACCACGTGTTCTCACTTATAAGTGGGAGCTGAACGATGAGGACACATGGACACATGGAGGGAAACAACACACACTGGGGCCTTTCAGGGGTTGGGGGTTGGTTGGAGCATCAGGAAGAATAGCTAATGGAAGCTGGGCTTAATACCTGGGTGATGGGATGATCTGTGCAGCAAACCACCATGATGCATGTTTACCCATGTAACAAACCTACACATCCTGCATATGTACCCCTGAACTTACAAAGTGGAAAATATGAAAATGAAATTAAAAAAAGAACAAGATCATGTCCTTTGCAGCAACATGGATGGAGCCAGAGGTCATTATCCTTAGCAAACTAATGCAGGAACAGAAGACCAGATACCGCATGTTCTCACTTATAAGTGGGAGCTAAAACAACGAGAACACATGGACACAAAGAGGGGAACAACACACACCAGGGCATAGTTGAGGGTGCAGGGTGGGAGAAGGAAGAGGATCAGAAAAAATACCTATCAGATACTGTGCTTATTACCTGGGTGATGAAATAATCTGTACATCAAACCCCCATGACATGTGATTTATCCATGTAACAAACCTGCACATGTGCCCTTGACCATAAAAGTTAAAAAAATATTATCATACACTTGTTTTGTTCTGTTTGAGATCCAGATAAGAGTCACACATTGCACTTAGTTGCTATGTCTCTGTAAGTTCACTTTGCCTCTTTTTTTTGCCCTCTTACATATTATTTGTGAAGAAACCATAGTGTTTGCCTGTGGAGTTCCCACAATCAGAATTTTGCTGATTACATCCTTGTAGTGTCCTTCTCAGGTGCTTCTGTCTTCTCTATGTGTTGTAAACTGGTAGTTAGTCTAGGAACTTAACCTGACTCAGGTTAGATCTTTGGCAAACATGCTTCAAAGATGGTTCTGTGTGCTTCTGTCAGGAGGTATGCACTGTCCAGTTGTCTGCCTTTTGTAACATTTTCAGTCATTGGGTGATTATTACCTAGAATTTCTTTTTTTTTTGAGATGGAGTCTCGCTCTCTTACCCAGGCTGGAGTGCAGTGGTGTGATCTCAGCTTACTGTAACCTCCTGGGTTCAAGCCATTCTCATACCTCTGCCTCCTGAGTAGCTGGGATTACAGGCACATGCCACCATGCCCAGCTAATTTTTGTATTTTTCGTAGAAATGGGGTTTCAGCATGTTGGCCAGGCTGGTTTTGAACTCCTGACCTCAAGTGATCTGCTGGTCTCGGCCTCCCAAGGTGCTGGGATTATAGGCATGAACCACCTCGCCTGGCCTAGATTCTTTAACTCAGCACCAAGGTGGAGCTAATGCCCAGGCAGGACTGAGAATCACTGGTTCATGTGGTCAGATGGAGGAGACCAGGCCCCAGTTCTCTGCTCTCTTTGCATGGCCCTTGGACAGAGGTAGGAGAAGGTGATGATAGTGGCCCCTAGTTCAAGGTCCAAGTTGCTTGTGTGTGTGTGTGTGTTTTTTTTTCCTCTTCTTTCCCATCGGAGCATTATTTTAGAGGCTTATGACTGTGACCTTTGTTAACCAATTTAGGTATAATATGTAGACAGCCCTTGTTTATTGTATGAACTGGGTAATTTTAAAAGTACGGCTTTTCTATTTTGTTTTAGAATATGTTATGTGATTTGAAGATGAGACACAGTGGCCCATCAGTCTTCGGTTTTTTATTATGCTTTGCTCAGGCCAGTTTTTATAATGTGTTTATATCTCTTGAGCAAACGGTGTTCCTCCAAGTTTTAGGGGTCTGTGATGGAACTTCACGGGGGTCGGGGAAGGCTGGGCAGTGAATCTAGGGCTCTCTGTCTCAGATCTTTTCTCAATTTGGTTACTTTGTATTTGTGGGCTCTGAATAATGTTTGAGTTGTAAGAGGGTTCTGCTTTTATATAAAGTTAGAAAGTCACATTGGAATAAATAACATGAGAAAGGTGCCCAGAAGTTTTCTAGGGCTACAACAGGCTGAGCTGCAGAATTTGACACACCAGGAATTGAACTTTCTCAGTTGAAGTTCAAGTTCAAGTTAAGTAACTTGTGTGGCATCACGCAGCTAGTAAGTGGGGGGGACCATTCCAGACCTAAGGCTTTCTGACTCCAGAACTCCCCTTTCAGCCACTTCTCTAGTACATAAGGAGCTGTCACCTGGGCCTTCAAGTTGAGGGACCGCTGGGGGGGCATTGGATGTCAAGAGAGAGGAGAAGAGGGCATTCCAGGCAAGTGGCAGGAGATCCTGAGAACACAGTCTGGATGCTCAGGAGCTTCCGGGAGAGCACTTGATGGGCCTGGCTGCAGCTTGCACCCTGATGGGCCTGACTTCACCCTCTGCTCTGCCTTCCCAGGCCTTTGGATCAGGCATTGCTTATGTTCTCTTCCACTAGGATTGAGTAGGGAAAGTAGAAATTCTTGCAGCTTGTCAGCAACTTTGATGAAAGACCCGGCAGAAAAGCAGGAAAGCTGAAGTGTGAAAATGACAGGTGGACCTTGGTTTTCCACGTGGCCTACCACAGCATGTCAGGCCTGGGGGCAGAATCTTGCCATACTCTGCAGCCCAAATTTGAATGCCAAAGGCTTTCCTTTGTCTCTAGGGGGCCACAGTCTAGTTCTAGTTCTGTGCAGGAGTTGTAATCTTTGCTCTTCTCTCCCTCCTCCAGTTCGCAGACCTCTGAAGAGAGTGCCATTGAGACGGGTTCCAGCAGTTCCACCTTCATCAAGAGAGAGGACGAGACCATTGAAGACATCGACATGATGGATGACATCGGGATAGACTCTTCAGACCTGGTGGAAGACAGCTTCCTGTAACTGGCAGATTCAAGGGGTTCCTTCCACTTCTGGGGCCACCTCTGGATCCCGTTCAGAAAACCACTTTATTGCAATGCGGAGGTTGAGAGGAGGACTTGGTTGATGTTTAAAGAGAAGTTCCCAGCCAAGGGCCTCTGGGAGCCTTCTAAATATGAATGAATGGGATATTTTGAAACGGACTTTGTCAGTGTTGCCTCTTGTAATGCCTCAGTAGCATCTCAGTGGTGTGTGAAGTTTGGAGATAGATGGATAAGGGAATAATAGGCCACAGAAGGTGAACTTTGTGCTTCAAGGACATTGGTGAGAGTCCAACGGACACAATTTATACTGCGACAGAACTTCAGCATTGTAATTATGTAAATAACTCTAACCAAGGCTGTGTTTAGATTGTATTAACTATCTTCTTTGGACTTCTGAAGGGACCACTCAATCCATCCATGTACTTCCCTCTTGAAACCTGGTATCAGCTGCTGTTGAACTTTTTAAAGAAGTGCATGAAAAACCACTTTTGAACCTTAAAAGGTACTGGTACTATAGCATTTTGCTATGTTTTTTAGTGTCAAAGAGATAAAGAATAATAATTAACCAACCTTGTTTAATAGATTTGGGTCATTTAGAAGCCTGACAACTCATTTTCATATTGTAATCTACATTTATAATACTACTACTGTTATCCGTAATGCTAAATGTGTAATAATGTAACATGATTTCCCTCCAGAGAAAGCACAATTTAAAACAATCCTTACTAAGTAGGTGATGAGTTTGACAATTTTTGACATTTATATTAAATAACGTTTCTCTATAAAGTATGGTAATAGCTTTAGTGAATTAAATTTAGTTGAGCATAGAGAACAAAGTAAAAGTAGTGTTGTCCAGGAAGTCAGAATTTTTAACTGTACTGAATAGGTTCCCCAATCCATTGTATTAAAAAACAATTAACTGCCCTCTGAAATAATGGGATTAGAAACAAACAAAACTCTTAAGTCCTAAAAGTTCTCAATGTAGAGGCATAAACCTGTGCTGAACGTAACTTCCCATGTATATTACCCAATGGAAAATATAATGATCAGCAAAAAGACTGGATTTGCAGAAGTTTTTTTTTTTTTTTCTTCATGCCTGGTGAAAGCTTTGGTGACCCCAATATATGTATTTTTTGAATCTATGAACCTGAAAAGGGTCAGAAGGATGCCCAGACATCAGCCTCCTTCTTTCACCCCTTACCCCAAAGAGAAAGAGTTTGAAACTCAAGACCATAAAGATATTCTTTAGTGGAGGCTGGATGTGCATTAGCCTGGATCCTCAGTTCTCAAATGTGTGTGGCAGCCAGGATGACTAGATCCTGGGTTTCCATCCTTGAGATTCTGAAGTCTGAGGGAAACCAGAATCTGTATTTTTCTAAACTCCCTGGCTGTTCTGATCAACCAGTTTTCAGAAACACTGACTTAGGTTTCAGGAAGTTGCCATGGGAAACAAATAATTTGAACTTTGGAACAAGGTTGGAATTCAACCACGCAGGAAGCCTACTATTTAAATCCTTGGCTTCAGGTTAGTGACATTTAATGCCATCTAGCTAGCAATTGCGACCTTAATTTAACTTTCCAGTCTTAGCTGAGGCTGAGAAAGCTAAAGTTTGGTTTTGACAGGTTTTCCAAAAGTAAAGATGCTACTTCCCACTGTATGGGGGAGATGAACTTTTCTCGTCTCCCGTCTCGTGCCTCCCACTCCATACCCCGCCAAGGAAAGGCATGTACAAAAATTATGCAATTCAGTGTTCCAAGTCTCTGTGTAACCAGCTCAGTGTTTTGGTGGAAAAAACATTTTAAGTTTTACTGATAATTTGAGGTTAGACGGGAGGATGAATTGTCACATCTATCCACACTGTCAAACAGGTTGGTGTGGGTTCATTGGCATTCTTTGCAATACTGCTTAATTGCTGATACCATATGAATGAAACATGGGCTGTGATTACTGCAATCACTGTGTGTACTATCGGCAGGTGATGCTTTGGAAGATGCAGAAGCAATAATAAAGTACTTGACTACCTACTGGTGTAATCTCAATGCAAGCCCCAACTTTCTTCCACCTTTTTCATAGTAAGTGCGAAGACTGAGCCAGATTGGCCAATTAAAAACGAAAACCTGACTAGGTTCTGTAGAGCCAATTAGACTTGAAATACATTCGTGTTTCTAGAATCACAGCTCAAGCATTCTGTTTATTGCTCACTCTCCCTTGTACAGCCTTATTTTGTTGGTGCTTTGCATTTTGATATTGCTGTGAGCCTTGCATGACATCATGAGACCGGATGAAACTTCTCAGTCCAGCAGTTTCCAGTCCTAACAAATGCTCCCACCTGAATTTGTATATGACTGCATTTGTGTGTGTGTTTTCAGCAAATTCCAGATTTGTTTCCTTTTGGCCTCCTGCAAAGTCTCCAGAAGAAAATTTGCCAATCTTTCCTACTTTCTATTTTTATGACAATCAAAGCTGGCCTGAGAAACACAATTTGTGACTTTTTAAATGATTAGTGATGTCCTCAAAATGTGGTCTGCCAATCTGTACAAAATGGTCCTATTTTTGTGAAGAGGGACGTAAGATAAAATGATGTTATACATCAATATGTATATATGTATTTCTATATAGACTTGGAGAATACTGCCAAAACATTTATGACAAGCTGTATCACTGCCTTTGTTTATATTTTTTTAACTGTGATAATCCCCACAGGCACATTAACTGTTGCACTTTTGAATGTCCAAAATTTATATTTTAGAAATAATAAAGAGAAAGATACTTACATGTTCCCAAAACAATGGTGTGGTGAATGTGTGAGAAAAACTAACTTGATAGGGTCTACCAATACAAAATGTATTACGAATGCCCCTGTTCATGTTTTTGGTTTAAAACGTGTAAATGAAGATCTTTATATTTCAATAAATGATATATAATTTAAAGTTATACTAAGGTTTCAGCATTTTTGTTTTTAGTTTAATCATAAGAATTAAAGCAATCCTGTTCTATTTACTTTCTTGGCAACATTTGTAGGACTCTATATTAGGCTTTTTTTTTTTTCCCCTGAGACGGAGTTTTGCTCTTGTCATCCAGGCTGGAGTGCAGTGGCGTGATCTCAGTTCACTGCAACTTCTGCCTCCCAAGTTCAAGCAATTCTCCTGCCTCAGCCTCCCAAGTAGCTGGGATTATAGGCGCCTGCCACCGTGCCCAGCTAATTTTTGTATTTTTAGTAGAGATGGGGTTTCATCATATTGGCCAGGCTGGTCTCGAACTCCTGACCTTAGGTGATCTGCCTGCCTTGGCCTCCCAAAGTGCTGGGATTACAGGCGTGAACCACCATGGCTGGCCTATATTAGGCTTTTGATGAACCAATAGAATATCTAACGTTTAAGACATTATATGAGCTAGATTGTTCTACGACACAGTATTTGACTTAAAGATGATTGGCACTTGGCTCATCTTTGGTCTCGTCATTTTTTTGATTATTCATCTTTATCCTGTGGTGTTTTCTTCCCCTGCATAAGGAATACAGGACTGCATTTACTCTGTACAACATTCAACTGTCGTAAAAGTGTAGGAAGTAAAATGTTAAAGTATTTTTTCACCGTGTCTTCTTCCCTGTCCCTGTCCTGTTTCCAAGAGGCAGAGCTGCACCACTTGGTGTGTCTTTTAAACTTCCAGTTCCCTTTGTATGCATCTGTGTATATATATTCCCATACACACATCTCTACATTTGCTTCATATCTACCTAAATGGGATCTCACTTTATGCAATCCTTTGTAATGTTCTTTTTTCCTTTTCTTTTTAAAACTATTTATTAAAGCAGTTTTAGATTTGCAGTAAAATTGAGTAGAAGGTACAGAGATTTCCCATGTGTGCCCTGCCCCCACACCAACATAGCCACCCCATCACTAACATTCTCCACCTTTGCTACAGCTGATGAACCTACATTGCCAAATCATTACCCATAGCACAGTCCACAGTTCTGTTTTTTTTAATGCTGTTTTAGCGATCTCTGTGAAAAGTATATGGAGGCCGACTGCCCTCATTTTTATTAGCTTCATAGGATCCCATTATGTAAATGTACCATAATTTATGCAATCATGTTCCTGTAAAATGGATTTATAGTTTCCAGTTCTTTGCTATTAAAATGATTTCATGAACATCTTTGCAACATACATATTTGCACACAAAAATGTGTTTTGTAGAATGGATTTCTACAAATGAAATTGCTAGGCCAAAGGGTGTGCAGAAATAAATTGATGTTGAGCTCAAGTCTTCAGATAAGATTGCCACATAAGTTCTTGAGCATCTGCACGTGAATCACTGGCTTTGCACATTACATGCAGTTTTCTAGTCTCCTCTGCTCCACATTGCCCAGGAATCACGGTCTTCAAAATAGGATTGGAAGAAATACAATGTGGTAAGTGTGAGAGAATGTGGGTTTTGTGTTCTGAAGCATGTTGAAGCAAGCGACTTTAGGAATTTTAAAAAATGGTACAACTCACCTTATTTTGAGCTCATGGATAATGAAAATTGATTATGTTGTTAATAATCAGAATATAGCACCCTATTCCAATATAACTCCTTATCCAAATTCAAGTAACCTGCAGCTGGAAGCATACTTCTTTGGAGTTAAACCTCCAAGGAGGGATTCAGAAGATCATGGCGTATGAGAGGCAAGACTAGATTGCAGCTCAGGACAGAGCAGCATGCAGCGACTTGCATTGTGAATTTTAGCTCCAGATTGATTGCAAGGACAAACCAGCAATCCTGAGAGGACCCACAGATCCTCTGATGGAAGTGGACTTCTCCTGCAGGATCGGGGAGACACCCCAAATATTGTGAGTGCCCCAACTGCGGAGGTAGGACAGGGAGACCCTCCTCTACCGAATGCACAGTCCCACTGGAGAAGCTGAAGGTTTGCTTGTGGGAGAAGTTTCCAACTTTACCTGGAGCTGAGTCAAGTTAGAGAGCCGAGCAAAATACTGGGGTACAGGAAGCAGCAGAAAGGCCCTGGGAGCTCGCTGAGTCCCCAAGCAGCCCATTCCTGCCTGGCACCACAGGGATCCATAGGGAGGGTGGCCAGAGGAGCAGGCGGTAAAACTCCACAGGGAGAAGGAAATCTCTAGCTGAACTTTGTAACAATTTGAAAGGGGCAAGAAGCCTCCTGGATGGAACTCGGGGGAGGGTGCAAATCGGGTGTGCAGACTTCATAGGCAGAGGAAGAGCTAAAGCCCTTTTCTCTCCCAGCTGGGAGGAGGATAGCCTCGGGCAAGTTTTCAAGCCCATGTTGCCCTCTGCCTGGAAACAAACTCAGGGCTGTTGAGGGGGGCAGGGTGGGAGTGAGACAAGCCCTTCGGTTTGTGGGGGAGCTGGGTGAGGCTTGTGACTGCCGGCTTTCCCCCACTTGCCTGACAACCTGCATGACTCAGCAGAGACAGCCATAATCCTCCTAGGTACACAACTCCAGTGACCTGGGAATCTCATCCTCCATTTCCCCCCAGCAGCCTCAGCAAGACCTGCCCAAGGAGAGTCTGAGCTCAGACATGCCTAGCCTCACCCCCACCTGATGGTCCTTCCCTATCCACCCTGGTAGCATAAGACAAAGGACGTAATCTTGGGAATTCTAGGGCTTAGCCCTCCACTGGTTCCTCTCCACACTACTATAGCTGATGCTTCCCTGGAAGTACCACCTTCTGGCAGGAGGCCAACCAGCACAAAGATAAAGCATTAAACCACCAAAACTAAGGACCCTCATGGAGTCCATTGCACCATCCACCACCTCCACCAGAACAAGCACTGGTATCCATGGCTGAGAGACCCATTGATGGTTCATATTACAGGACTCTGTGCAGACAACCCCCAGTACCAGCCCAGAGCTGGGTAGACTAATTGGGTGGCTAGACCCAGAAGAGAGAAAACAACCACTGCAGTTTAGCTGATAGGAAGCCACATCCATAGGAAAAGGGGGAGAGTACTACATCAAAGGAACACCCCGTGGGACAAAAGAATCTTAACAACAGCCTTCAGCCCTATACCTTCCCTCTGACAGAGCCTACCCAAATGAGAAGAAACCAGAAAACCAACCCTGGTAATAGGACAAAACAAGACTCTTCAACACCTCCCAAAATTATACTAGTCCACCAGCAATGGATCCAAACCAAGAAGAAATCCTGATTTACTTGAAAAAGAATTCAAGAAGTTAGTTATTAAGCTTATCAGGGAGGGACCAGGAGAAGGTGAAGCCCAATGCAAGGAAATCTAAAAAACGATATAAGTGAAGAGAGAAATACTCATGGAAATAGATAGCTTAAGGAAAAAACAATAAAAAATTCAGGAAACTTTGGACACACTGTTAGAAATGTGAAATGCTCTGGAAAGTCTCAGCAATAGAATTGAACAAGTAGAAGAAAGAACTTTAGAGCTCGAAGACAAGGTCCTCAGATTAACCCAATCCAACAAAGACAAAGAAAAAAGAATAAGATGCAGCCATAAAAAAGGATGAGTTCATGTCCTTTGCAGGGACATGGATGAAGCTGGAAACCATCATTCTAAGCAAACTATTACAAGGACAGAAAACCAAACACCTCATGTTCTCACTCATAGGTGGGAACTGAACAGCAAGAACACATGGACACAGGGCAGAGAACATCAGACATCAGGGCTTGTCAGGGGGTGGGGGCCAGGGGAGGGATAGCATTAGGAAAAACACCTAATGTAAATGACAAGTTGATGGGTGCAGCAAACCAACATGGCACCAGTATACCTATGTAACAAACCTGCACATTGTGCACATGTACCCTAGAACTTAAAGCATAATAATAAAAAAAGAAAAATGAATAAGAAAATATGAACAAAGCCTCCAAGAAATCTGGAATTGTGTTAAACAACCAAATCTAAGAATAATTGTTGTTCCTGAGGAAGAAGACAATTCTAAAAGCTTAGAAAACATATTTGGGGGAATAATGGAGGAAAACATCCCTGGCCTTGTGAGATACTAGACAGCCATACACAAGAAGCACAAAGAGCACCTGGGAAATTCACTGCGAAAAGATCTTCACCTAGGCACATTGTCATCAGATTATCCAAAGTTAAGACCAAGGAAAGAATCTTAATAGCTGTGAGACAGAAGCACAAAGGAAAACCTATCAGATTAACAGCAGATTTCTCAGCAGAAACCCTACAAGCTAGAAGGGATTGGGGCCCTATCTTCAGCCTCCTCAAACAAAACATTTTATCAGCCAAGGATTTTGTATCCAGCAAAACTAAGCATCATATATGAAGGAAAGATACAGTTGTTTTCAGACAAATAAAGGCTGAGTGAATTCACCATTATCGAACTACCACTGTAAGAACCACTAAAAGGAGCCCTAAATTTTGAAATGAATCCTGGAAGCACATTGAAACAGAACGTCTTTAAAGAATAAATCACATAGGGCCTGTAAAACAAAAATACAATTTAAAAAGCAAAAACAATGAACAAAAAACCAAAGCACAGAGGCAAAAAAGAGCATGATGAAAGCAACAGTACATCACATTTCAATACTAACATTGAATGTAAATGGCCTAAATACTCTACTTAAAAGATACAGAACCACAGAGTGGATAAGAATTCACCAACTAACTATCTACTGCCTTCAAGAGACTCACCTAACACACAAGGACTTACATAGAATTAAAGTAAAAGAATGGAAAGGGGCATTTTGCGCAAATGGACACCAAAAGTGAGCAGGGGTAACTATTCTTATATCAGAAACAAACAAACAAACAAAAAAACCCTTTAAAGCAACAGCAGTTAAAGGAGACAAAGAGGGACATTATATAATGGTAAAAGGCCTTGTCCAACAGAGAAATATCACAATCCTAAACATATATGCACCTAACACTGGAGATCCCAAACTTATAAAACAATTACTAATAGACCTAAAAAATGAGATAGACAGCAACACAATAATAGTGGGGGACTTCAATACTCCACTGACAGCACTAGACAGGTCATCAAGACAGAAAGTCAACAAAGAAACAATGGATTTAAACTATACTTTGGAACAAATGGACCTAACGGATATATACAAAACATTTCATCCAACAACCTCAGAATACACATTTTATTCAACAGCGCATGGAACTTTCTCCAAGATAGACCATATGATAGGCCATAAAATAAGCCTCAATAAATTTAAGAAAATTGAAATTATATCAAGTACTCTCTCAGACCACAGTGGAATAAAACTGGAAATCAACCCTAAAAGGAACCTTCAAAACCATTCAAATACATGGAAATTAAATAACCTGCTCCTGAATGAGCATTGGGTCAAAAACAAAATCAAGATGGAAATTAAAAAATTCTTTGAACTGAATGCCAATAATGACACAACCGATCAAAACGTCTGGGATACAACAAAGGCAGTGCTAAGAGGAAAGTTCATAGCCACAAACGCCTACATCAAAAAGCTTGAAAAAGCACAGACAACCTAACGTCACATCTCAAGGAACTAGAGAAACAAGAACAAACCAAACCTAAACCCAGTACAAGAAGAAAATAACCAAGATCAGAGCAGAACTAAATAAAATTATAACCAAAAAAAGATAAATGAAACAAAAAGCTGATCCTTTGAGAATATAAATAAAATAGATAGACCATTAGCAAGATTAACCAAGAAAAGAAGAGAGAAAATCCAAATAACCTCACTAAAAAACAAAACAGGAGATATTACAATTGACACCACTGAAATACAAAAGATCACTTAAGGCTACTATGAACACCTTTATGCACATAAACTAGAAAACCTAGAAGAGATGGATAAATTCCTGGAAAAATACAACCCTCGTGGCCTAAATCAGGAAGAATTAGATACCCTGAACAGACCAATAACAAGTAGTGAGATTGAAATAGTAATTAAGAAATTATAAACCAAAAAAAGTCCAGGACCAGATGGATTCACAGCAGAATTCTACCAGACGTTGAAAGAAGAATTGGTACCAATCCTTTTGACACTATTCCACAAGATAGAGAAGAAAGAACCCTCCCTAATTCATTTTACGAAGCCAACATCACCCTAATACCAAAGCCGGGGAGGACACAACAAAAACAAAACAAAAAAAACACAAAAAACCAAAACTAAAAACAAACAAAGAAACAAACAAACAGAAAAAACACTACAGACTGATATCGTTGATGAACATAGATGCTAAAATCCTTAACAAAATACTAGCTAACTGAATCCAACAACATAAAAAAGATAATCCACCATGATCAAGTGGGTTTCATACCAGGGATGCAGGGATGGTTTAACATATGCAAGTCAATAAATGTGATACACCACATAAACAGAATTAAAAACAAAAATCACATGACCCTCTCAATACATGCAGAAAAAGCATTTGACAAGATCCAGTATTGCTTTATGATTAAAACTGTCAGCAAAATTGGCACACAAGGGACGTACTTTAATGTAATAAAAGCCATCTATGACAAACCCACATCGAACATAATAACGAATGAAGAAAAGTTGAAAGCATCTGAGTAATGGAACAAGACAAGGATGCCCACTCTTACCACTCCTTTTCATCATAGTACTAGAAGTCCTATCCAGAGCAATAAGACAAGAGAAAAAAATAAAGGGCATCCAAACAGGTAAAGAGGAAGTCAAACTGTCATTGTTTGCTGATGATATGATCATTTACCTTGAAACCCCTAAGTAAGGACTCCTCCAAAAAGCTCCTAGAACTGATAAAGGAATTCAGCAAAGTTTCTGGATACAAGATTAATGTACACAAATCAGTAGCTCTTCTATACACCAACAGTGACCAAGTGGAGAATCACATTAAGAACTCAATCCCTTTTATAATAGCTGAAAAAAAAATACTTAGGAATATACCTAAAAA
Organism: Hylobates moloch; assembly: GCF_009828535.3. NCBI lineage: Eukaryota > Metazoa > Chordata > Mammalia > Primates > Hylobatidae > Hylobates > Hylobates moloch. The sequence goes on from NW_026652277.1 coordinate 65,534,715, forward strand.
AAGGAGTCAAAAGACTTCTACAAGGAAAACTACAAAACACTGCTGAAAGAAATCATAGATGACATGAACAAATAGAAACACATCTCATGCCCATGGATGGGCAGAATCAATATTGTGAAAATGACCATACCACCAAAAGCAACCTACAAATTCAATGCAACCCCCATCAGAATACCACCATCATTCTTCACAGAATTAGAAAAAACAATTCTGAAATTCACATGGAACCAAAAAAGAGCCTGCATAGCCAAAGCAAGACTAAGCAAAAAACAAATCTGCAGGCATCACACTACCTGATTTCAAACTACCCTATAAGGCCATAGTCACCAAAACAGTGTGGTACTGTTAAAAAATAGGTGCATAGACCAATGGAACAGAATACAGAACCCAGAAATAAACCCAAAAACTTATAGCCAACTGATCTTTGACAAAGTAAACAAAAATATAAAGTGGGGAAAGGACACCCTTTTCAACAAATGGTGCTGGGATAATTGGCTAGCCACACGTAGAAGAATAAAACTGGATCCTCATCTCTCACTTTATACAAAAATCAACTCAAGATGGATTAAGAACTTAAACCTAAGACCTGAAACTATAAAAATTCTAGAAGATAACACTAGAAAATCCCTCCTAGACTTTGGCTTAGGCAAGGAATTCATGACCAAGAACCCAAAAGCAAATGCAATAAAAACAAAGGTAAATAGCTGGGACCTAATTAAACTAAAGAGCTTTTGCATGGCAAAAGGAATAGTCAGCAGAGTAAACAGACAACCCACAGACTGGGAGAAAATCTTCACAATCTATATATCTGACAAAGGACTAATATCCAGAATCTACAAGCAACTCAAACAAATCAGTAAGAAAAAAACAAATAATCCCATCAAAAAGTGGGCTAAGGGCATGAAGAGACAGTTCTCAAAAGAAGATACACAAATGGCCAATAAACATGTGAAAAAATGCTCAGCATCACTAACAATCAGCGAAATGCAAATCAAAACCACAATTCAATACCACCTTACTCCTGCAAGAATGGCCATAATGAAAAAATCAGAAAATAGTAGGTGTTGGCGTGAATGCCATGAACAGAGAACACTTCAACACTGCTGGCAGGAATGTGAACTATGACAGCCACCATGGAAAACAGTGTGGAGACTCTTTTTTTTTTTTTTTTTTTTTTGAGACGGAGTCTCACTCTGTCATCCAGGCTGGAGTATAGTGGTGCAATCATGGCTCACTGCAAACTCTGCCTCCTGGGTTCGAGTGATTCTCCTGCCTCAGCCTCCTCAGTAGCTGGGATCACAGGCGCCCACCACCACGCCCAAGTAATTTTTGTATTTTTAGTAGAGACGAGTTTTATCATGTTGACCAGGCTGGTCTCAAACTTTCTGACCTCAGGTGATTCACCCACTTCGGCCTCCCAAAGTGCTATCATTACAGGTGTGAGCCACTGTGCCCAGCTGAGATTCCTTAAAGAGCTAAAAGTAGAACTACCATTTGATCCTGCAATCTCACTACTGGGTATCTACTCAGGGGAAAAGAAGTCATTATTCGAAAAAGATACTTGCATACACATGTTTATAGCAGCAAAATTCACAATTGGAAAATTGTGGAACCAACCCAAATGCCCATCAATCAACGAGTGGAAAAAGAAACTGATATATATATACATATATATATATATATATGTATATATATGCCTATATGAGAGAGATATACATATGATGGAATACTACACAACCATGAAAAGGAATGAATTAACAGCATTTGCAGTGACCTGGATGAGACTGGAGACTATTATTGTAAGTGACGTAACTCAAGAATGGAAAACCAAACATCGTGTGTTCTCACTGATCTGTGGGAGCTAAGCTATGAGGACGCAAAGGCATGAGAATGATACAATGGACTTTGGGGATTTGGGAGGAGGCGTGGGAGGGGGAGAGGGAAAAAAGATTACAAATATGGTGCAGTGTATACTTCTCGGGTGATGGGTGAACCAAAATCTAACAAATCACTACTAAAGAACCTAATCATGTAGCCAATACCACCAGTACTTCAATAACTTACGGAAAAATAAGAAAACAAAATAAAAACCTCCAAGGAACTGGCTGTAGGTGGGATATTGGCTGTATCTCAGTTCCAGCTCCAGGAAGAAGACAGATCATTGGGAACGAGAACCCTGCTGATTAAACAATAGCTGCCTAATACGGCAGCAACACAGGGTACTCCAAACTTGCTTGGATCATTTTGTCCTTTTAAAATGTACAATTCTACTTCTTAATACAATGCAGACAACTCCATCTACTTTATACTTTATCTAGTCATAATAAAATAAAAATGACTTTTACTCTTAGAATATTTAAAACTTGTTCAAAGATTCTTTCACATTTACTTCTGTTGACTCTTAAAATAGCCTTTTTGTGATTCTTACAAAGGAAGGGAAGACATTTTATAGATGAGGAAACCAAGATAGCACAAGACAAATGACTTTTAAAACATTGTGTAACTGAATACTGACAGCACTAGGATTAGAAACTGCAAAAACACCAATGCCAGTGTCATTTATACTACAACAAACCATGGCAAAAGGAAGAGGTACGGAAAAATATCTGCGCTCAGAAGTAGGTTGCTTGCTTCTTGAGATATTTCAAAAGACAAGTGATGAGCTAGTCAGCCTGTGGAACTATTCTACACGTTTATAATCAGAACAATTTCTTTTCAGGGTATAATACACCAGTTCTAATAATGGGTATTATGATTTTAATAGCTATGTGCTTCACAAAATGCAGTTCAGGAAAATGGCTAAGAATATCTGAATCCATCATAAACTAGGCAATTTTCCCTGGGATAACAGTGATAGAAATGTTTCATTATCTCTCATTCTAAATACATGTAAGGATTAAATCCAACTACATTGTTATAGCAAAATTAATATACTGTGTTTATAACAGACACAATTTTTCACCCCCTCCCATTAAGATATATGTGAAAATACATATGTGGCTTTAATTAGCAGATTATAACATTCTGTTCCACGCAGTTAGATACATAGCACCTGTGTCCTAAAGAATAATGAATATATTCTCCAAAATCTATTCATCTATGGGTAATGTTTCCATCACTCACACTTTCGTTTACATATAAAGTGATGGAGACATCAAGGACACATGGTCTCACATGGCAGAGGGAGCATAGTTGCTCCCCATTTCTGGTTTATAGGCTAATTGGAATTTTAAAAAGATTTGCCACATTATGCTGGCAGATGGTATTTTGCTTTATCATTATTCATGGGTATTAATGACTTCCCTCTGGAGCATGTGTATCCTGTCTATTTTGAATTTCATTACATTTCATGCTGACTGCTCTGAACAGAATCGGATCCAGTATTTTCTGTGTGGTGTTTGAGCTGCAGATTGTGTGACTGGTCAAAGTTTTAGACTTGATTAAGAATTAAGTAACTCTTTGAAATAAAGAAAACCTTTTTGGTCTCTTTCCTGAGTATTCCATCAGACTTCTCATTTTGTTCAGCTTGCTATCCCACAGGGTTGCATACAATATCAGGTGTATATGTAGGCAATTCCAGAGTAGATGCATCTTTCATTAGCCTGAGATTATTAGACATTCTTTCTTTCTTTCTAGAAAGACTAGGATTTGGTTTCCTAAAAGGAGAAAATGCATGAGAACATGCTGTAATAATCCAGTCACAGAAAGTCACTTTTTATTAATTCCTTCAACAAATATTTATTAGAGAACAGCCTCCTCTTTGTTTAGCTGATCTCTGAAATGCCTAAATGAGACAGCTGGTACAGTTGATTTCAACCAGCTAATTACCTGAGGGAAACACTACATCACAGAGAAGAAAACTGTGGTAGGTGGAGGCCACAGTCCTTCCTTAGAGTGCAAAAATAGAAAGCCGATGGAGTAGGATAAAGAATAAAGCTTACTCGAGTCTTCTGATAAAACTGAAGCACTCCTGCAACCAGAGAACACAAAGTATGGTTGCAGAATTTGAGAACAGGGAACTAAGTAAGGCTGGGGTAACCAGACCTGGTAGCTTTACTTCTGCAGTCCCTGTCTTTGCTTTAATTCCAGATACTTTCATGGCCACCTTCGCATCCATCCTCCCTAAATATTCTTCAAAGTTATTGAGCTCGGCACTGTTTTAGGTCCTGAGGTTTGGTAATTAATACAACAGACAAGATTCTTCTGTATCATGGAAGAAAGAGAGAGTCCCTCTCTGGAGCAGAGGGCAGATTTGCTTGAAGTAGGTCCTGAGGTTTGGTAATTAATACAACGGACAAGAGTCCTCTCTCTATCATGGAAGAAAGAGAGTCCCTCTCTAGAGCAGAGAGCAGATTTGCTTGATGTGCAGTATAATAAAGATGATGTCTCCTTCTGGGACAAACATTTGTCAGGTTTGCTTGCAGCTCATTATAAAAGATTGGGGTTTCCTAAATGTTGTAGTTTTTAGTGCACTTATATATATATTGTTAACTTATTTATAAGTATTTCATGTTTTTAGCTGATGCTATTGCAAATGGTATTTTTAAAATTTCTGTTTCTATCCAGTTTATAGAAATGCAGTTGACCTTATCTTCTGCAACCTTGTATATTCCTTCGAGTTTTAGATGTAGACAATGATGTTAACTGCAAGTGAAGACAATTTTGCTTCTTCCTTCCCAACGTGGATGTATTTTATTTCTTCTGCTTACTGTATTGCACTGGCTAGGAACTCCAGTACAAAGTGGAATGGAAATGGCAAAAGCCACATCCTTGCTTGATTCCTGATATTAAGGGGGAAAGTATTCAGTCTTTCACCATTAAATATGATGTTAGCTATAGACTTTTCATGGGCGTTGTTCATCAGTTTAAGCACTTTTCTTTCTGTTCCTAGTTTGGTGAGAGGTTTTTATCTGGAATGGATGTTGGGATCTGTGGAAAGTGTTTTCTGCATCTCTTGAAATTATCACATAATTTTCATTTCTTAATACAGTCAGCCTTTGAATCTGCAGGTTTCACATCTCTGGATTCAACAAACTGGGCGAAAAATATTTTTAAAAAACAAAAAATAATAATACAGCAATACAAATAATACAAATAAAACAATCTAGCGTAACAATTATTTGCATGGCATTTACATTGTATTAGGTAGTATAAATAATGTAGAGATTTTTAAAGTATATAGGAGGATGTGCATAGGTTTTACACAACACCACACCATTTTACATAAGGGACTTGAACACCCTCAGATTTTGACATCTGCAGAGGGGTCCTGGAACCAATCCTTCACAGATACTGAGTGATGACTGAATGGTAAATTACTTGACTGATTTCCAAATGCTAAGGAAATTTTGCATTCTCCAGTTCCCACCATCTTAGTTATGATATACTATGTTTATATATTGCTAGATTCAACTTGCTAATGTTTTGTTAAGGAGTTTTAACTCTATGTTTATGACTGATATTGACCTGTAGTTTTCTATTCTTGTCATGTTTTTGCCTTCATTTGGTAACAGAGTAGTAATGGCATCACAGAATGGGTTGGGAAGTTTCCTCCTTTTCTATTTTCTGGAACAGTTTGTGTAGAATTGGTATTTCTTCCTTAAATCTTTGATATAATTTACCATTAGATCCACCTGGACCTGGTAATTTTTTGTTGAAAGTTTATAAATTACTAATCCAATTTCCTTAATAGACATAAGGCTATTCAGGATAATTAATTAGTTAATTAATTACTTTTTAGTGATGAGCTCTCCCTCTCTTATCCAGGCTGGAGTGCAGTGGCACAGTCATAGCTCTGCAGCCTCCACCTCCTGGGTTCAAGCAATCCTCCTGCCTCAGCCTCTCCTCAGTAGCTGGGACTACAGGCATGTGCCACCATGGTCAGCTAATTTTTAATTTTTTGGAGAGACAGGGTCTCGCTATGTTGCCAGGGCTGATCTCAAACTCCTGGCCTCAAGCAATCCTCCCACCTTGGCCTCCCAAAGTTCTGGGATTACAGGCATGAGCCATCATGTCCAGCCAGGATATTTACTTACTCATGAGTAAGATGGGATAGTTTGTGTTTTTCAAGGAATTTGTTGATTTCATATGTTATTGAATTTATTAGCATGAAGTTGTTGATAACATTATTTTATTACTCATTACTGTTGTAGGATCTGCAGTGTCCCTTCATTCATTCATGATACTGACAGTTTGTGTGGTCTCTCTTTTTCTTTTGATGATTTTTCCTAGAGGCTTATTAATTTTAGCGATAATTTCAACGAATCAGCTTTTGGTTTCATTGTTTTTGTCTATTCCCTATTATTTGTCCCATTTTATATCATTGGTTTCTACTCATTATTACCTCTTTCCTTCTGCCTATTTAGGCTTAATTTGTTATTTTCTCCTTACTTTCCTATGGTAGAAGCTTATATAATTTATTTGAAATCATGATTTTTCTTTTTTTTTTTTTTTTTTTGAGACAGTCTCACTCTGTCACCCAGGTTGGAGGGCAGTGAACGATCTTGGCTCACTGCAACCTCCAGCCAGGTTCAAGCGGTTCTCCTGCCTCAGCCTCTCAAGTAGCTGGGATTACAGATGTGTGCTACCATGCCTGGCTAAATTTTGTATTTTTAGTAGAGACGGGGTTTCAACGTGTTAGCCAGGCTGTTCTCAAACTCTTGACCTCATGTGATCCGCCTGCCTCAGCCTCCCAAAGTGCTGGGGTTAGAGGTGTGAGCCACCGCGCCTGGCCAATTCTTTCTAATACAAGGATTTAATGCTATGTTTCCATCTAAGCATTATTTTAGTTGCCTTCTACAAATTTTGATTAAATGCAGTATGGTAGATAATTCAAAGTATTATCAGACTACAAAGGAAAGAGCTTTTGGTCAGGCTAGGAGAAGTTGAAGAGTAGCATTTGAGTTGAGTTTTGAAGGATATTTTTTTCTAGTCAGAGAAGAAGGTAAGAGTATTCTAAGCCAAAAGAACAATAAACCATAATTCATTAATTGATATTTCTCTTATAAAATGGGTTCATGAATATTTAATAACTATAATCTACAGATAGAACATCTCTTTGAAAGGCAGGGATGGAGCCAGTCATTCCCATAAACCAGAAGTGATGATGGAGCTGCAAGGTTGTTTGGCTCTTGAAGTCATCCTCTTGAGCTGATCTCATTTTAAATTAGAATGGTATTGGTCCAATATAGAGTTAAAACAAAAATTCTCACATGTGAAATTCTTGGGTATTGATCAGAATAAAAACAAAATGAGGTTCAAATGGAAGCAGTAGGGTAGTGGTCTGGTTATAACTCTCAAGTACAGGTACAAAGTCATTTAGATACATATATTTATCAGAGAGATATTACCTTGGACACTCCAGCTTTCTATTTATTTCTACAGCCATAAGATCCTTGTTGTATCATTTCTCACCCCCTGCTGCAGATGCTGTATATATGACTGAGTAGATTGGCTCACTGAACATCTTTTCTAAACATTGCCATTATTACTTTTTTCTAATGCAACTGTTGGAAAGCAACGTACTCAAATTCCCTTGCAGATGGAATTCTATTCTGGCCAGTAAGATGTAGGTGCAATTTCTTGGGAGGACTTCCTTACTGCATTGAAAAAGTAAAAGCTTGAGGAAAAGGTTCTGTCTTTCTCATTTTGCTCTTCCCATTTCCTTCTGCCTGGAACTTAGAATCACTGCCTGGAGTTGCAGCAATCATCTTTTGACCATGAAGTTAAAAATTACACACTGAAAGTGGCAGTCCAGGAGACGGAAGACAGGCTTTTAAATGACGTTCTTGCATAGGTGCATTAGCCCTGACCTATCTACCCCTAGATTCTTTTTTGCATGAGAAAAATACATCTTTAGGCGACTATTTTCAGTTTACCATTCTTTGTAACAAGTAACATTTGTAAGCATAAGCGATACAACCTTTTTGCAACAAACTAAAAAATTGTATGGGGATATCTGTCATTTTAATCTTTAATGTATGCTTTCTTCATTGGGCTTCCAAGATATCAAACTCTCTTGGTATTTCTCCTGCATTACAGGTTGTTTTTTTCTCAGTTGCTTTCCTGATCCTTTTTTTCCTGGCCTCTATTCATGTTAGAGTGCCCCAGGTCTCTAGGTTAGGTGCTGCAGACTCTCTAAGAGTCTTTGAGACTCTTGTTTGTTTGTTTTTTTGGTCTCATCTAACTTCAGGGCTTCCAATACTATCTATATGCTGGCAGATCCTAAATGTATATTTGTAACCCAGGCCTCTCTCTCTCTCGAGTTGTGTGTCCAACTGCCTACTCAAATCTTCATTTGAATGTCAAATAGTTGATCTATCTATCTATCGATCTATCAATCTATTATCTATCTATCTATATCTATCTATCTATCTATCTATCTATCTATCTATCTATCTATCTAATCTACCAGCTATATATCTGTTTTAGAGATGGGGTCTCACTACATTGCCCAGGCTGGACTCAAAGAGATCCTGTGCTCAAGAGATCATCCTACTTCAGTTTCCCAGTAGCTGGGACTGCAGGCATGCCAGGATATAAAGTAGCTGACCTCTTATCTTCAAAACAATTTCCATCACTTGAGCCCAGGAGTTTGAGACCAGCCTGGGCAATGTGGCAGAACCCTGTCTGTACTAAAAATGCAAAAAATTAGCCAGGCATAGTGGCCCATGCCTGCAGTCTCAGCTACTCAGGGGACTGAGGTGGGAGAATCACCTGAGCCCAGGAAGTCGAGGCTGCAGTGAGCTGTGATCATGCCACTGCACTCCAGCCTGGGCGACTAGAGTGAGACCCTGTCTCAAAACAAAACAAAACAAACAAAAAACTTCACTTCCAAGCCAGATGAGATGACTCACACCTGTAATCCCAGCACTTTGGGAGGCTGAGGCAGGCTGACCACGAGGTTAGGAGTTTGAGACCAGCTTGAACTAACATGGGGAAACCTCATCTCTACTAAATACAAATATTAACTGGGCATGATGGTGCGCACCTGTAATCCCAGCTACTCAGGAGGCTGAGGCAGGAGAATCACTTGAATCTAGGAGGTGGAGGTTGCAGTGAGCCGAGATTGTGCCATTGCACTCCAGCCTGGGCAACAGAGCGAGACCCCATCTCAAAAAACAAACAAACAAACCAAAAAAACAAAAAACTTAACTTCTTCCTTCTCTCAAGCTTGATCCACCATCAGTGTCCATCATCTCAGTTGATGGCAACTCTAATTTCCCAGTTGCTCGTGCCCCAAATCTTGGAGTCATCCTTGGCAATCCTCTTTCTCATGTTCTGTGTCTAATCTGCCAAGATTCTGGTTCTACCTTAAGCAAACCTGAAGTCTATTCAGAATCTGACTGCTCTCACTCTCTCTAGTCCCTGGGCCATGCCACCATGACCTTTCACCTGTATGACTGCAGTAGGCTCCTCAAATTCTCCCCACTTTTGTTTTCCCTCCCATAACAGACTATTTTCAAAGCAGCAGCTAGAGGAATCCTTTTAAAACGAAGTCACGATCACTCTTCTGCTCAAAACCGTGCAATGTCTTTCCGTCTCACCCAGGGTAAGATTAATGTCTTTAAATTACTTGTCAAGGCCTGTCACAATCTGGTCTTCATCACCTCTTCAAAGTTCTCTTCTGTTCTCTTTGTTCACTTCCTTCCAACCTCACTGGCCTCATTGCAGTTTCTAGAGCACAACAAGAACACACCCCTGTCATGGCCTTTGAACTGGCTGTTCCCTTTGTATGGAATGCTCTTTCTCTAGTTATCTTTGGATAATCCTCTCACTTCCTTAAAGTGTCTCCTTAATTTCATCTTTTCCAAGAGGCCAACTTTGACTGTCCTATTTAACCTTGCCATCGGCACCATCCCACCACGTCCACCTCTATGCTGGCCCCTGTCCCCAGCACATCTCATCCCACCTACACTGCTCAACTTTCTCTTTCTTCCCCTACAACGTATAATCTTCTAACTTACTGTATAGTTTATTGACGTGCTCTTGGTTATTTTCTGCCTCCCCTTCTAGAATGTAAGCTATGTGGTGACAGAATTTGCATGTTTTGTTCACTGATACATCCCTGGTGCCTGGAACAGTGCTGGTTCAGAGTAAGTGCTCAGTAAATATTTGTTGCAGGACTGAATAAATTACCCATTCACAGAAGGATTTATAGGGGAGCTTCAGGGCAGCAGACTAATTGAGAAACCAACACTCAAATCTGGCAACTCCTGAAGCCAAATTGAATGTTGACCCCAAAGTTCCTTCCCATGTGCATCAACTCAGAATGCCTACAACATAATGACTATGGCCATCTCTAGTGAAAAAAGAACAACAGTCTTGAGAGTGACTGTATGGGAAGCTTTTAGTAGGGACACAGCTGAAAAGCACCCTTTGCAGTTAAATAGAGCTTCTCTTGAATCTGGAAAAACCAAACACTCCATAGAATGCACTCATTTGCCATCAGGCTTATGGGGATAATTTTATTCCAGATTTTAAACAAAACCCAGAGTTTTACTGGCAACCTGTCCAAGCCTGGAGTGAGTGAGGCTAAAGGAAGAACTAGATATAGGGAAATTTTTTATCCCAAGCACTACTGGAATTAAGTACATGGGTGATCTTGGGTGGTGGCTACTTTCTTAAAATGTGTTTTTGTAGAACTCGTGAATTTCTCAGAAACACTAACTTGTACCTTGCTGAGGCTGAGAATTTGTTCTACTTCTGGTCTGAATAAGCAAATGTTGTTTAGTTTCAGTTCCTCTTCAAATTCAGGACTCTCGTTAGATTTCTATGAAAGCTACTTGGCAAAGGACCCGGTCCATCCACAGAGGCCTGCTTCAGCGTGGAGTACAGCGTACAATAGTGTGTATTTAGATTATGCTACAGCTGAGGGCTAGCCACTTGATAGAGCTCCTCTATGTTAATGGTGTTAGAATGGAAATTCTTTATCCTTGTAGCTGTACCATAGAGTGGGGACCAGGGACACTCAACACAGTTGGGAGTCCATGTGTCTCCTTAAATTTTGCACCTCAGGCATCTCACATGCCTCATCCTGGTTGTGATCCTGCTGTAATCTGTTCTCACTCTGAACCACATGGAGTTAGCATTAAATGCTATGGGAAATCTAGAAATTTTCTCATGCTGAGTTCCTTTAAAGAGAGTCACCATCTTGGTTCTGATACTCTCTGACTGGTCTTGGACAAGCCTTTCTTTTTTAGCAACTTGAAACTGTGGGAGGCTCTCTGTGGAATTACTGTTATGTTTTGGAATAACAATAACAGCATTTTGCTGCTGGAAAAGGCCATTTTCCTTCTGTTTGCTTTTTTTTCATGGATTGCCTTTCTTTTCTTTCTAAAACATCTTTTGTTTCCTTTTTGTTCTCAAATCATTGTGTTTAGAACAACAATAATTGAGAGTCTAGTGGGAAGTTTTTATAAACTAACAATTGGGTTTAAACAAAGGCTTAATAGTCAAGTTCTGAATAGTTGGACTCTTGAAAAGTTCTAGCTAGAATGATCATAAATATAACATTTAAAAAAATACACTAGGGGAGTCCTTTTTACTAATTTTTCTCTTTTAAGTGAAGAGTTTTGTATGCATTAGGTAAGACCAACCAATCTAGTTTCTCATAGCTCTGTATCTGTTGCTTGGTCATATCACAGTGAATTTACCTGGGTTATAGGATACCCTGCATCTGGACAGGGGTGATGCTTCATGAACATGGATTCATTGACAATATTGTACCTGTAAGAAGCTGAGTTTGCTGGGAAAAAGGCACTAGCTGATCACATCCTTGAGAGTTAGTGATAATGAACATGATTATAATGTGCAAAGACTGTTATCACTTTTCTTTTTTTTTAAGAGATGGGAGCCGGGTGTGGTGGCTCACACCTGTAATCCCAGCACTTTGGGAGGCCAAGGCAGGTGGATCACGAGGTCAGGAGTTTGAGGCCAGCCTGGCTACTATGGTGAAACTCCATCTCTACTAAAAATACCAAAGTTAGTTGGGCAGGGTGGTGCGCACCTGTAATCCCAGCTACTCGGGAGGCTGAGGCAGAAGAATTGCTTGAATTTGGGAGACAGAGGTTGCAGTGAGCTGAGATCATGCTACTGCACTCTAGCCTGGGTGACAGAGTGAGACTCCGTATCAAAAAAAAAAAAAAGAGATGGCGGTCTCTTTATGTTGACCAGGCTGGTCTCAAACTCCTGGTCTTAAGTGATCCTTTCACTTTGGCCTTCCAAAGTGCTGAGATTACAGGCATGAGCCACCACACCCGTCCTGTTATCATATATTTTAAATAAGCCTCATGACAATCACATAAATTCTTTTTATTACTCATATATTTTAGGTGAGCAAAAGAAAATTCAAAGAAGGTAGTAACACATTTAGAATTACAAATGAAAAGGTGTGATTTGTGCTCAGGTCTTAATTTTTAAAGCAAATTGAGGCCGGGCATGGTAGGTCAAGTCTGTAATCCCAATGCTTTGGGAGGCTGAGGCAGGAGGATCGCTTGAGGTCAGGAGTTCCAGACCAGCCTGAGCTGGTGAGATCCCCATCTCTACAAAAAAAAAAAAAAATTAGCTAGTCTTGGTGTTGGTGGTGCACACCTGTACTTCCAGCTACTTAGGAGGTTGAGGCAAGAAGAGCGCTTGAGCCTAGAAGGTTGAGGCTGCAGTGAGCTGTGATAGCACGACTGCATTTCAGCATAGGTGACAGATTGAGACTTTTTCTATAAAAACAAGATAAATAAAAGGAATTCAGTGGTGTCACACAGAAGTTAATGCCATTGAAATATTTTTATTACATTTCCCAAGAGGAGAAGGCATGTCATGTCACACAGGGTCACATGGGGAAGCATTAGAGGTCAAAAGGCAAAGGGGAAAGCATAGGCCACAGCCTGGAATGGGATTTCTGCAGGAAAGGCAAGGCAGGGCAGGGTAAACAGTGTAGGACCGGCTAGTCTGCATCCTTCTAGCAAGCTTTGGGGCATTGGGACCATCCCTAGTCATCTGATGCCAGGACCTTGGGCGTGTGAGTTTGATAGGGGAGGTGATTTGGGGTATGGACTGAGGACTGGTTGGAAGGTTTGTAAATGATTTTCATGCACCTGTGAAAGCTGGATTTCTGGGGAGATGTTAACAGCTTTGGCCATTAGTTTGGCCCTCTGATTAATGGATGCCAAATAGAAATGGATGCCAAATAGAAAACGGAACAAAGTGGCATCAGAGCAGGAGCCTTACTCCAGAGGCAAAGCTCTTTCCATGAAACCATCTAAACTCATCTAATTCTCCTCGTCTAATCTTCCCACTCCTTACCTTACTCCACATCTCCTGTTTGCAGTATCAGTTCTTGACACTCCCAGCCACTGAGTTGCTTTAGTTGGAAATCTGGCAATTTGCTAAGCCCTTCAGTTCTTGTCACACATGTCTCTTCGAGCTCTCCTTTTCTTTCTTTATGCCTCTACCCTTGCCTTGGGTCAGACTTTCTTGATGTCGCAGTGTCCTAATCCATCATTCTCCCCCAGCCCAACCAAGCTGCACCCTGTTTCCAGGATGATCTCTTGTAAATGATAGGTTTGATCGTGTCACCTTCTTACTTACATCCTACATACCTCCCTATTGCCTTAAAATTTCTCAGCAGAACACAAAAGCCCCTTCATGAGACAACCTTTGCCTACTTCCTGGCTGTCTATCCTATAAAACTGTGGTATTGTGTCCATTGATTACCTGAGCACAGATTTTATGAAATGTTTGGAGAATGGGGGAGACAGAGAGACTCTTAACCCAATTGGTTCTCTTACAGAATGAGCTTCACTGGTGTGCAGAAAATGGATGCATTGCTAGTTTCTTCTTTTCTTGAAAGGTCTATGAGATTCTTGTGCCTAGAAGAGGGATTCTAATGCATTTGAGGTATCAGTTTCTTAGAGTTCAAACCTCTTGCAGCTAAGAGCCGGCCCTGGAAGAGGCACTGGGCTGCAGATTGTTTCAAGTACCACAAGGGGCTGCTAGAGAGCAACAGAAGCTCCAAAGAAATTTCTTTAAAATTTCTTCTTTTTGTCACATCTTCATTTCCTTAGTCTTGGTAGGAAGTAAAGTGCTTTCCTCTTTTAGGAGTTTATATTAGTGGCTACAGTTCTGTCACAGGTTGCCCATACCTGTCTACCTGTAATAAATTTCTGTATACCAATCCCTCAAAGTGCTCATCTGCCTTCTCGGCTGTTTGCAGAGACTCCTGATACGCCTTCCCATGCCTCAGCTTCTTGAATGCCATTTAGAGGAGCAAGGTGAGTGCATGTATCTACCAGGGGACTTGCTAGTGCATTAGCATCTCAGTGTCAATTGCCAAAGGATGCCTCTTAAGCGGGACAAATTGTAAAAAGTGCTGCTGCCTCCAGGCGGAACTGGCCCTACCCCCAGGTAGCCTTTGGGCAGAAAGACCAGGTTGGATTTTGGCCTTCACTACCTTCTTCAGGCAACCTGGAGACCAACTTCTAGAAGAATTAGCGGACTAACAAAAACTGAGAATCACTATGTGTATATATATATATATACACACACACACATATATAGATATATAATTTTCAGGAAATTTTTCAAGCAAACTTTGTACAGAATGGGTGTGCATCCCAAGCAGTTGAGATACCTGCACTTTCTAAATTGTCTGAACTAAACTTTGCAATTATTCAATTACAGTTGTTAGGTCTTAATCACATTGAGCACAATTTTTGTATTTGCTTTCAGTATATGGGATTGACATGCCCTTGTGATTTCAAAGATGCAGTTGCTAACAGGCTCCCAAGGGGAGGGACTTGGGATGTTCTGCTTTGATTGTTGCACTCCCAGTTCAAGACATTGAAAGAAATGTGGAAAATTTCCCTGATGATATAAGACAGAACATTTTCTTCTTTCATGCAGCAACCCAACCTGTTTTATTCTTTCTTGTGTATTCCTATATAGTCTCTTGAATTCACTGTCATGTTTGATTATTGTATGAATGATCTATCAGATTAAGTTGGACTGCATAAATCACAAAATCCAAATATCAGTGGCTTATACAATGCAGAAGCTTATTTTTAATTTCATGTTAAAGAAACCTGGAAGTCACGCAGATTGGTAGGGTAACTTCACAGTCATCAGAGACCCAGAAACTATCTTTCTGCTCATTCCCCCACCCTTAGTGTGTAGCTTCCATCCTCAAGTTTACTTCATGGTCCAAGATGGCCAGTGAAGCCCCAGCCATCAGGCCCAAGTTCCAGGGAGGAAATAAAGAAAAATAGAAGAGCCAAAGGTTATATGCCTCCTTGCTGAGTCAGCCCCACTTAGCACACTTTTAAAAGTCTCATTCAACAATTTCCATTTATACCCCGCTAGCCATTCCTATCTGCAAAGGATGCCGGGAGGCATAGTTTTCTAGCTGGGCACATTGAGACCTTTGACAATAGAGGAGTCTGTTGTTAAGGCAGAGGAGAGAATAGGTAGGGGTAAGCAACCATAGCCTCTACCACATATAAGGATTTAATTATCTGGTGCCCATGAAAATGCAAACTAGAAAACAAAATGCGGGAAGAGTTACCACACAGAGTTGCTGCGTTGCCCTAGACAGTCATGGCAGCCTCACCACTGGCCGGTTGGTCGGTGGACTCCCTCAGGCTCGTCTTACCTGGACCCGCCCCGTTCATTTACCATTCACACTCTTTCTATTTCCGGCACTGCCCTCTCTCAGGCTCGTCTTACCTGGACCTGCCCCGTTCATTTACCATTCACACTCTTTCTATTTCCGGCACTGCCCTCTCTCAGGCTCCAGTCTCGCATAGCAATTACTGACCATATGGCTCCTCACAGGACACTAAATTCAAGATGCTCCCAGCCAGGCACTGCTCCTCTTAGTACCCGTGCATCAGCTGCCCAAACTGCAAACCTGGGTGTTATCCGTGACTCCTTCTTCTGACTCGTACACTTTACAAGTTCTTCCTGAATTACTCCCGGATCCTCCCCGTCCTCCTCATTTCCAGGACTGCCACCAAGATCAAGCCTGCATCACTTCTCACCTGGACTGCTGCCGCAGCCTCTTGACGGGTCTCGCCTTCTTTATTCTTCCCTCTCGCCAATCCATTCTCCACACAGCAGCCAGAGAAATTCATTTTTTTTTTTAAAAGAACAAACCTGATTATGTCACTGCGTGGCTTACTACTCATCAATGGCTTCTTGCTACCCTTAGAGAAAAGCCCAGCTCAGTGAGGACTGAAGGCCCTGTGTGATCTGGCCCCTGTCCCCGCACTCCATGCCCTTCTCCCCTTCGCTCTGGCCCAGCCACAGTGATTTTCTTTCCCTCTTGCTAATGAGCTAATCCTTTCACTGCCTCGGGCCTTGGCATACACAGTTCTGTCTGCCTGGCGCTCATTTTCCTCAGATTCCCATCTCTTTGTTTAGTGCATTAAACAAAGCATTTTTTGAGGCATTAAATCCATATACCCCTAAACCATGCCAGGTTGCTGGAGACTCTCATAGCTCACTGCTCCTGTGCTTTGAAGCATTCCTCAGCCTTCTAATTACTTTCTCCACTCTAAGATCCTTGAGGCCAGGCCTCTTCTGTCTATTCCTCTCTGGATCCCCTGTGCCCAACACAGCACTGAACACCTATTCATTCAGTGATCCAGCCCTTCATTCATTCACTCATTCACTCAAAGACATTTGTTGTCATCTCTCTCCCCATTTCTGGTTTGGTAGTGGAGAAAGACTTAGTAAAATAATTGCCCAAATATTTTCTTTGTTAGAGTTAAAATCAGGGCTGCAAGCAGAAAGAGAAGGCATTATGAACGATGTAAACAAGACACAGGAGGTGCGAGGAGAACGGAAGGTGGATTTTCTATCCAGAACATGCATGGGAAGATTTTCTGCCATCTCAACTCTAATTCTTATCTCCATTTTCACCCTGAACCTTACACTAGACCAAGTTACATAAACCCAGTGTGAGACAAGTTTAGTTGAAATATTTTTTTGACCAATTAATTGCCGTTAGTGCTGCCTCCTTGGAGCTTCTGACTTCAGAAAAATAATCCAGGAACATTATGCCACTAATTCTTCTACCTTGCCCGCCACCATTTTTCTGATTATTTTTCTACTCTCAGACACTCTCCCCATCACAGGCTGGCTCTGCTCGTCTTGGAGCCAGTGTAGAATTGGACTCCACGTGCCAAGCCAAATCTGTCCCGCTTCATCATTGCTTAGGCTCCCAAATTGGGTCAATGTAGTTTTAGAATGTAAAAATATATTTCTATTCAGTATATATATATTATATATCTTTATGTATTCCAGTATATATACACTGAAGTACATATTTGTATATTCCAGTATATATATATATATATATATATATACTGAAATATATATTCGAAATTTATAAATTGTATTTATACATACATAAGGAAAGAATAGAAACACCAAGGAAGGCCTGAGGGTGCTTTGATGAAGATTATGGGATGGTTAACCACCAACTCTTCTCGTCCCCAGTCATCCTGGACAATTGGCCATTGCTTTCAGCCTATTAACACCCTCAAGATGCACTGAACATATGTTGACAGTCAAGCACTGATGTGTCTTAGAGCATCAGCTGGTAAACAATGAGAAGTTTCCTGACTGGAATTTGGAGGTCAGAGACTATTTTGGGGGCCCTTATCTTCAAATACCCAGATTTCTTGTGGGCCAATCGGTCCTCCACCTGCCTTGTCCACGAAGGAGTAGAGAATGGATGAAGAAGCCGGATTCTTCACATGAAATCTCTGAGCCTGGGGCATGGGAGAGCTCACCCAGGCTCAGGCCTCAGCCCAGGCATCTTACCTGCCTAGGTGGTAATCCCTGAGCAGGGAAGACCTTTTGGAGAATTCTTTACTTCCTGTCCAAAGTGGCAAGTTGGCCACAAGGGGGAAGCATCACACAAAGATAGTGCTCTGGCCAACCTGCTCTTTGCTCTGACTTTCCTATTGTTATCTGGGCCAGGAAGGCAGGTGAGGAGGGCCTACTGCCGAAGGCTGTGGTTCAGCTGAGACCATGCCCACCTGGTGTCTTGAATATGGCCGCGAAGCCAATGAACACTCGATGAATAGTAATCGACATGTGATGAATATTCAGGATTTAATTTATTAATGAAATTAAGCAGAACACTGGAAAAGATAAGCGTAGGTGGCAAAATTCTTAGATCTGAAGATTCATCATATGCCGAAAACTGGGAATTGAACAATCTGGTTCCAACATGGGCCCTGCAATGCAGTCACTGGTCGTGGGCTTTTCAGGCCATCTTTTGGCCTCATCTGTCACATGGTAGCATTCTCCTTTCTGTCTTTATCACAGTGCTGCTGTGAGGATGAAGCAAGAGAATATGAAACTGGTGATGAGGTATTGCAAATGTACAAGACATACAACTCAGGCAAGCAAAAAAAAATGCAGCTGATCATTACTGTAGATGGTCATGACCTTCCTGAGGTGGGGTGCGTGTGTGTGAGAGAGATTCAGCCTGGCCTAACTTAGTTTAAATCTTAGGTTAAATTAATAATTGAAATAGGCTTTTAAGACTAGGGTGCCAACCTTCCTGTTTGCCAGGACTTTTCCGGTTTTGATACCCCAAAGTCCTGGGCCCTGGAACCTCCCTCAGTCTGAGGAAAACCAAGACTCAACTCAAGTCTCCCCAGGCTCTCTGATCCCCTCCCCATCTTCATTTATTCTCCAAAAAGGCTCTGGGTATAATTGTGGAAGGGCGTGGCTCCCAGGCTCTCAGCAGGAAAGAAGAGCCCAGACCTTTGGGTCCCTGTGCAATACTCTGAACTCTTTCTGCCTCTCTTGAGGGTGGCAGGACTGGCTTTGCAGACTTGGTGGGCTCCCATGCTGGGGCGCACTGCTAAGAGTCTGTGGCTTTCGCTCTCGGATCTCAGTCTCCACTGACTCCATCCCCTTAACTCTGCCCTCTGGCCAGGCCAACAGCCCTCATGCCCACCAGGGCCCCTCCCTCTGCCTGTGCACTTCCGAGTCATCTGCTTGCCATGGGGAGGACTTGGGCAGCTGGAAGTGCTGCCTTTGGCTCATTTGATTATCCACCTCCACAACAATGCCTGTCACTGCTCTTGTCCCATTACAAGCTGCTGTGGCAGATGAGGGCTTTTCCCAAAGGCTTGCAGCCTCCCCAGAATGCCTGGGGCCACGAGCACTAGCAACATGTCTCCAGCCTTCCTCACACGTCACTGGGTACCAGTGATGGCTTGTGCTGGGCAGAACTTGAAGATGACCACCAGCATTCCAGGTCCTTGGTGCACACACCTTCTCCCAGTATTCAAACACTCACCTAGGTGCTGTGTGTGGTGAAGGGCTTTTGCAGATGTGATTAAAATCCCAAATTAGTTGATCCTAAAAGAGGGAGATTACCCAGGTGGCACAGACCCAGTCACATGAGCCCTTTAAGTACATGTTCAGAGGCCAGGGACAGATAAGTCAGAGAGATTGGAAGTGTGAAACAGCCAGAAGGAGAGGCCACATGGCAAGGAGCTGAGGGCATCCTCTAGCAGTCGAAAGCCATCTGTGCACAAAAGCTAGCAAGACGTCAGTCCCACAACTACCAGGAAAGGAATTCTGGAATTCTGCTAACAGCTGGAATGTACTGGAAAGAGAACCTTTCCCTAGTTGGTCCACCAGATAGAAACACAGCCTGTTGACACCTTCTTCTGCCTTCTTCCCTCGGCTGAGGGCCCAACTAAAACATGCAGTCTCCTGACCCATGGAAACTGTGAGATAATAAATGTGTGTCGTGTTAAGCCACCAAGTTTATGAAAATTTGTTACATGGTATAGAAAACAAATACATTGCCCCTCCTTTGGGTAGATGGGAAGAGGAAGCACCTTTACATATTCCTTTCTCCCCAACTCCTTTCTCCCTTCTCCTTCCCTACAAGCCCTCCGATTGGACAGGCAGACTTTTCCTTCCTTAGTACAGCCAGATCTGTGGCCTTACTGCCACGTGGGAAGGAGTCTTTTCTCAACAATTCCAAAGATGTACATGATTTGAGACCTCCAGGTTTAAAATGACTGTGCTCTGAATACCCTAGGATGATTTGGAATTGAAGATAACTGAGGATTAATATGGTGGTTTGCCATTCCCCAAATACTATCCCTCTTACATGTTATGAAGATGCAAATGTTACATATGATTACAGCAAATGCTGCAAGTGGTGCTCTGAACAAGGAGCAAAACAAATTTTACTCCTTGACATTTTCTGAATAGGTGTTCAAACCTACTATTCCAAATTTATTTATTTCACTAATATTGTCTATTCCAAATTAATTTATTTCACAAATATTGTCTCAACTTTCTGTCACTGGTTGTCAACATAGACTTAGTATTGGCAAATCGTCCACTCATATTTGTGAAATGTGTGTCCGTTACCGGGGCCACTAGGCTATGTGTTAAGGCCAGTTAGAAGCCACAGAATCAAAGCAACACTTTAAACTGGAGGGTCAATTTTATTTGAAGGTTGGTAGAAAAAGCTAAGCACTTTTGACTTGTAATTTATTTTATTTTTTTTTGAGATGGGATCTTGCTCTGTTGCCCAGGCTATATAGTACAGTGGCATGATTGCGGCTCAATGCAGCCTCAACCTCCCAGGCTCAAGCAATCATCTCACATCAGCCTCTTGAATAGCTGGGATCACAGGCGCACCACCACACCTGGCGAATTTTTTTTATTTTATTTTATTTTATTTTTTTGTAGAAACAGGGTCTCACTGTGTTGCTCAGGCTGGTCTTGAACTCCTGGGCTCAAGCGATTCTCCACCTCTGCCTCCCAAAGTGCTGGGATTACAGGTGTGAGTCACCACTCCTGGCTTGATTTGTCATTTAAAGCTTATTTGTAACATTTTAAAGGAACAGTGATCAGTTGTGGAGGTGAATGGAACCACGCATGAAATTTCGAGACAAAAACAAGTGTTTTCAGAGAATTTATAGTCTTGATTTAGCCTGTGCCACAGAACTCAGGGGCCATGTGACCATTCCCTTCTATCATTGGCAATCCACTGGGGGATTAGAAGACCATTACCTAATCACACGTAGAAAATGGATAGAGGAGAGAGAAAGGAGGAAGAGGTATCAGGGTTTATGAGAAGAATAAAACAATTGGTGGTAGTAGGGGTCTGCTCCCATGGTAGGAGCACCAAAGACCCAAGGCTGGTTGGATTAAAGTCATAGACTCATAGCACATTTGAACTAGAAAGCTTTATTTAGTCAGTTTTTAGATGTGTAAATGGTATTGTTTTTATTTGTACATTATTTTCACATATTCAACCAGAGGTACAGTCCCTCAGGGAGGACTGGGCTTTTTATAGTTGGGATACGAAGAGAATTAAGAAGTCAATGTTAAAATTTTGACAACCAGAATTCACTCTCAACGCCCATTTCAGGAATAGTAGTTGGGAAAGCTACACATTGAATTGCAAGAGCCAGACACTTGAGAGAAAAAATAGCATATTTTTCAAATTCCCAAAGCTTTTCTTTAAATATTTAGTAAAAAGAGCTTGGAGGACCAAGCATAAATTTTTTACTATAAACCAAAAAGCTAGAAGAATGTAGGATATGACAAATTCAATTTCCTGCCACACAGGAAGGCAATTTTAAACTTTCTGAAGTGGGAAGAAGAGCTTGGAGGGAGAGGAGAGGAGAGAGCAAGAAAAGGCAAATGACCCTGGGAGAAGGTGAGCATTGGACACTCCCTAGGCAGATTTGAGGGTGAGAGGAGAGAGGAAATGTCTATGCCATATCCTGACTGAAACTCTGTGGGGATGGAGCTCATCAAACACCCTGGGCCTATGCAATAAGAGAATTAAATTATCATTTAAAATCTTGTGTGATCTTTCAGCCCTGAATTCTGTGATGATAAATCTTCCTATGCAGATTGGATGCATATTTTGGAAATCTAGATTACTGGCTTTACTGAATTTTTTTTGAGTTTCTTTTGATTGTGAAATGTTTGTCGCATTGGGGTTACAAGCACTGCAGAGAGGTGTGAGGTAGGGATCAGTATTCCTCTGCTCACAACCCCTTTTTCTACTGTGGGCTGAGGGTGGGTCGTCAGCTTTCACAGATGACCTCTGTGAACTTCTGTGAGAACTCTGACAGCATGAGCTGTTGGGTTTCCTTCTTCATGCTTATAAAGTAATTAGGAAGAAAAACCAGTGACCAGTGGAAGACAATCCCAAAGGGGACACCCATATGAACTGCTAGTAATTGCCTCATCTTATACTTCATTTTTAAAATGGGTTTTATTGCAATATAATTCACATACCATACAATTCAACCAAAAGGTACAATGCAATGGTTTTTAGTATATTCACAGATGTGCAGTTATCACAACTTTAGAACATTTTCATAACACCCAGAGGGAGCCCCGTAATGCTTTAGCTATAATTTTTTTCCTCTCCTTGACCCACCTCCCCTAACCCTAGGCAACTAATAATCTACTTTATTTATTTAAATTGAATTAAATTTATTTATTTAATTATTTTATTTATTTTATTTTTTTAGAAACAAGGTCTTCCTCTGTTGCCCAGGCTGGAGTGCAGTGGTGCAGTCACAGCTCCCTGTAGCTTCAAACTCCTGGGCTCAAGTGATCCTCTTGCCTCAGCCTCCTGAGCAGCTAGGACTCCAGGCCCATGCCACCATGCCCAGCTAATTTTTAAAAATATTATAGAGATGGGGTCTTGCTATATTGCCCAGGCTAGCCTCAGGCTCCTTGGCTCAAGCAATCCTTTCACGTTGGCATCTCAAAGCACTGGGATTATAGGCATGAGCCATTATGCCTGGCCTACTTTCTATCTCTATAGATTTTTCTGTTCTGGACATTTTATATTTAGGAATGATACAATACATAGCCTTTTGTGACTGGATTCTTTCACTTAGCATAATATTTCAACGTTGTAGCATCCATCAGAACTTTATGCCTTTTTATGGACAAATAATATTCCATTGTATAAATATGGCACATTTTGTTTATCCATTTATCAGATATGAACATTTGGATTGTTTCCTCCTATACTACATTTTGTGTGTCCCCTAGTGTCTGGAGTTTTACTACTAAGCTCCTAATAATGAGACCTACTTCCCTTTTCTGAAAACATAGGTGGACTAAGAAACCCTGTTCCCTCTGGAATTCAGACAAATCAAATTATATATGTGTTGAGTGACCTTGAGGTGATGCCAAAGACAGAGGCTTAGAGACTACCTTGTAGTGGTTTGTCATGATGGTGATCCAGGCAGAACCTGAGAGGTTCAGAGTCTGACATTCCCTCAGAGGTGATCAGGCTCGGGAGGCCTGACTCACATCAAACTCAACTGAAACCCCAACCTAAACCCAAACCACCTTGTAAACCAGGAAGCTAATTTATGATTTTATAATATTTCCAAACAGACCTGGAGGCCAGAGTTGGCTGATTTACATATGACCTTCCTGTAGGAAAGAGTACAGGAGATGTCAGGTTACTATCAGATAATTGCCTTGCAGTGCAGGCATAGGGGACCGGATAACTTTAAAGAATTGACATTTAAGCCATAACAGTTGGACATGCTTCCATATATGCCTGATAAGCTTTCTTCTGGTGATGACACTGCTTCTCAATAGTACTGGATAAACACTGACCACCTCTTGCCATTTTCACCATCTCCTTCTTCTCATCCCAAGTTGAGCACTAGCCTTTTATGTACACTGAAATTTTAGAACACAATTATTTAGAATAGTAATTTCCAAAAACATTTTGGGGAGTGCTAATCCCATATATATTTATTTATAAATTATATACATGCACTAAAATTTATTTGTATATTAATTTATATGTTAAATGAAAGTTTATTTCTATAAATATTTATTTTTTCAAAAGTCAACTAAAGATGGATATTTCTATAAATAAATACATAAATAAATAGTCTCGTCCTCCCCATTTAAGGATCCTTGTTTTGGATTTTGTTGTTTTTGTTGTTCTTGTGTCAAATCCATCTCAGGTCTACAGTTCTATTTTAACCATCTGATTTTTGGTTGGGTTTACTTTCGTTTGTACCAGTCTTAGAAGCCCATCTTTTAAGGGAGGTTATTTAGAAGAGGGCAGGAGGGCTACCTCATCTGTTTTATATTGATTCCATTAGTTTCACTTTTAGCTGAGGTGACATTTTTTGTTCATCTCCCGAGATTCCAGAGAGAAGCCCACTGCAGCCTTCTAAGCACTGACTGAAACTTTGCAGGAGAGTTATATTATGGACTTAGGCTTCTCTGAGAAGAGAAATGGTAGGAGATGAGTGTCTGGAGTGGGCGGGGTGAGTTACTTCTAGCCTAGCAGAAATGTGGGTTAATGGCACCAAGATGGTGAAATTGGGGGTAGTAAAAGAACATGAGAATTGGCAAGAAGGATTGAGAGCCAATGCTCATTAGCAGTTAGCCTGTTGGAAGTAGGCACTGTGTTCTGCCTTTGAACTACACTCAGTAATGTATCAGTTGGACTGTGGAGATGCTCAGATAAATTGAAGTGAAACTGGATCCCCTAGAGCACAGAACATGATGGTTCCAGAAAATTATCTGGTCATAAATGAGAGACACCAGTAAATTAGAATTTGGGTACTCTAGAGGGAAGAGTTTTGGCTTAAAAAAAGAATGAGTTGGGTTTCAGATGAAAAGGAACCTGCTTCCTGGGAGACCAATGTTGCTAAATGAGAGAATTCTATCCTTGGACTGTCAGTGGTTTTTAAAGTTGCAAATTGGAATAACCTAGGAAGCCATAAAAATGCTGGTGCCTGAGTCTCAGTCCTAGACTTTCTGATTTCATCCATTTGAGATGAGGTTTGGCCATTGAGATTAAAACAACCACATACCTCCAGATGATTCTAATGTGCAGCTAAAGTTGGGAACCATTGCACTAGAGGGTGGAAGAATGGAGTGGCCTAAGGAAATTAGAGGAGGAAACTTGAGGAGGAAGTGGAGGGACCTGAACAGCCTAAGTAATCCTAGAAGGCTGAACTGCAGGGCCATTGTGACTTCATCCGCCTCACTCCCATAGACACTGTGGAGAAGGGATTCACAAAGAAAAGGAAACAGGAAAAGCCTGGGATTTCTACTGCATGTCAGAGAAGTGACCATGAAACTGAGTCGTGGAGCCTTCTGTTTAGGAGCTGACCTCCGTCTTGGTTACAACAGCAGCTGTTACTCAATAACTCCCTCTCAAGCCAAGTGCTGGAAGCAGCAAAAGTCCTCCATAATTGGTGTCTCTCATTGGATCCTTTGTCTTCTCTCACTTCCCTGCAGCAAGTCCCCCACCCCCACCCTAGCCTCTCTGTACAGGGAGCCCTCCAGCCCAACCATGGATTTCTCTTCAATTCTACCATTTTCGAGGCATGAGAAGGAAGGGGAGGGAATGACTTCCTTTAGCCTAGAAATATCTGGGAGAGTCTGCTATATGGTCCTTGAGCAGACACAAAAGAGAATATTCTGGAGCTGCATTTTCCAAAGTGTGTTTCTTAGATGCTGGATCCTCAAGGTGTTCCTCCCTGTGTCCACGCAAGCTTGGGAAATGCAGCAGACTTCCGCGCCCTCGTTGAGATTCACACTGCCTGTGAGTAAATGCTTTGAGATCTGGAGAAAGAAACCTGTTTGTTTTTCTTTAACCCTCACATCCCCAACTCATCTGGCCATGGAATTGTTTTTTTCTGCTTAGCACATTAACATCTTGCCTCTTTCTCATGACACTTTTGGGAAACTGCCTCAGAAGCTACAATCAGTGGCTTCATTCACAAAGGACAAAGAAGGCAGCTGCATCCTGCACACATGAAACAGGGCAAGAACTCCAGTTAGGCCCTGGCCTCTCTTGGTAATTGTGCCCTTTTTCCACCCCCTCTGTAGCCCCCCTTCCCGTTGCCATGGCAACGCCCGGGCAAGTAAGGACCAGGTCTTCTATTTCTTTCCTACATCCCCTCCTCACCCTGCTCTGTGTCTAGAGGAGAGCTGAACACGCAGTAGGTAATGTTTGGAAAATTTGATTGATTGAGGGTTTGGGGGGTTTCATTTGGGCCATCTACAGGTGGGCTGGGTAGCAAGAGAAGGCCTCCTACGGTTTGCTTCTATGTATCTGGGTAGATGAGTCGGAAAAGACGGTGGGAGAGTGCAGGTCTGGGAGCTCACACAGCTTTGGCACTGACTGTTTTTTTGTTTTGTTTTGTTTTTGTTTAATGTTACAATAATAAATATTTCACAAATTAGGAATGGTGAAGGGCATGACAAAAAAAGAAAACATTTTGATTTCTTGGTATGTCAGGGTTCAGGGGTAAATTTTTCTTTCCATAAAATGTCTGGTCATGTTGCTTGTTATAATGTTTTTTTTTTTTTTGGTAACAAATAATTTCCTTTTAAGTTGGAGGAAAAAAGAGAATGTCTTACTTTTGCCTGTATCTCTAAATGGTGACCATATTTTCAAACCCCCAAACCAGGACACAGAGCCTGATACACAGCCTTACAGGACATTTGAAATAGGGGGGCTGCCAGGACAGAGTATTTGGAGTGGAGGTGTCCGGGCTCCTAGCTGCTGTGCCCAGTGCCTTAGGAGTAACATCATTTCTCAATTACAGATGCCGTGAGGCCAATTTGGATATCCAGTGGGGAAACCTGGGGATCATATATGTTCTAAATTGATATCTGCCTATCTATCTATCTATCTATCTATCTATCTATCTATCTATCTATCCATCTATCTATCTATCTATCCATCCATCCCTCCATCTACCATCTATCTATATTTCTCTATTTATTGCCAGAAAGTCAAGAGCAGCCTTCCCAGAGGACAAAACAACAACAAAACCTACAGAAATTCTCTCTAGGGTCTCAGTACATGCAAGACCTGGCTCTTTGCTGCCTGCGCGGCTGCCCAGCCCCAGCCTCAGCAACGTCTGAATGAAGGGTTTGTGGGCATCTGCATGATGCAAGCCATGCACTGGGGAGCCGCACAGTGTGGGTTCTGTCTTCCGGCTGGCTGAGAAGGCTTCTCAGGCTCTGAAAGTACCAATTCTTCAGGCGTGAGCGCTGATGGAGGATTATCTTTTAAATCAGCTGGTTCTTATTTTCTTAAGTGTGAAAGAAGGAGGGTGGTCTGGAGTATGTTTGCGTATGTGTGTGTGTGACGGGCCAACATTTGTATAGTATCTGCCATGTGCTGAGAACTTTATGCAAATCTTGTATATAATTGCCATCTATCTATAGATATGTATAGATATATATCTAGATGTATATAGATATTTGTGGATGTAGGTATATCTAGAGATAGATAGCAATTTATATATCTTTTATGTATATTAGATATATAGCTATATATATTTCAGATACATATCTGAATGTATATCAATATAGCTATACACATCAAATTATTTTATTTTTACAACACTCTTTTAATGCTGATAAAGAGAAAAGAAAATGGGCTGGGCACAGTGGCTCATGTCTGTAATCCCAACACTTGGGGAGGCCCAGGAAGGAGGATTACCTAAAGCCAGGAGTTTGAGACCAGCCTGGGCAAAATGGTGAGACTCCCATCTCTACAACAATTTTTTTTTTTAAAGAGAGAGAAAAAAGGAAATAGAGGCTGAAAGTGGGAAAAAAGAAGGCTTACTTTGGTCACACGGTGGGAGAGCAGCTGAGCCTTGTTCCCAGGTCAGGGCTGTCTGAACCAAAGAGTTCTCTCCATGTCACCATCTTCCTTACCATTTCAACCTTTAGAATACTAAGGACTAAGGCAGGAATGAGATTGAAAATATGGGCCAAGGATAGTGCAGCAATCCCAATGCCTGCCTGAAATTTCCAGTTGAAAATCCTACTCTCCAGGCACTCTGGCTTATGCCTGTTGTCTTGACAGTGTGGGAGACAGAGGCAGAAGGATCAACTGGGGTCAGGAGTTCAATACCAGCCTGGGCAACATAGCAAGACCCTGTCTCTACAAAAAAGAAAAAAGAAAAAACAAATCCTACCTTCCTTCCACACCACATTTCCTGTCCTTCTTTCCTCCCTTCCTCCCTCCCTTCCTTCTTTCCTTCCTTCCTTCCTTCCTTCCTTCCTTCCTTCCTTCCTTCCTTCCTGTCCTTCCTTCCTTCCTTCCTTCCTTCCTTCATTTTTCCTGGGTCTTCCTCATGGCATAATCCTGGACCTGGACTCTCCTCTCTTTCTCCACAATCACTTCCTAGATTATTTTACCCATTTCCAAGGCTCTACATACCATCTCTACAGTCTGATAACTTGGAAATTTTTATTTCTTGCAAAGATCTCTGTCTTCCATACTTCAAATCTATATGTCAAAGCATATATTCAATATTTGCCTTTGGATGACTCATAGTCATTTACCCAAATATGGCCCAGATGGAATTTATGACCCATTCCTCCGCCTGCTTCTTTGAGTTTCCTATCAGCAAATGAACTCCATGCCCCAAGTTTCTCACACCGGAAACCTTAGGGTTCTTCTTGATGGCGGCCTCCTTCTCATCCCCACATTCAATGAGTCCCCAGATACTGTCTGCTTTACCTCATAAATCTGTCCAGAACCTGTATTCTTTTTATTTTAATGAGATGATTTATTTATTGGGCAACTAATGTGAGCTAGGTACAGCTTTGGTAAAGGTATTTGAACTGCCTAACAGCCCAGGCAGGTAGGGATGGTTTTTTCTATTTTCAGGTGAGAAAACAGAGGCTAAGAGAGGTCTGCTACTCTCCCAGCATCACATAGCTATTCATTCAAGCCTCTTGTTCTTTTCAGCACATTTCGATATCTACCCTTGAAGGCCCTCCATAAAGAACTCAGGTCCCAAGTTCTCAAGAAGGTCCTAGTAGTTCACAAAGACGTTTCTGGAAGCTTCTGGATTGGAAGTAAATGCCAGAGCCATGCAGGAACTCTAAAAGGAGGGGACAGGAAGTGGGTGAACAATGGAGCCTGGAGAATCATCTAGGCAATTCTGACAGTAGTTATTCCTGAAAGAGGGAGAGAATCGGGCTCTGAGGATATTGCAAATACGGAGAATTACTAACATTGGCCCGGGCAGCGATGGTTGTCACCTTGTAGAGCAAGACCTGGAGACTGACATGCTGGACAAGTTTCCTAGGGGGAAGAGTGGGGAAGAAAGTACTTACACCTTCCTTGGAATGCCTTCTGGTGTGCGAAGCCAGCTAATAGTCGATAAAAATTAGGGAGCCTGTGAGACCTGTTTCCATTTTAATTGGTCTTGGCCCTTTGCAGTGATAGTCACCCAATCTCTCTCTTTAAATATTTTTTTCTTACGCTTTGCCAGTTATAGCCTTTATAGATCAATCTTTATATTTCATGTAGGGGATAGAGACAGAGAGAAAAAAGCAAGGTTATTGATGACCTAAACTGGATTAGCAGAACCTGTATTCTTTTTTTTTTTTTTTTGAGACGGAGTCTCGCTCTGTCACCCAGGCTGGAGTGCAGTGGCGCGATCTCGGCTCACTGCAAGCTCCGCCTCTCGGGTTCACGCCATTCTCCTGCTTCAGCCTCCCGAGTAGCTGGGACTACAGGTGCCTGCCACCACGCCTGGCTAATTTTCTGTATGTTTAGTAGAGATGGGGTCTCACCGTGTTGGCCAGGATGGTCTCGATCTCCTGACCTCGTAATCCACCCGCCTCGGTCTCCCATAGTGCTGGGATTACAGGCGTTAGCCACCGTGCCTGGTCAGAACCTGTATTCTTATGCCCACATTCATCAGCCTAGTCTAGGCCACTATTATTTCTCAGTTAGGAGGTATAGTAACTTCCTAACTAGCCTCTTAGCATTCATTTTTGCCCTCTTTCCAGTATATTCAGCATACAGTAGTCAAAGTAATCCTTTAAAATGTACATTTGATTATGTCAGGCCACTGTCTACAATCTTCTAGTAGCCTCTCATTGGATTTAGAATCAAGTCTAAAATTATTTCCATATTCTGCAGGGGGACGGTAGTCAAAATATTTACTCCCCTATACAGCAGAAGCACAAACCAATTAGAACTGATGTTAATTTCAGTGCTGGAGCAAGATTTGGAGATGGGTGCCTGTGGTGCTGGTGTCACCTCTTTAATCCCAGGGAGTCCAAGGGGCTTCTGAGAAGGGCCACAGCAGCAGGGAGTGGGGAAGTGTCATCCTATTTGTTGTCAGCATTCAGTTTAGAAAACAAAAATCACCCTAGGTATTTCAAACACGGGTAATCAGGAAATTTGTTACACAGATGCCTGGATATGAATAACTTCAGGAAGCAGCTACCATTCCTAGGACTGAAGCAATTAAAAGGGAGGAGGTGGGGCCAGAAAGTAGCAACTCAGAGGAGGGACTCCTGCCTACTGGTCCTGGCACCTCAGGTGGACATGTTGGGGCTGGTGATGGGTGTGACAAAAGCGGCACAAGTCTGGAGGAGCTGCCCTGTGCTGTGGGAATGACAGGAACTGCTATTTTTGCACTGTGTACATCCATCCCATTGTATATTAGCTGACTGGTAGCCCTGCCTCCAAGGATGCCTTAGCTTGCCTCCTCCAGCCCCTTCTGTCTCCTTTTACTCCACACCCTCCTTTGCTCATTGTGCTCCAGTCACACTGGCTTCTTTTCATGTCCTTGGACAGGTGAAGCTCTTCCTGCCTCCAGTCTTTCACTCTCATTGTATACTCTGTCTTCTGGTTATCTATTGCTATGTAAATGACCACCCCAAACTTAGTACTGGAAAACAACTGTAATCATTTATTTTGTTCAAGCAGCTGCAATTTGCAGGGATTGGAGGGAAGGCTCGTCTGCTCCATGCAGCATCACCTAGGGTGGATTGACTAAGGGTCACAGCATCCCCTCAAGGCAGTTCCCTCATGTAGCTAAAAATCTGCTCCTGTCAACTCAGCCACGGCTTAGGCCTGGGGTCTCAGTTCACCTCCACAGGGGCCTCTCCATGTGGCTGGGTTCCAAGGGTGAGCTTCTAAGAGAGGAGGCTGATTGGAAGCTGCATCACCTTTTATGATCTACCTCCAAAGTTATACGACATCATTTCAAATATGCTTTCTTGGTTAAAGCAGTCACAAAGATCGTCCAGGAACAGAAGGAGGGGACATGGACTCTGGCACTTGATGGAGGAGGGGCAGGTTCCAGAAGGGCATGTGGGGCAGACATACGGTTGTGACTAGTTTTGGAAAATACAATCTGCCACTCTTTTTTTAACTAGTCATTTCTGAGAGTCTAGTTTAAATTTCACCCATTTCTCTAGGTTAGGTACCCCAGACACAAATACAATCAAGGCATTCCTCTCCTCCTTTGTGGCTCTTATCATAATTTCACACTATACAGTAATTTATGCAGCATTTTTGTTTACTGTCTTTTGTTTCTTGTCTGTCTTTACTGTAGACTGGAAGCTTCTGAATCTAAAACCATGTCTTCCTTATTCAGTCCTAATCTGCAGTACTTGTTTCATCACCTGGCATGCAGCAAGTGCTAAATAAAATCTCACTGAATGAATACTGTAATAAATGTTGAGCAAAATCTACCCTCTCCCGTCCAAACAAATCATGAATTCAAGTCGTATTTGGTCATAACTTCATCACGAACTCATGCATTAAATGACTGCAAATAGAAAGGAATGGTAACACAAATTTCATTTATGACTTTGTAAATAGCTAAAAATTTCTTGACTTAATTTCACTGCTGTTGATAGATGTTCAGTACAGAAAACCATATATTCACGTGGGCATTCCTCCCAAAAAAGCTCTTTTCAAACCAGAGAGAAGTTTCATTTGAGAGGCTGTTGGCCCAAACAGCCTGGTTATCACTCACGGGGCTGATACAGTAACCTTCAGCCAGAGGGAGTCTGGCAATATCACAGACAGGACAATTTCTCTTCTTGACTTGTAAACCGTTCACCTTCAGGCTGAGTGTGGTGGCTCATGTCTATAATTTCTGCACTTCGGAAGGCTGAGATAAGAGAATCGTTAGAGTCTAGGAATTCAAAACCAGCCTAGTGAGACAACATAATGCAACATAGTGAGACCCCATCTCTAAAAATTTTTTAAAAAAATTAGCCAAGCATGGTGGTGAATGCCTGTAGTCTCCGCTAATTGGGAGGTTGAGGTGGGAGGATTGCTTGAGCCTGAGGATTGCTCGAGGCTGCAGTGAGCCATAATTGCGCCACTGAGCTTCAGCCCGGGCAACGGAGGGAGACATTGTCTCAAATAAAATAGAATAAAATAAAATAATTAAATTGTTCACTTTTGGTCAGAGATTTTGAACATCAAATCAAATAAAAATATTAGTAATTTATTCAAACTCAGAATCCTAAGATGTTAGAGAAGCCACTGCTGTCGTTTATGAGGTGGGGGCGGGGATGAGACGGAGGAACTGGTGGAATGGAGAAGGGGGTTCAGGTGGGGTTCTGGGTGGAATATTAATACTGGCTAAGGACAAGCTTTCTCCCAGGTGCTTTACATGTGTGATTTCATCTCAACCTTACCATAGTCCTGTGAGCTAGGTAGGGCCATCCCCATGTGAAAGATGAGAAGACCAAGGGTACAAGTTGTTCAATACCACGCCCACAGTGACACAGTTCACAAATGGATGTGTTAGGATTCCTTCTTCAGTTCTCAGTGGTTCCCAAGCCCACATAATTCCTACTGCACCGAAAATGCAGGTTCAAGTCAAGAGATGTCAACAAGCTGTTTTTGGGGGCTCTCAGGTACACCAAGCACTGAGCAAACAGTGGCCTAATAGGGACCACATATACTTCCTCCACTTGCTGATATGGGTTTGATATGGGCCCAATTCTTCCAAATCCTAAAATTATAAGAAAATAGGGATATCAGTGGCAGAATAAATTGGTATATTTCAGAATGTCAATTTTCCAAAATGTAGTAAGAGACTCAAAAATATTTTTATCCTAGAATTCCACAATTCTTCAAGGAAAATAGATAATCAAGATCACGCATGAAGCCAGGTGCAGTGGCTCATTCATGTAATCCCAGCACTTTGGGAGGCCTAGGTGGGGGAATTGTTTGAGGCCAGGCGTTTGAGACCAGCCTGGGAAATGTAGCAAAACCCCATCTCTACAAAAAATAAAAATTAGCCTGGTGTGGTGGCATGTGTCTGTAGTCCCAGCTACTCGGAAGGCTAAAGTGAATGTGTTGCTTGAGCCCAGTTCAAGGTTGTTGAACTCCAGATAAGGATGGCCGTTGTAGTTATACCTACAAAATAAAAAAGAAAAAAGGAAGGCAGGAAATCCAGCAGGGGATTTTAAAAACTGGTATTTTTATATAATGGAATATTATGCAGCCATTACAAATCACTCTTTGGAAAAAATATATAATATAATAACAAGGAAATGCTGAAGATATATTTTTAAAGTGCAAAGAACAAGCGTATACTCTTATTCAAGCTTGGCTACTTTATCCTTCCCTTGTTACCCCACAGTAGAGCTAAGATACAGCTCTAGCATTTGACTGGACCGTATTATAGGTTTAGGGAAAATGAAAAATACAAACAGGGAGAGTAATAAGAACAAGACAGGCTGGCCTGTGAATTGCAGGTTATTTATATTCAGCTGTGACTCCATAAGGAGATGCCTCTTTCTCTGACCCTGATCATGGGCAAGGGGCATGGTTAAGCCTCTGATAGGAGAGTATCTTTGGGAGTGAGAAATATCCAAGTCTCCTCATCTGCCCAAAAGGCCCATATTCCAAGTTTCATCCTCTTATCCGCCTACCTACCTCTTCCTGAATTATCAATACAGGGAACACCCAGCTTGTCTGGAGAGGACCACAGGACTGTAGATTGGAGGTGCCAAGAGATCAAACAGCATCAGAATGGGTACATGAAATACAAAAACTACTTTTTTTTTAGTATATACAAATATAAAAATCTTATTTCCCCCAGGTAACTGGAAGGAAGCATCAAATCAAACAAATCAAGACTATAATCTGAAAGGCTAGAGCTTTGAATTGTGTTGATTTCTAAAAGAATGGCGTGTTAGCTCAAAGTAGCAAATAATTAATGGAAATTCTGTGTCCTCCCTTAAGAGTCTAGACCAGCACTAGTCCAATAGAAATATAATAAAAGCACCTATATAATTTAAATTGTTTTAGTAGGCACAGTTTAAAAGTAAAAAGAAACAGGTGAAACAAACTTTGTATTATATGTAATTAATAACATGCTATTTAACCCAACATATCAAAAATATCACTTTATCATATAATAGTCATAATGAATTACTAATGAGATATTTTATATTCCTTTTTTGGCATCAAGTCTTGGAAATCTGGTGTGCATCTTACATTTATAAAGTATCTTAATTTGGACTGGCCACATTTCAAGTGCTTGGTAACCTTGTGGGGCTGTGGCTACATATTGAATACCAGGTCTGGACTCTAAAATAAACCTAAATAGAAATTGGAACTAGAGGATCATGGCGGATGGGAGGCAGGACTAGATTGCACCTCTGGAGAGAGCAGCATGTGGAGACTTGCATTGTGAATTTTAGCTCCAGATTGACTGCAAGAACGAACCAGCAATCCCGAGAGGACCCACAGACCCTCTGAAAGAGGTGGACTACTCCTGCAGGACCGGGGAGACACTCCAAATACTCTGAGTGCCCCAACTGCGGAAGTGGGAAAGGTAGACCCTCTTCTCCCGAAAGCACACCCCCACTGGAGAAGCTGAAGGTTTGTTTGCTGGAGAAGTTTCCGACTTTACCTGGAGCTGAGTCAAGTTAGAGAGCTGAGCAAAATACAGGGGTAGAGGAAGCAGCAGAAAGGCCCTGGGAGCTCGCTGGGTCCCCAAGCAGCCAATTCCTGCCTGGCACCACAGGGATCCATATGGAGGGTGGCCAGAGGGGCAGGTGGTAAAACTCCACAGGGAGAAAAAATTCTCTAGCTGAACTTTGTAACATTTGGAATGGGGTGGGAAGCCTCCTGGCCAGAACTTGGGGGAGGGTGCAAATCTGGAGTACAGACTTCACAGGCAGGGGAAGAACTTAAGCCCTTTTTTTTCCCCACAGCTGGGAGACAGATAGCCTCAGGCAAGTTTTCAAGCCCTTCTCACCCTCTGCCTGGAAACATACTCGGGGATATTGGTTGGGGGTCACGGTGGAAGTAATACTGGCCGTTCAGTTTGCATGGGAGCTGGGTGAAGCCTGTGACTGCTGGCTTTACCCTGCTTCCCTGACAACCTGCATGACTCAGCAGAGGCAGCCATAATCCTCCTAGGTACACAACTCCAGTGACCTGAGAATCTCACCTCCATCCCTGACAGCAGGTGCAACAAGATCCACTCAAGGAGAGTCTGAGCTCAGACACACCTAGCCCTGCCCCAGCCTGATGGTGCTTCCCTATACACCCTAGTAGTGTAAGACAAAGGGCATGTATTCTTGGGAATCTAGGGCCCAGCTCACCACGGTTCCTCTCCACACTACTGCAGTTGATGCTTTCTGGAAAGCACCACCTGCTGGCAGGAGGCCAACCAGCACAAAAATAGAGCATTAAACCACCAAAGCTAAGGGCCCTCTCAGAGTTCATTGCACCCTCCACCACCTCTACTGGAACAGGTGCTGGTATCCATGGCTGAGAGACTCACAGATGGTTCACATCACTGGATTCTGTGCAGACAACCCCTGGTACCAGCCCAGAGCCAGGTAGACTCGCTGGGTGGCTAGATTCAGAAGAGAGACAACAGTCACTGAAGTTCGGCTCACACAAAGCCACATCCATAGGAAAAGGGGGAGCGTACTACATCAAAAGAACACCCCGTGGGACAAAAGAATCTGAACAACAGCCTTCAGCCTTAGACCTTCCCTCTGACAGAACCTACCCAAATGAGAAGGAATCAGAAAACCAACCCGGGTAATATGGCAAAACAAGGCTCTACAACACCCCTAAATAATCACACTAGTTCACCAGCAATGGATCCAAACCAAGAAGAAATCTCTGATTTAACTGAAAAAGAATTCAGGAGGTTAGTTATTAGGGTAATCAGGGAGACATCAGAGAAAGACAAAGCATGATGCCAGGAAATCCAAGAATGATAGAAGAAGTGACGGGAGATATATTCAAGGAAATAGATAGCTTAAAGAAAAAACAATCATAAATTCAGGAAACTTTGGACATAATTTTAGAAATGCGAAATGCTGTGGAAAGTCTCAGCAATAGAATTGAAAAAGTAGAAGAAAGAAATTCAGCACTTGAAGACAAAGTCTTTGAATTAACCCAATCCAACAAAGACAAATAAAAAATAATAAGAAAATATGAACAAAGGCTCCAAGAAGTCTGGGATTATGTTAAACAACCAAACCTAAGAATAATCAATGTTCCTGAAAAAGAAGAGAATTCTAAAAGCCTAGAAAATATATTTGGGGGACTAATTGAGGAAAACTTCCCTGGCCTTGTGAGAGACCTAGACAACCAAATAAAAGAAGCACAAAGAACACCTGGGAAATTGACTGCAAAAAGATCTTCACCTAGGTACATTGTCATAAGGTTACCCAAAGTTAAGATGAAGGAAAGAATCTTAAGAGCTGTGAGACAGAAGCACCAGGTAACCTATAAAAGTACATCTATCAAATTAACGGTAGAGTTCTCAGCAGAAACCCTACAAGCTTGAAGGGATTCGCGGCCTATCTTCAGCCTCCTCAAACAAAACAATTATCAGCCAAGAATCTTGTATCCAGTGAAACTAAGCATCATATATGAAGGAAAGATACAGTTGTTTTCAGACAAACAAATGATGAGAGAATTTGCCATTACCACCACTACAAGAACTGCAAAAAGGAGCCCTAAATCTTGAAACAAATCCTGGAAACACATCAAAACAGAACTTCTTTAAAGCATAAATCACACAGGACCTATAAAACAAAAATACAAGTTATAAAGCAAAAGCAAAAAACAAAAAAACAAAAGTACACACATAACAAACTTTAAAGCAACAATGGTAAAAAGAGACAAAGAGGGACATTATATAATGGTAAAAGGCCTTGTCCAATAGGAAAATGTCACAATCCTAAACATATATGCACCTAACACTAGAGATCCCAAATTTATAAAACAATTACTAATAGTCCTAAGAAATGAGACAGAGAGCAACATAATAATGGGGGACTTCAATACTCCACTGACAGCACTGGACAGGTCATCAAGACAGAAAGTGAACAAAGAAACATTGGATTGTTTCTTGGAACAAATGGACCTAACAAATATATAGAGAACATTTTATCCAACAACCGCAGAGTACACATCCAACTTGTACAACTTGGAACTTTCTCCAAGATAGACAATATGATAGGCCATAAAATGAGCCTCAATAAATTTAAGAGAATTGAAAATATATCAAGCACTCTCTCAGACCACAGTGAAATAAAACTGGAAATCAATCCCAAAAGAAACCTTCAAAACCATGCAAATACATGGAAATTAAATAACCTGCTCCTGAATGAGCATTGAGTCGAAAACAAAATCAAGGTAGAAATTAAAAAATTCTTTGAACTGAATGATAGTAATGACACAACCTATCAAAACCTCTGGGATATAGCAAAGGCAGTGCTAAGAGGAAAGTTCAAAGCACTAAATGCCTACATCAAAAAGTCCGAAAGAGCACAAACTGACAATCTAAGGTCACACCTCAAGGAATTAGAGAAACAACAACAAACCAAACCCAAACCCAGCAGAAGAAAGGAAATAACTAAGTTCAGAGCAGAACTGAATGAAATTGAAACAAAAAAAAACACACAAATAATAAATGAGACAAAAACTGTTTCTTTGAAAAGATAAATTAAATAGATAGACCACTAGCAAGATTAACCAAGAAAAGAAGAGAGAAAATCCAAATAACCTCACTAAGAAATTAAACAGAAGATATTATAAGTGACACCACTGAAATATAAAAGATAATGCAAGGCTACAGTGAACACCTTTACATATATAAACTAGAAAACCTAGAAGAGATAGATAGATTCCTGTAAAAATACAACCCTCCTAGCCTAAATCAGGAAGCACTGGATATCCGGAACGGACCAATAATAAGCAGCAATGCTGGAATGGTAATTAAGAAATTACCAACCAAAAAAATGTCCGGGACCAGATGGATTCACAGCAGAATCCTACTAGACATTCAAAGAAGAATTGGTACCAATCCTTTTGACACTGTTCCACAAGATAGAGAAAGAAGGAACCCTTCCTAATTCATTCTGTGAAGCCAACATCACCCTAATACCGAAACCAGAAAAGGACATGTCCAACAAAGAAAGCTACAGACTGAAATCACTGATGAACATAGATGCTAAAATCCTTAACAAAATAATAGCTAACTGAATCCAACAACATATCAAAAAGATAATCCACCATGATCAAGTGCGTTTCATACCAGGGATGCAGGATCGTTTAACATATGCAAGTCAATAAATGTGATACACCACATAAACAGAATTAAAAACAAAAATCACATGACCCTCTCAATACATGCAGAAAAAGCATTTGACAAAATCCAGTATTGCTTTATGATTAAAATCTCAGCAATATTGGCATACAAGGGACATGCCTTAATGTAATAAAAGCCATCTATGACAAACCCACAGCCAACATAATACTGAATGAGGAAAAGTTGAAAGTATTCCCTTTGAGAACTGGAACAAGACAAGAATGCCCACTCTCACCACTCCTCTTCACCATAGTACTGGAAGTTCTAGCCAGAGCAATCAGACAAGAGAAAGAAATAAAGGTCATCCAAATCGATAAAGAGGAAGTCAAATTGTCACTGTTTGCTGATGATATGATCGTCTATCTTGAAAACCCTAAAGACTCTTCCAGAAAGCTCTTAGAACTGATAAAAGAATTCAGCAAATTTTCCAGATACAAGATTAATGTATGCAAATCAGTAGCTCTTCCATACACCAACAGCTACCAAGCGGAGAATCAAATCAAGTACTCAACTCCTTTTACAATAGCTGAAAAAAATAAATACTTAGGAATACACCTAACCAAGGTGGTGAAAGACCTCTATAAGGAAAACTACAAAACAATGTGAAAGAAATCATAGAAGACACAAACAAATGGAAACACATCCTACGCTCATGATGAGCTGAATCAATGTTGTGAAAATGACCATAGTGCCAAAAGCAATCTACAAATTCAATGCAATCCCCATCAGGATACCTCCAGTCATTCTTCACAGAATTAGAAAAAACAATTCTAAAGCTCATATGGAACCGAAAAAGAGCCTGCATAGCCAAAGCAAGACTAAGCAAAAAGAACAAATCTGGTGCATCACACTACCTGATTTCAAACTTTACTATAAAGCCATAGTCACCCAAACAGTGTGGTACTGTTACAAAAATACGTACATAGAACAATGGAACAGTATAGAGAACCCAAAAATAAACCCAAACACTTACAGCCAACTGATTTTTGACAAAGCAAACAAAAATATAAAGTGGGGAAATGACACCCTTTTCAACACATGGTGCTGGGATAATTGGCTAGCCACATGTAAGAGAATAAAACTGGATCCTCATCTCTCACCTTATATAAAAATCAACTCAAGATGGATTAAGGACTTAAACTGAAGACCTGAAACTATAAAAATTCTAGAAGATAACATTGGAAAATTCCTTCTAGACATTGGCTTAGGCAAGGATTTCATGACTAAGAACCCAAAAGTAAATGCAATAAAAACAAAGATAAATAGCTGGGACCTAATTAAACTAAAGAGCTTTTGCATGACAAAAGGAACAGTCAGCAGAGTAAACAGACAATCCACAGAATGGGAGAAAATCTTCACCGTCTATACATCTGGCAAAGGACTAATATCCAGAATCTACAACAAACTCAGACAAATCCACAAGATAAAAACAGACAATCCCATCAAAAAGTGGGCTAAGGATATGCATAGACAATTCCCAAAACAAAATATACAAATGACCAACAAACATACGAAAAAATGCTCAGCATCACTAATGATCAGGGAAATGCAAATCAAAACCACAAGGCAAACCACATTACTCCTGAAAGAATGGCCATAATAAAAAATAAAAAAACAGTCGATGTTGACATGGATATGGTGAACTTGGAACACTTCTACATTGCTGGTGGGCATGTAAACTACTACGACCACTATGGAAAATGGTGTAGAGATTCCTTAAAGAACTAAAAGTAGAACTACCATTTGATCTAGCAATCCCACTAATGGGTATCTACCCAGAGGAAAAGAAGTCATTACACGAAAAAAATACTTGCATATGCATGTGTATAGTAGCAGAATTTGGAATCGCAAAAATGTGGAACCAAACCAAATGCCCATCAATCAACGAGTGGATAAACTGTGGTATATATACACAATGGAATACTATGCAGCCATAAAAACAAATTAATTAACAGCATTTGCAGTGACCTGGGTAAGATTGGAGACTATTATTCTAAGTGAAGTAACTCAGGAATGGAAAACAAATATCGTATGTTCTCACTGATATGTGGGAGCTAAGCTATGAGGATGCAAAGGCATAAGAATGATACAATGGACTTTGGTGACTTGGGGGGAACAGTGGGAGGGGAGCGACAGATAAAAGAATATAAATATGGTGCAGTGTATACTGCTTGGGTGATGGTTGCACCAAAATTTCAGAAATCACTACTAAAGAACTTACTCATGTAACCAAATATGACCTGTACTCCAATAACTTATGGAAAAATAAAAAAATTATAAAATAAAATTACCATAAATTTAAAAAACCTAACTAATATTTATAGAGGTGAAAAAAGGAGCCCATTTAAATATTTGACAATGCTGGATTGGTTAAATAAACAATTATCTATACAATGGAACCTTATGTAGTCATTAAAAATACTGTTTTTTTGTTTGCTTGAGAGTGTCTCACTCTGTTTGTTTCCCAGGCTGGAGTGCAGTGGCACAATCTCGGATCACTGCAACCTCCACCTCCCAGATTCAAGCGATGTCCCCGAGTAGTTGGGATTACAGGTGTGCGCCACCATGCCTGGCTAATTTTTGTATTTTTTGCAGAGACAGGGTTTTACCATGTTGTCCAGGCTGGTCTCCAACTCCTGACCTCAAGTGATCCGCCTGCCTCAGGCGGCTCCCAAAGTGCTGGCATTATAGGTGTGAGCAATCACACCTGGCCAAAAAAATATATATATATACTGTTTTAAAAAAAGCAGGTAACCAAATGGCCTTTTTGGTACTATTTTTCTAAATCATGTGTTGTATGTGTGCATGTACATAGACCCCCATGTCTCTCTCATTCTCTAGTCCCTTCCTTGCTTCTTTTTTCTTCTTAGCTGAAATCATTCAATTATATAACATATAATACGATACATTTGCCCAGTCATTTGTTCAATTTCTGTCTCCCCCGAGAAAACAAAAGCCTATTGTGCATAAAACATATTTCTAGGTCCTGAGTATCAAACACCGAACCAAAATCTAAAATATGCCCCTGTCTGCCTGAGGCTTAATTTTTAGTGGGGGAAGACTGTAAACAAATAACTGAATGAGCAAATCTGCCATATCATATATAACCTCCCTCCATATTTTATAATCTCATATGTTCTTTAATGAAAAGAGCAACACAGCAAAACAGAAAAGGCCAAGGATGAAGCACAATGTGGGGGAATGGGGAGCCCCTCTTTTAAGTAGGTGCTGAGGAAGGATTTCATGGCTGCTGTTTAAGTAGAGACTTGAACGAAGTGAAGGAGCAAGCCAAGCAGGTATCTGGGGGAAGAGATTTCCAGGCAGAGGGAACAGTAAGTCCAAGGATGTTTACAGAAATGGGAAAGACTGTGAGAAGATGGAGTACCAGTGGTCTGGAATCAAGATTTCAGTGTGGCCATTTTCAAAGTTGAGATGCCTTCATCAAAAGGACGATATTTGTAAGTATCAACTGGTGTCCAACAGGCTGGTTAATCAGAAGGGATTTTCAATGAATCAGAGCTGATACCACTTATAAACAAACAGTAAGGCCGCATTGGAGCCTACCAGGGATGCCTATTAGATGTCCAAGTGGAGATATGTAATTCTGGAGTTCAGGGGAGAAATTTATATCAGGGCTGGAGATACAATGTGGGGATTATCAACATACAGGTGGTAATTTAAGGCATGGGACTGATGAGATCACCAAGAAAGTTGGTATAGAGATAAACAAGTGAAAAGCTTGAGCACTGGGCCAGTCTTAGGGTTGGGGAGAGGAAGAACTTGCAAAAGTGAGAAGTGGCCATGGAGATAGGAGTAAAGCCAAGAGAGGATGGTGTGCTGGGAACCAAAAGAAGAACGTATTTCAAAGAAAGTGGGATAGATGTCAAGTGCTCCTGCAGGATTAAGAAGAGCACTGAGGATTGACCATTGGATTTGGACATGGGGAGGTCACTGGCCTGGACAAAAGCAGTTTTAGTGGGGTGGCAGGAATGCAAGCCTGCGTGGAGTGTGTTCAAGGCACAACAGGAGCCAGGGAGTCTAGACAACTTTGAAGATTGTGTGCTAAAAAGGAGAGCAGAGAAACAAGGCTGCCGTGAGAGAAGGATGTGGGGGCCACAAAGATTTGTTCATTGTTTGTTTCTTTGTTCTGGATGGGAGAGATTACAGTATGTTTGCTTACTGATAGAAATCGTTTGGCATGGGGGAACCACTGATTAGGAGCTAATTGCAGAATGAATCTCTGAGTAGGTAAAAGAAAATAAAATCAAGCACAGAATAAACAGTAGGAACACGGTCAGTTCATCCCTTGTACCAGGAGGGAAGGCGGGATATATAGACACAGATGTGGGCTTGGTAGACTGGTTGGGGAGAATGTGGAAGTTCTCTTTTTACTGATTCAGTTTGCTCGGTGAAATACAAAGCTAGACCATTATAGCTGGAAGAAGCTATGTCAAGGTGTTAAAAGTGGCTCTCTCTCTGATAAGTGGAATTATGGGCGTTGTTTTTTTGCTTTTATATTTTAAATTTCTCTCTAATATCATACATCTTTTCTTAATGACAGGCAGCGTCTTTAAGTGCCCTCCTTTTCTGCTGCTCATAATGGTGAACCTAACCTGCCACTTACCAGTTGTATGTCTTTGAACTAGTTACTTACATTTTTTTTAACTTTTCAAAATTTAAAATTTTTATTTTTTAAATTGGCAAATGGTTGTACATACTCATGGAGTACATAGTTATGCTTCAATACATATAATGTATAGTGATCAGATCAGGGTACTTAAAATATTTGTAATCTCAAAGTTACTTATTTTGGGGGGGTCTTGGTTTCTTATTTGTAAATGGAGATGACAATGTCTGTGCTATTTAGTCCACTGGTCTGGAAGAATCTTAAATGAGAAAATGTATATAAAAATAACTTGAAAGGAACCAGTATGGCATGGATAGAAAATGTTCCTATTGTGGTTATTTCTGGTCTCTGTAGGGAAGTAGGAGGCAGGGGAGGGATCTAAGAATAGGCTGGAATCATCAACTCATTCCTTACAAACTACTCAATAGTGCTAAGAGCAAAAACTACTTTTCTGATTCAGATAGTGCTGCATGCTTTTATCAAACTTTTGACTAATATTAAAAGCTTTGTGTTCAGCCCCAGAAAACAAAACACAAAACATGTTTCCTTTGCTTTTACGTTGAGTTAACTTTATTATTTGACGATCTAAGTTAAAATGTTTCCTACTGAGCCAGGTTTTTCTTTTTGGCTTTAGATACATTAATTTTGAACATTTACCCACATTTTTGCATTTGCATTCAAAACCAGCCAGAGAATATATAGCCATGATTATCCTTTTGTTATTTTTTCAAATTACTGTGATTGCATTGTTAGATATGCTTCAGCACATGGGCCCTGCTGGCCTGTCATCATTAGACAGATTCATAGAAATCTACTAAATAAAAAATCACAAGATAAAGATAAAACCACTTATTTAAGGCACTTTGTATGAATTAAGTAATGATAGTGGAGTCACATAACTCTTCCTCAAGTATACTTCTGAACTGCTTTTGTGTTTCTTGGCATTTGAATATTTCATTGTCAGCCTTAAGATTATAAAATAAAAAGACAATACTGAGCTTTCACTGTTCTACAATGTGTATACTATTGAAGATAAATGCTTGTTAATCTTTGCTTTCAATGTATTTACAGCCCCC
Source organism: Hylobates moloch (assembly GCF_009828535.3). Lineage (NCBI taxonomy): Eukaryota > Metazoa > Chordata > Mammalia > Primates > Hylobatidae > Hylobates > Hylobates moloch. The sequence continues at coordinate 65,578,850 of NW_026652277.1, forward strand.
CGCCCTTTTATGGTAAGACAGTATAACCTCAGCATTAAAGAACATTTTGAAAAATGAGAAAAACACGACCACTGCGTGATCTGAATATAATTATTTTCCCTTTTGTATGTTCCTGGTCTACTTTTGTCTTTTTATGTACATAGCTTTACATGGTTTCAATCTCAGTATGCATACAATTTTGAATATAAATTTAGGGTTTCATTTAAAAGAGAATTTTTTCAGGCTACAGCATAATTTTATGTTTCTACCTTTTGTCAAAACTTGACTATGTCAAACAAATCCTGAGATCAGGAGACCTTGTTAAGACATCTGAAACAACTTCAATGATCTCACTGCTCTGTGCTCCTTCAGGACTGCAGAAATAATTGATCACCTTGGGTACCTAATAAACCCCTCACAGGGCTGCTATGATTTCATTCTGAAGGGGCCCCAGGCTTGGAATAATCTTCCATAGAATCATCAGGAATCAAAGGACTCTTCTTCCAGAGCAGGAAATGCCTCTTGGGGGTGGGTCAGGGACAAGATCTCATGGGTGTCTCCTGTGTCTTCTCAGATGGTCCTTAATTAAAATTTTGAGTACTTTTTGGTTTTCATCTTGGTGAAAATCCTATGATCTACACTGTCTCAGGATAATTACAACAATGAAGCATATTTCATAATTGTTGCTTATTCCTTGTACTGTTATGTTTCCAGTTTGTGGTAGGTTGATCGCAAACGTGGCCCCAATTTTCCCCCCTTTTGTATCCATACCCTTTGCAGCATGACTTTGCGACTGTTCCCCATCTGGAATCTGGGCTGGCCGGTGGAATGCATTAGAAGTGATGGAGGATTAGTTCTGAGTTTAGAATTTAAGAGATTGTGCCCACATCCTCTCTCCCTGGTGGAACACTATCTAACTGCCATGTCCACTAGACTGCGTTAGCCTGCTGGAGAATCATGTGGATTAGGAACGAATCAACCAAACTGAGGCCCAGACCCCAAACCTGCTGACCACACATGCCCGGGGGAGCCCAGTCAAATTTAGCTAAGCCCAGTACAGGTAAGCAGAACTGTCTAGCTGAGAAATCATACCTAATTGCTATTTAAGCAAGTAGGTGTTTTCTGTTATTGTTGTTGTTGTTGTTTTCTAAGACAGAGTCTCACTCTGTCACCCATGCTGGAGTGCAATAGTACAATCTCAGCTCACTGAAACCTCTGCCTCCCAGGCTCAAACCATCCTCCTGCCTCAGCCTCCCAAGTAGCTGGGACTACAGGTGTGCACCACCATGCCCCGCTAATTTTTGTGTTTTTTGTAGAGGCAAGGTTTTGCCATGTTGCCCAGGCTGGTCTCGAACTCCTGGGCTCAAGTGATCCGCCTACCTCAGCCTCTCAAAGTGCTGCTATTACAGGTGTTAGCCACTGCGCCCAGCCTACGTTGTTTTTAAAAATTACTTATTCACTTTCCATTTTTTGTTAATGAAACACATTTAATGCATATGCCCTTTGACCCAGCAATGCCATATCTAGAATTTACAAATATGTATACATTTAGATATGTGACATGACAAAGTACAATGACTTTGGTGCACTGTTTATGATAGTAAAGTATTAGAAACAGTCTAAAGTGGTTAATAAGTTATGTGCATTTATTTATTTTATTTGTACAAATTTATGGGGTACAATTGTAATTTTGGTTACACGGATATATTGCATAGTGGTAAAGTCAGGGCTTTTAGGGTATCTATCAAACAATGTATATTATACCCATTAATTTCTCATCACCCATCCCCTGCCACCCTCCCACCCTTCTGAGTCTCCACTGTCCATCATTCCACACTCTAAGTTCATGTGTACACATTATTTAGCTCCACTTACAAATGAGAACATACAGTATTTGTATTTCTGTGTCTGAGGTGTTTCTCTGAAGATCATGGCCGCTGGTTTCATCCATGTTGCTGCAAAAAAAACCCCATAATCTCATTTTTTTTTGTGGCTGAATAGTCTTCCATTCTGTAGACATACTACATTTTCTTTATCCAATCATCCACTGATGGACACTTAGGTTGATTCCATGACTTTGCTGTTGTAGATAGTGTTGCTATAAACGTGTGTGTTCAGGTGTCTTTCTTTAATACAATGATTTTTTGGGTAGATTTTAAGTAGTGGAATTGCTGGATTTTATGGTAGTTATTTTTAGTTCTTTGAGAAACCTCCATACTCTTTTCCATAGAGGCTGTACTAATTTACATTCTCACCAACAGTGTTAAGTGTTCTCTTTTCTCTGCATCCTTGCCAACAGTTGTTGTTTTTTGTTAAGTGACTACGTAGTTGGGTGATTTACTGTACAGCAGTATTTTGGAAATACATATTAATAAAAGGTTCTATCACATTTTGGACAATTATTTTTTTCCTCTTGGGTTCCTATTGTTGCGAAATTGAGGTGGGGGGCCATAGAGAGAGAGAATATGCCTTCCTCCCATTACCACTGCTTATATTCCATGAGAGGCCTAAGATTTTTCGAGGCTGTAGATTGAATGAGGAGGACTTCTAACTGCCCCTGCCCCTGAATTCTTGAGCTCAGACAGCCCACCTTAGAGCTTTCTTGCTGCGTTCTTAAATAAGGTTAGCGTGATGTAGGACTACCTTTATTTTATTTTTTCTCCTTTTAATCCCATCTATCAAACCTATAATGTCTTCTCAACAGATTTTCAAGTGAGCAGGAAACCAGGAAAGATAAATGAAAAGTTGAGTGGTATCGTTAAAGGAGAAATGGTCTCTACGGCTGTAAGGTAACATATAATTAACCTCAGATTCAGGCCGGGACTCAGATAATAGAAGTGCTCAATTCAAAAGAAACTCACAAACCACCTGAAATGTAAGCAATTCCTCTTTACATAGGAAATATGCTGTTGCTTTTATTGTTATTTATTTTCATTCTAGTTTTAAATTATGATATTGTACTCACCTTTATCTCAGATGTAGCATTTCTTAGTACAGCATGTATATAACTACATAATTTATCATATAAAATTATGTTGTTGTATGGGCTTAGGTATCTCATAGACCAAGAAGTTCCCCAGAAATAGCAATAATTCTTCAACGACCAGGCCCAGAATGAGCTAGTCTTGGTCCTGTATGTGACACTGAGTTCCTGATTTGTTATTAACATGCTCTGATGAGGAAGTTGATTGAGTTATTTCAGGAAAAGAAAGAGGTGAACTAAATCTGCCCTTCTCTTATATTTAAACATTCATTTTCTACATTTTATTGTAAATAAACACATATACATATACACACACAACTAGTTTTAGAAATTATCAAAATACAGAAAGCTAGAAGAAAGAAAACCAGCCTCTCATAATCCTATCACCCCGAAACAATCACTATGAACAGCTTGGAATATTTATTTCCAGTGTTTATAATTTTTTCCTATACCTAATTGGAACTGCAAATACATAAACAGAAGATACTCATATAAAACCTAAGTGAGAGGCTGGGCATGGTGGCTCTCACCTGTAATCCCAGAACTTTGGGAGGCTGAGGAGGGCAGATTACCTGAGGTCAGAAGTTCGAGACCAGCCTGGGAAACATAGTGAAACCTCGTCTCTACTAAAAAAATACAAAAATGGTTTTAGGTCTAACATTTAAGTCTTTAATCCATCTTGAATTAATTTTTGTATAAGGTGTAAGGAAGGGATCCAGTTTCAGCTTTCTACATATGGCTAGCCAGTTTTCCCAGCACCATTTATTAAATAGGGAATCCTTTCCCCATTTCTTGTTTTTGTCAGGTTTGTCAAAGATCAAATAGTTGTAGATATGCGGCATCATTTCTGAGGGCTCTGTTCTGTTCCATTGATCTATGTCTCTGTTGTGGTACCAGTACCATGCTGTTTTGGTTACTGTAGCCTTGTAGTATAGTTTGAAGTCAGGTAGCATGATGCCTCCAGCTTTGTTCTTTTGGCGTAGGATTGACTTGGCGATGCGGGCTCTTTTTTGGTTCCATATGAACTTTAAAGTAGTTTTTTCCAATTCTGTGAAGAAAGTCATTGGTAGCTTGATGGGGATGGCATTGAATCTATAAATTACCTTGGGCAGTATGGCCATTTTCACGATATTGATTCTTCCAACCCAT
>NW_026652277.1:65587960-65858615 GCF_009828535.3 Hylobates moloch
GGGAGGGACAGCATTAGGAGATATACCTAATGCTAAATGACGAGTTAATGGGTGTAGGAAATCAACATGGCACATGGATACATATGTAACAAACCTGCACATTGTGCACATGTACCCTAAAGCCTAAAGTATAATAATAATTAAAAAAATACAAAAATTAGCTAGCGTGGTAGTGTGCGCCTGTAATCCCAGCTGCTTGGGAGGCTGAGGCAGGAGAATCGCTTGAACCTAGGAGGTGGGAGTTGCAGTGAGCCAAGATCACAGCATTGCACTCCAGCCTGAGCGACAAGAGCGAAACTTCATCTCCAAAAACAAAACAAAACAAAACAAAACAAAACAAAGCAACAACAAAAACCTAAGTGAGGATAAGAGCAAAGTCAGAAATTCTTCTGTATTTGGAAGACAAATGCATAGCTCTCCACCCGTTTCCTCCTGTAAAGGGTGAGCACAATGATAGTCACAGGCAGAGTGGCGGTGATAGCGAAGTGAAGTCGTGGACAGACAGGCTTAGCTCAGGGCCTGGTGGAGTGCAAAATTCACCATTAATCACAACAAACAGAGCAAACATCAATCTAGTGCTTACTACATGCCAGACACTGTTCTAATGACTTCCTGTATTTTAACTCATTTAATCCTCTCAACAATCCTGCTAGAAGCAGGTACTAGAATTCCCATTTTACACCTGAGGAAATGAGGCACAGAGCCATTAAGTAACGTGCTCAAGATTGGAGCCTGGATTAAAATCCACAGTCTGTTTATGGTGTTGTTTCTCTTAAACACCATGTGCTCATTTTATTATTTTCTTTATTATGATTGTTCATCTCACTCCCTCGTGGACTCCAACAGGCATGCTGGCCATTTAGAAGGAGCCCATTTGGCACAGCTGTGGAGACTTTGTCTCACCATTGCAATCATTTATCGACTTAAAAGCATATTCCTTTGAAACTGAAATCTGAGTGTCATCCATCACAATTCATTTGTATTATTGCCCATCCATAACTTTTCATCTTTCCACTTTTCTTTCAGAACACAATAAATTATATTCAAATGGCAGTCAGGGAGGAAACTTTTCTTCCTCATCAACAAAGCTGATCGATGGGCGCTGAAGCCCCAGGGAAGCAGCATCTGTTCTAACTCAAGGATTCCGGCTTGAGCTGAGGATGGAATTAACAGGCGCAGAGTGGTTGGCAGCCCAACGTTTGTGCAAGTCTGGCACATGCACACATCATTAGCAACTATGCTGGAGAAGAATGATCAAGTAGGTGAGGAGGGGAATGGATCTGATTAAAGGGATGTTCAAGAAAGGAAATTCCGAGCACTTGGGTAAAAGCTTCATAGCTAAAATGAATGAACTCGTGAGCAAAGCAAACAGCAAGGTACATTTGGGAGATGCCGACAGACAATCTGGATAATTTTGCCTCTGAGACTTTCAAAACAAAGTCATTTCATGCAGTGAATTCCCCAGAGTGGCTGCCTCTTTCACTTAGCTCCTTCAGCTGTGTCTCCTTCACTAAAATGAAGCCCCTATGAAGGCAAAAATTTTGCTGTCTTGTTCATGGCTCCAATCTTGGCTTCTGGTTGATAATATTAAATATTCATGGAATAAGTTAATGTATACTTGTGTTGACTCAAGCTAGGCAGATAAGGTCTGAGATATTCAACAGCATTCAAAAGCAATGTGCGTGCTGGAAGAATGGCATGGTTCAACTAAAACTGATTGTGCACAATAGTGTATGGAATCAGTGGTGAAATACTGGCAGAATATCTCTTTGTGTGCCCACCACTACTGTAAGCAATGGAAGAGATACAACAGAAACATGATCACGATCAGCAGCAAACATTTGCTGAGGGCTTGCTGTTGGCCCAGCATGTTCTAAGCTCATTACTTGCGTTAGCATGTTTAATTCTCTCAGCACCACCTATGGGGTAGGTAGGTACAAGTGTAATCATCCCCATTTGCCATACAAGGCAGCTGGTGCCAGGTCAATTTAGCAACTTGCCCAGAGTCCTATAGCTAGTACATGGTAGAGCTGGGATTCCATCTGCTCCGCTGTTTCCTGCCAGTCTCTGTAGTCCTGACCCTCCAGGAGTTTACCCTTAATTTAAGGATACAAAAGGAACACATATGAAGCAGAGAACAATCAAGTCTTAAACTCTGTGGCCCTGAAAACAAAAAAGAGAGGAGTAAGTGTAGGCTGGTTTTCAGAGAGACCTTCTGGAAGGAGGCAGTACTTGCGCTGTCTTGAATTTCATCATTAGTTTTTATATCCATCTACCCAACCTCCCATCTAGTCATCCTCTCATCCTCCCATATACTCGCCTAACAAATATTTATTAAGCTCCAACTATGTGCCAAGCCCTGAGCACTGAAGTGTGGGTTTTGTGCTGAAATACTCATATTTCAGTTGCCTGCTTATATGGGGGGTCTTCCTGAGGAAGGACAGATTGGTGCTGTTGATCAAAACTGAAAATGCTCACACTCTGGGTGCAGCAATCCCAACAGAATTACCCAAGGTGAAATGACCTGTGTTCAAGGTTATTCTCTGCAGTACTGTTTTTGACAACAAAGGATTAGAAATAGCCCACATGTTCATCAAAACGGAACTGCTTAAATAAAACATGATAGCACACCTAAAGAGATTACTAAGCTGCTATGGCAGGAGTGAAGAAGCTGAGAGGGAGAAATCTTTAAGACATTTAAGTGAAAAAAGCAAAGAGGCTATGTATAGGATGCCACCATTTGGATAAAGGGCAGGGGGGAATAGAAACATCTTTGGTTTGTTATCAAAAAAGATTTCTGGAAAGATACACCAGACGCTGATAAGATTTATGGGTTTTGGTGGAGGGAGCAGGTAGTTAAAAGGCAAGAGGAACAGGAGGGGTTTTTGCTGAATGTCCCTTGGTATGTTTTAAATTTTGAATCCTTTTGGAAATATATTGTCTATATTCCCCTAAAAAACACACAAACACAGAAAAACCAAAACTCATGTGCCCAGACCCCAGTGTTAGTGGTATATCAATGGTGGAGTTCTAGTTTGGTTCCTCAACTCTCCCAAGGCAATTAGAAGGGAATGCTGGGTGCCAGGATGGGTTCCTCAACTGCCTGACTTGCACCTAAGTGACATATTGTTTCTGTCCTTCGCTGAGCCAGTTTCCCTCACAGGAGTCCTCTCCTTCAGCCAGGGAGCTTCTTCCTCCATCTAGTGTTTGCAATTTGGAAGAGGGTGGCCAGCATAGGCTTGACTGAGAGGGTGACATTTGTGCAAAGCTTGATGTAGGTGACAGCATGAGCGCTGAGGGCATCTGAGGGAAGGAAATTCCAGAAAGAGGGAATAGCAAGTTCAAGCATTGGAGGCAGACATGAGCCGGACCAGGTGGCAGGTGTGCCTGGAATAGAGTAAACAAAAGGGAGAGAAGCAAGAGGCAAAGACAGAGGGAATGCACATTTTGTGTGGGAGTGAGGGTGGTGTGAACTGTGCTGAAATAGTCATATATTTCCTTGGAAATTCCACATCCAGACACTGCTGTTTGTTTGCTCTGCTGTTGGTTGGCACTGAAGTCCCAGTTCTACTAATTGGCCTACCTATTGGTTCCTGAGCCCCACTCCCCATCTGGCACTCATGTCTGGTGTCGGTGTCCCAGCCTCATTCCCTGTCTTGGTAACCAACTCTGTAGCCTGGTCTCTCCCAGCTGCCACCTGGGAATGGGGACCTGTCATGGAATCCTGGTCTGGGCTGGAAAGTGCTCACAGTTCATACGCTGCGGGGACTACAGGACCATGAAGAGGAGAGACTGGAACAGGGAATCCAGGAGCTCTTCCTTCAGCCCTGGTGCTAAGGCGGTCTTCCTGATGTCTCCCAATCCACACCTCTTTACCTCAGGTAACTGAACTTGTTGACCTTGCACAAATTACTTCCTCATTTTGCTCAGGTGAAACATCCTTGGTGTCCTCAGAGAGGCACTCCCTGACCTTCTGATGTAAAGTAGCCACCTTCTAGCCCAGTCTCTGTCCCCTTACCCGCGTAATTTCTTTGCTGCATATATGGTTTTGTTTATTGTCTCTCTGTCCCCACCGAAAGCCAGCTTGAGGAGAGTGAGGGCTTGATCTAGGATCCCAACACCTGCAGGCAGTTTGGCCTCCTGGTACTTGTTTCAGTGAGCGCATCTGGTTCTAGATTTGGTTTCTCCAAGTCAGCCCTCTGTCTCACTGGAGTGCCAGACTCTGACCATGGTGGGAATGGAGAGTCCTAGGAAGTTGGATGAGAAGTGTGACCACACAGAATGGCATATGGATGGGGTGCTAGAAACACAAAGCCCTAGCCCTGGTCCCTATCCTGAAGCAGAGGTGACAGAGACAAGAAAGGTAGCGTTCACCAACACTTTGCAGAAAAAAAAAAGGGTCCTTTCACCTGCTCAAAATTGTACTTCTTTGTTATTATCAGAGCTTTAAAATGAGTGTAAAGTGCTTATTATTTGAAGGGTCACAGTTGTCATGAGGTGGCAACCCACTTTTATTCTTATTGATTCTTTATTCTTGAGAAGCAACTTTGACACCAGTGGATTTGGGTTCAAATTCTGGCTCTCATACTTGCTGACTTTGGGCATATCAAGCCTTGCTGAGCCCATGTCCTCATTTAAGATGGGGATGGGGCAGTGGGAATGAGGGGATAATATCTACCTTCACCATTGACAGGATATAACATGTGGAGTAGAGTCTTTAGTACATAGTAAATGCTCAATGAATGTACAACATTTTTCTTCTTCCTCAGCCCTCCTCCACATCTGCCATTATGAAAGGTAGTTTTCATGTACTTAGTGGTCCACAAGATTAATACTTGCCTGGAAATTGTGAGGACTATGAAAAGAAAGTCTTTGAGTTCACTCTCATTTATTCTGTTCTTTGATGTTCAATGTCCTGGTCACAGATCTAATATCCATAAGAGCTCATCAATTAATATTTTTCTTGTATTGGAGTCACACTATAATTCAGCCCATATCTTCACCAATGCACAGGTGTGTTAGTCAAAGTCTAGGCTCAGCTGCTGTAACAAAAATACTCCCAAACACAGTAGCTCAGTGATAGGAGCTTATGTCTTCTTACATAATAATCTGGGAATAAGTGGCTGGGCTGAATCTGTGGCTCTGATCTAGAAGGATATCCAGAGGCCCAGGTTCCTTCTCTCTTGTTGCTCCACTATTCCCTAGGGTGACACTCTTGTCCACACTATCCAAAGGAGAGCAACACCACTATATCCACATTTTAGTCTGAGGGGAGAGAGAGGAAGTTGAAAGCTTATCCTTTCTTTTTAAAGAAGTTGCATTAACTGCTTCTACTCCTAATCTTTTGGCACAAACTTAGTCATGTGGCTATGCCTGGCTCCAAGCGTGCTTGCAAAATTTTATCTTTACCTGAGTGGCCATAGGCTCTGTGAAAACTTAGTAACTGGAGGTCTATCACTAAAAGGAAGATGAGGACCAAGGATATTGGGGGGGGTGCGGGGGCGGTAGACTTCTTAACACTCTTGATCTGAATGGAACCAGACGAGGGTATGACTGACTGGCTTGGGGCAAGCCAATGGCCACTAGAGAAAAGCAACTGCTGACAGATGCCCAGAGCTTCCTTTGAGCCTGCAGGTGGTAGGTTTTGAGTAAACAGTGAGTACATACGTTTTTCCCCTACCGTTAAAAAAAATGAATATCATCCAACAAAACCAAGGATAAACAGTGTCATGCCCGTATTGTATTTTTAATTGTTTCATACATTTGGATCCGTATAATAATTGCATACTCGGATCCAGGTTGCTTTAGAACTCAGCTGAAGTTTGTCTGAAATTCAGAACCAAGATGTTGTAGCTCAGGAGGGCCTCGTGACCATTGGCCATCTTTAGGATCAGTGCAGAAACTGAAAGCCGATGCAGATCATGTGCTCCTTCAATGGTGTCTGTGGTTGCACAGAAAGCTGTATGGTCACAGGCAAAGCATCTGGACCAGGGTGCCAGGCCTTAGGTTTTCTAATTCCAGCTCTCACATTGATAAACTCTAACTTCAATTACCTCAGCATTCATGCTTCCAATTCCACTTCCATTAAGGCCAGAAGGAGCAGGATGCCACAGTATATGGGGGAAAGAATAACTTTTAACAATCATGAAGTTCTCTGCAAATGTCAACTACAGCTGCATGGTACTAGGATCTTCAGGATCCTCAGACTGAGTGGAAACAGACACAGCAGAGAGCACACTTTGCTCCTGCTTATATTCTCATTTCAGTTTAGGGAACAACTGTATAGCCATTCTCTCCTTTGAGCCTCTCATTTGAGGTGGATAATTATTGTATTATTGTTATTATTTTCATTTTACAGATGAAAAAACTGAGATGCAAGGAGATTGTGGGTATGATTCAAGGACATATCAATGATAGGTGGTTCTCTGCTGCCTTTATTTCCATGATATTGAGATCGATTTTTTTTTTTTTTTTTTTTTTTGAGACGGAGTTTCGCTCTTGTTGCCCAGGCTGGAGTGCAATGGCGCGATCTCGGCTCACCACAACCTCTGCCTCCTGGGTTCAAGCGATTCTCCTGCCTCAGCCTCCCGAGTAGCTGGGATTACAGGCACGCACCACCATGCCCGGCTAATTTTGTACTTTTAGTAGAGACGAGGTTTCTCCATGGTCAGGCTGGTCTGGCACTCCCGACTTCAGGTGATCCACCCATCTTGGTCTCCCAAAGTGCGTGAGCCACTGCACCCGGCGAGATCGATTTAAGAAATCACATCAGGACATATCTGTGAAATGAATGAGTAGTACTGGTTAAAAAAAAAAAAGCAGTCATGTTAGAACACTTTAGACTTTGTCCTATGAACACCTCAGTTAACTTTCCACCCACTCCTGCTTTGGGTATCAAGATAGGGAATGGTATCGGTGCTATGGAGCAGGTAGTCTTTTGGGAATGTCTCATGTGTTGTGGCCACACTCTGGTTGATAAAGCAGGTTCACACAAATCAACAGGCCTGTGAGCTGAAGGAGGATGAGACTGAGTCATATTTCTCTTTGCAGGTGCTTCTAAAATTCTACGGGATGAATGCTCTTGTTTGGTCCTCAGGACAGATCAGAAAAATAAGCATTCCATGACATTTCCATGGAATAGGCCCAGAGATGGAGGCTAGAGGAGGCCCCGTCACAGGCTGGGTGTCACAGAGCTAAGACACCACGTGGCTGGGGCTGGACAGTGGTTCGCCATTCTCCTATCTCAGTGTGTCTCTCGCCCCACACCCTACTCAGCCCTCCAGCTGCCTTGTCTCTGAACCCAAAGCCCTCACTTGTATGCCCTCTGAAGCCTCCTGTGATTATCTGTTTTCTTTCAGAAGAAGCTGAAGTCTTTTCTTCAGGGAATAAATTCAGAACTTGAGACAATTGGCCTGCTTCTTGCTTTCAACAAATGTGGAAATGCATCCATTAAAACACACAGTTCCTGCTCTCGAAAATACAACTGTGTTTTCCTCCCCTTCATCCTTGCTACAGAGATTTGATCACAGGTCTATTTTATCACTTGTTTTTTCTAACAAATGAACAGAAACAGCAGAACTATCTTCAGAGTCCCTGGGGCCTCCTCTTTTCTTCTGTCCCGGAAACCCAAGTCTCTTTTTCCACAGTTAAACTGAGGTAAATTCCAAAATTTTCTGCAGATCCTATTTTGAGCTCCATTGACTCTGAGATTCACCACCCTACCCTTTGCCCCTCAGATCAGACCCTCTTTTTTTTTTCTTTAAAGAAATAATAAATTAATTCATCAAATTATTCAGAGACAGGGTCTTGCCCTGTCACTGAGGCTAGAGTGAAATGGCATAATCATAGCTCATTGTAGTCTTGACCTTCTGGCCTCAAGCAATCCTCCTGCCTCAGCCTCCCAAATTGCTGGGATTATAGGTGTGAGCCACTGCACCCAGCCTAATTCACTCTTTTGATAAATGGCACCATTTATAAGTAAAAATCCCAGGCACTACCTCCCTACCCCTCTTGGCAGGTGGATTGTAAAATGACCCCAATGATTCCTGGGGCTCACCTTCTTGTGTAATCCCTCTCCTTGAGTGTGGGCAGGATGTGGGGATGTGGGATTGGATTTTTTTTTTTTTCCTGAGGCAGGATCTCACTTTGTCATCCAGGCTGAAGTGCAGTGGCGTGATCTCAGCTCACTGCGGCCTTGACCTCCCAGGTTCAAGCGATCCTCTCACCTCAGCCCCGCTAGTAGCTGGGACTACAGGTGCACACAACCACACCTGGCTAATTTTTGTATTTTTTTTGTAGAGATAGAGTTTTGCCACGTTGCCCAGGCTGGTCTCAAACTCCTGACATCAAGTGATCCACCTGCCTCAGCCTCCCAAAGTGCTGGGATTACAGGCCTGAGCCACCACACCTGGCCTGGGATTTGCTTTTAACCGATAGAATATGGCAAAGGTGATGGGACGTCACTGCTGTGATTAGGGTAATACAATTGCAAGTCCTATTTTGTTAAAAGACCTAGTCTTTCATTGATTTTGATAGTTTGTGAGTCTGGGTTGGGAAATGGGCCCCTTGCTGTCTTCTCCAATCCCTAATCTCCTCCAAGCAGATCCCTGCTGCCGTGCAAATCGGCTCATGCACATAGATACATCAGACATGCTTGAGGCCTGGGCTCAAACTGGCTCCACCTGTTTCGTGTGTTTAACTGCTGGAGCTCTGCAGGCAGGACTGGGTTTTGTCTTTCTCTGTGTACCAGCAGTGTTGTGCATGCTGGGAGTGTGATGAACATCCTGTGGATGGGCGACCTGCTCAGCATTCTCTGAGGAAGTGGACTGAAGGATGCCCACAGCAGCTGGGTCTTAGCAGCAAGAGTGTCATCTGTAACCATAACTACCCTTTGATAAGAAAACGAGAGCAGGACCATCTGTAGGCCATCTGGGAGACCCAGCTCTGGTGACTGGGTCCTGGCACATGTATCTGCTTTGGCTGCCTCCTTTTTCTCTAGTGAGCAGGGACTTTGTACCCCCAGAGTCCAGCACAAGCAGGACCTCAATCAATGTAGGTTTGAATGGGGCTTCCGTTGCGATCCAGTGTCTTAGCTTGGATTCTCCCCAAAGAAGACCCTAGGACAAGACTTGGGTGCAGGTCGTTTGTTCAGGATGTGATCCCAGGAAGCAGAAGTAGAGGAAGTGATATTGGGAAGAGAGAAAAGTCCACGAAGGGCACGTTGTTGCGTGAGTTACTGCTGTGGGCCAGTGGGCTCAGTCCCGTCAAGGGGTCCCTGGGGAAGCTCGTGCAGCCTCCACAGAGTCACCCACCAGAACACAGGGAGGCTGGGGCAAATTCGCCAACTCCAGTTCCATTGGTTAAAGGTTGCAAAAATAAATAAATAAATAAATAAATAAATACAAAAAAACAAGGTTGCTTCCCTGGGGACTTAATTTGCCACACTTCTGGGTTGTTCCTGACATCAGAGCAAGCTCTGGGATGTTAGAAGCCCTCAGGCAGAGAAGCAGAGAGTGTGACAGGCCAGAGATGGGAAGCTGTCAGCAGGCTGAAGCTAGCTGTCCACCTCCGCCGCAGGTGAACGCAGGTAGATGCAGGCGGGTGGACACAGGCAACTTGAGACGTGGCAGGGGTGGGCAGCAAGGGGCTCTGCTACTCCAGCCTCTGGGATCAGGAGGGGAAGGAAGCACGAAATCATTGTTTTTCATTGAAAAACGTCTGCTCCTGGAGTCAGTCTCCTTGAGGCAGGCTTGACAATTTATTTTTGGAAGACACAAGAAAGATCAGTATTTTTAAACATTAGTTTTAGTAATTATTAATGACACCTCCATTCTCCAAAGAGTTCTGCTTTGGAAAATAAATTGTCACAATACCATTAGACAGTAACTGTGACCACACCCTCCCACTCCCACTCCCACTCCCATCACTAAGAGTTTGTTGCACGTGTGTTCTGTGTCCACCTCTGTTCTAGGCCAAGAATCTTTGAAGCTGGCCAGGCGCAGTGGCTCATACCTGTAATCCCAACACTTTGGGAGGCTGAGGCAGGTGGATAACTTTAGGTCAGGAGTTCAAGACCAGCCTGGCCAACATGGTGAAACCCCGCCTCTACTAAAAATTTAAAAATTAGTTGGGCGTGGTGGCATGCACCTGTAATTCCAGCTACTCGGGAGGCTGAAGCAGGAGAATTGCTTGAACTCAAGAGGCAGAGGTTACAGTGAGCCGAGATCGTGCCATGTACTCCAGCCTGGTCAACAGAGCTGTCTCAACTCTGTCTCAAGAAAAAAAAAAAAAGAATCTTTGGAGCCAATAGTTGACTCTGTGAAGGCTGCACAATCTTCCCCAGGGAGCCCTTGGTGGATGGAGCCCACTGGCCCACAGCAGCAGCTCACTCATTAATGTGCCCTTCATGGACTTTTCTCTTCCCAAATCACTTCCTCTACTCCCTCACTTCTGCTTACTGGGATCACTTCCTGAGCTCAGAATCTTCTAAGCCAATGAGATCCAAGACTTCGGGGTGAGGAGCTGGCTTCATCCCTATTTATACAGGAGAGCGGGACACCAAGAGGGCCAGGGAAGGGCACCCCTTTCCCATTAAATTTGCTGCAGCCTGCCTCCCTCCCTACACTAGCAGAGTGCTTGGCCCGTCCACTTGTTTAGCTTTCAGTCCATCCTCCTGTCCCAGGTTCCATTCCAAATTCCTCTGGGACTCCCAGGTGTCTCAGACCCCTGGTCAGCTGGCACCTTGACCTTCTCATCTTCTTTCAGCCCATTTTCTCTAGGGCTGGACCCAGCTTTCTGATCCTTCCCTGACTTACAGTGCTAAATATGAAGCACCCACATTTTTGCCAGAAGCCGTCTCCATGCCCCCACACCCTTGGCTTAGACCTGAGTCCTGCACTACATCAGAATTGAGTTCATTTCACCCCTTGGCCTTGAATCTGGGCTGCTGGAAGGCTTTGCCTTCTGCTGCTGCCTCAGTTGCTTTTCTCTCATTTCCATTTCAAGCAAGTCCTGGTATTCCCAGTGTGCTCTTCGACCAAGACAGGGTCTGGGTCATAATAAGATTTGGCACAGAGGATGCTGAAATAAATGAGAAAAACTGAAGGAACAGAAATGATGAGTTCCATGAGATTTATTCATTCATAAAAGTATGACTGAAATGTCAAGCAACACAGTTCCAGAATGACAGGAGCTATTTCATGCTTATGGACTTGCATAGACACAGGAGCAGGCCCAGAAGTCCCAGGGCTTCTGACAACCAGATGGGTGAGAGTAGGGAGGCATCATCCTCATTCATCTCCCATGCAACTCAGAGTGCGGGTTCCTCTTGTGGCTCAGGAAGGATGGCGTTTGGCCAGGAAAAGTGCATTGCATGTAGTGTATCAGCTACATGGCTCTGGAAATAGCAATAGTGTTGGGATGCTTTTTGCTCAGGCCTCGAGTTTCCATGAAGCAGGTAATTCTGTCCTCTTTCTGCCTGCTATTCACTCATCCCCCTGCCTGCTCCTAACCTGGCTGCTCACAGGAAGGACACATTCAGCTCTGCTCTAAGTTTTATGAGGCCAGGCATCTCGAAGCAACTCTGTGATAACCCCCTGTTGCTGGGGCTTGGGTGAGGAGTCCAATACTGGGCTGCAGCATTAGAAAGCCTAAGCCTTAAGCCATGCTCTCCTTATTGGCTACATTGTAATAAAGGATATTTTGATCTCATTTTCCAGATACTCATGTCTATCTATCAATTAGTTCTCAACTCCAGAGGGAACAGGGGAGGTTAATTATTGGACTTTCTCAAAACTCACCATGTCATTCCAACTTCGTAGCATTGGTATAAGGATTAAATGAGTCTTTAGAACAGAGCTTGGCACTTAGTGAAAGTTCAAAAGAGTTAGCTATTTTTTTATTATGAGTAATAATAACAGTAACTCAGCCCCTCGTTACACCTACATGTTGAGAAAAAAATGAACAATAGAAAGTATGTACTTCAAGCATTGGCAAATAACATTTGGGACAAGGGAAGGAGAAGTGGATGGAATAGCATACAGCAAAATGAGAACTGGGAGAAAAAAGTGGGCCTTACGGGATCAGTCACTCCAAGACCTAAGGAGAGGCACAGACTGCCTCCCTGAAGGAAGGCTCAGGACCTTGCCTCCAGCTGTGGGCTGCTGTGGGCAGTTGGTCAGCTCCTTCCAGCAGCAAATCCTGAAAAGGATCCTTCTACCATTGTGTGGCAGGAGTGCCACACCCATTGTCACCTCAAAGGCCAGGAGTGGGGAGGAAGGTAGTGTCTTTTTCTCTTTTCCATTTCTTGCTCCTGGAGGGAAAATGGAGAAAAGAAGAAAGCAGCCCAGAGCCTCCAAACCATATTAAGTCCAGGCCTTGCTGAGGCCGAGAGGAGGGCCATGAATGCAGATTTCTTCATTTGTTTGTTCAAAGTCCTGTTGATGGGAAGGTTCATCTGTTCTCATTATTTATAATTAAAATATTGATGGAGTGGCTACTATGTGTCTACCTCAGCTCACTGCTTAATTTGGGTGTTAACTTGCCCGGGGAATATCTCTAAGAAAGATGCCAGTAACTCATTAGCAGCTTATAAAGGATCCTTTTACTTTTCTTCCAAGCTATTTTAAAATGCAACAGTTGGGAGATTTATCAAGCATTTGTTATTATAAGTTATTACTGGGTGTTTCTTATAACTTGCCTGAGGGTGGCAGCATTTACAGGGGTCTCCCTAATTTTCCAGTGACTCCCCAAATGCACACTATGACTTTCATTTTTATTTTGAAGGAACTTAAAGAAATTTAATATCCTAAGAGAGGGTGCAAATTGTGGAGAGATAGATATCATGGAAATGGAAATGTTCCATTTTACATTATTCACAGAGACAGCTAAAGAGCCTTGCTGGCAGCCAACACATTGTTTAGAGTGTCTCTAGCAAGTCTGTGCTAGGAGTAGTGGGTGAGGGGGAAGACTTGGTGCCCCTGGCCCTTCTAGTGGTCTGTTCTCAGGACATTCCAGCCTCACCTGGTCCCTAGTGATCCAAGATGAAGCAGTATTAAAGGAGAGCCACTTCTTCAATCCCTTTAGCCTCTCTGACTATGACTCTTTCTTCTCCCCTGAGCAGATAGCTGGGGAGGGGTGGGGGGGCTATGATGTTTGGCTCCAATAGCCAAGGGACTCGAGTCTAGGATTGGGTTTGGGGACTAGAGCTCTAGGTGCATGATTGGGTGGGACTGAATGAGAGAGACTCTAAGAAGCCTGATAGTACATAGTACTGAACCCCTAGGCACCTCAGCACTCCCTCATTTATGGGGATTCCTACCACTCCCCTAAACCTGACTTATTTAACAGGATAACTCTTATTGCTATGTAGAGAATAATTACGGAGAAGGAGGCAAGAATGGAAGCAAAGAGAACTGTTAGAAGGCTACAGAGATAATCCAGGGAAGAGATAGTGGCTTGGACCAAGGCAGGTTCTCCACCGCTATTAATAGTTTATGTTGGATAATTCTTTGTTGTGGGGGGCTGTCCTGTGCATTGCACAATGTTTGGCAGTATCCTTGGCTTCTATCCACTAGATGTCAGTGGCACCTCTACCAGATGCCAGTAGAACTCTCTCCATGTGACAATCCAAAATGCCTCCAGATCTTGCCAAATGTCCACTGAGATGCAAAATTGCCAAATGGGATTGAGACCAACTGGACTAGGGTGATAGCAGTGCAGATGTAAGAAGTGATCAGATTCAGGATTTGTTGAGTCTATGCATGAGGGATGAGAGAGGAATCAAGGATGACTTCAAGGTTTTTGGCCTGAGGGAGGGGAAGGATTGAGTTTCCATTTACTGAGATGGGGAAGACCATTGGTGGAACAAGGTTTGAGGGCAGGGCAGCCTGGAGTTCATATGAGAGTTCTGGACTGGAGTTCAGTATATGTATCACATTGCTTATGTAATTTCAGAAAAGGCAGGAAGGAGCTAATGGCTAAGTTCATGGAGATATAAATGGTATTCTAATGACTACAGGGAAAGGAAGAATTGCCAAGACTTCTGAGGACCTTGGGGCCACAGATATATTCTAGGCGGTCATGTCTTCTCAGGTTTGAGACTTAGGGTTAGGTATGTCTTATCTCAATGAGGGTCAGTGGTTACCCTGCACTTTAGATTCTTCCTATCAGAGAGGTCAACAGGATGTCTCTGGACCTTTAGAATCAAAGCAATGGGCCAGAGCCAAGTCTCTGATATCCACAGCCTTGGGTCTGTATGGAATTATTTATGATTTCATATTTGCTTTAATTATTCAACGTTTGATTTCACCACATGGAAGAGGAAGGCATAGTTTGGAGAAGAAACTGACACTTGAATGACTTGCATATCTGATTTATCAAACTGAAAAAAAAACATTTTCTTCATTTGCAAAAAGTCCATTGTGCTTTACCTATCAGCCTTTGGATAGAGCCTGAGCTGAAAAGTATTTTGCTAAAGCACAGCTATATATAGAAACTTCTCATCTGTCTGAAGATATAAACAACTGCAGGAAGTTTGGAATATGTTGTTAAGACTGTTCTCTTGGTTTCCTCGTCACAGATCCTCTTGCTGTTCTGCAGGGAATATGTTGCTGTCTATTTGGTGTGTGGTTTCCACTGCTCCTCTCTTCCTAAAATTTCAGCGGAGGCTCTTCTTACTTCACTATGTTGAAGATACTGACTAAAAGAAAATGGCGCACTGCTTTCCAATTGAATGAGCAGATTTTTTCAGTGTCTGGGAAAACAATAAAATCCTCTTCTCTTCTGTTCTCTTCTCTTCTCTCTCTCTCTTTCTCTCTGACAGGGTCTGTCACCCAGGCTGGAGTGCAGTGGTGTGATCACAGCTCACTGCTGCCTTGAACTCCTGGGCTCATGCGATTCTCCTGCCTTAGCCTCCCAAAGTGGTGGGTTTACAGGCGCGAGGACCGTGCCCAGCCAAAAATCTCACTATTTCAGAATGGAGCTTTCAGGAGAGAGGGGTCAGGAGGTAGAGAGAGAGGCCCTGACTTAATTAATAAAAATTCTGTGCTAAAGAATTTTGTTTTTACTTTATTTCTTTTGAGTAAATACAACAAAAATTAAGCTAATAAAAATTCTTTAAGCAGAAGTTCTGCTGGAATACACTTTAATAAGTGTAAAAAATATATAATATGTGCACATTAAGTGCTTTTTAAAGATTGCCTAAAAAGAAAATTTTCTTTAGAGTTTCTATATAATTAACTAGATTGATACATTAAAAAAATTGCAATTTCACAAAGTCTGTGTTAGTGAATTAAGATCAATGAGGTTTTATGCCTGATGCTCCCTTGCTGTTACAGGGCTTGCTGATTCGCCTAACAGATACAGTCTCTGTGGCAGGGTGATGGTATTTCAAACATAGGTTAAAATTAAGAGTAATAGGAGTAATTAATCATAAGGGATTTTTTTGCTTACCTTTTTTTCAAGTTTGTGCCTTAGGTCCATGAAATCATAAGTTTATTTTAGCTTCTTAACTTTGGATAAGCCAACTATTTCTCTGTTTGTTTTTCTTTTCAAAAATCTTATCTTCTCAAAGAAATACAAAGAGAATTGCCTACATTATATTCAGGGTCTAAGATCTGGGGTCTTCATTTTCTCGCCACATCCTTAACAAAACCACCACCAAGCACCTACCTATTTCCCCAAAATAAAATTTTATGAGCATTTAGGAGGTTTCTAGGGTCTGTCCAATAGAACCTTCTGCAATGATGGAAATGTTCTACATCTGCTTTGTCTAATACAGTAGCCCTTGCCACTTGTGGCTATTGAGCATTTGAAATATGACTGATGATAAATGGAGTTTTTTATTTCAATTAATTTTAATATTAATAGCCACATGTGGCTAGTGGCCACCATATTGGATAGCTATACCAGCTACACTGTTTCAAGACAGTGTACTAAAGAAATAGAATTCTGTATAAGCTTAAGGCTGTCCCTTCCCCCTTCCTCTCTCCTTCATCTCTCCCATCCTCTGTCTATCCTCCCTTAAACCTGCACTAAGCACCTACCACCTTCAGGCACTGTGTTTGGCACTGGGGAGCAGAGACTAAATACAGCCTCTTAAGAATCAGAAAAGAAAAACCAAAACCAACTCTAGGAACCAGCAAAAGTTGAGAAGACAGTGACAAGTTGTAGGAAGAACAGGTATGCAGTCAGTGCCCAATGAAAAAAATATATTCATATCTCGGGTATCTATTTTTGCCCAATCTTATTTTTCTTGTATTCTAAAACTCACCAAAATATTCATCAAAAGTAGCCCCGTAAGATTTATCAAAAAATTTAATGAAAGATTGATGACTTTGAGATCCTAAAAATGTGGAGTGAGAGAAGTCATGAGGAAACAGAAATGGGAACAAGAGGAACTGGCAGTTAGTCGGGGATAAGTGGATGGGGAGGCGCCAGCTAGGGGCATTACATGGTGGCCTTAAATGGGTTAGGATGGTGAAGGCCAGGGAGGAGCTGCTACAGGAAGGATTCAGGGCATGAGGATGGGAAAACCTAGAGAAGGGCATAAGTATCTAGGTCCCAGTTTGTCTTGGCCTAAGAATTATGCCTGGAAACCTAGGCAGGAAGGATCTCAGCTTTTTTATTTACATAGTTGCCAACAGAGGGTTCTGGGTTGGACCCAGAATAAAGGGGAAATAAGAGATTAAGAGGCTAACGACGTGTTGGCCAGCCAGGCTGATGGAAGTCCAGGTCATGTTCATGATTGTCTCTGGAATGTACTGGGATCTTCAGCTGTGATTAATGCTATATATAGTGTCTGTCCCAGTCTTGCAGTGCTGTCCTTGATCCTATACTCCAATGTATGTCTGAGTGTGACGTTACTAATGAGTCATCTACGAAGAGGGCAGATGAACTGTTCTGCCTTGGGCACATATTAGGAATGAGGGAATAAGAAGGAACAATCTGAATTCCAGTGACTAAGTTAAAGAAGGCACTTCCAGAACTTGAGCAGTGGCAGTGAAAGAAGCGGGGGGTCTAAGACAACAGATGTCCTGTTGGAGGGTTGCTGGGCACTTAGGGTTCTAGCTGTCATTCACTTATTCTATTACTGCATTCATTTATTCATTTATATCTGTTCAAGACCTTTAATATTCATTCCAGAGACTGTGCTAGGTACTGTGGACACAGTAGGGAAGAAGACTTATGATGCAGCGGGGCAGAAGGGTGTTAAATAACTATAAAAAGTACAATAATTGATTTATGTTTCTGATATATGCTGTGAAGAAGAGTTACAAGGTGCATTATATAGGAAACTGACCTAATTTGGAAATCATGGTGCCATTTTCTGAAGATGTGACGCATTAGCTGAAGAGTTATGCAAGACAGGGTGGGAAAGAAGAGCATTTTAGGCAGAGGGAACAATACACTATACTCTTCCTTCCTGGCACCTTTTGCACCCGGCATTATGTAGCCATTTATTTAATTACTTGTTGATTCTCTGTCTCCTCATCCCGACTACCCACTCCAAGAGGTCAGGGGGTGTATTGGACTTGGTTACTGCAACATGTTCAGTGTCCATCCTAGTGCCTGGAACATGTGAGGTCTCAGTTAGAACCCGTTGAATGTACATGTGTGGAAGCTCAGAAGGAATTTGGAGCATTTGAGAGTTTAAAAGGAGGTCATCGTTGGTGAGCACAGAGTGGGGGGTTGAGAGGTTCAAAATAGGATGGAAAAGTTACCCTGGGCCTTGTGAGCCACATGAAGGATTTGGGGCTCTATTTCAAGAGCAATGGGAAATGACCAAAAGGTATTAAATAAAAAGTGATGAGATCAGATTTGTAGGTTAAAAATAACATTCTGGCTGCTGTATGAAGAGTAGGTTGGAAGGGAGCAGGAGCGGGCACAGGAAGATCATTTGGATTGCTTATGTAGTGGTCCAGCAAAAACATGATGGCGTCTTTGACTAGGAAGATGAAAAGAGATGGATGGACTCAAGAGGTTAGCTAAAAAGACAACTGCAGACCGGGCATGGTGGCTCACGCCTGTAATCCCAGCACTTTGGGAGGCTGAGGCGGGTGGATCACCTGAGGTCAGGAGTTCGAGACCAGCCTGACCAACACGGTGAAACCCCACCTCTACTAAAAATACAAAAATTAGCCAGGCGTGGTGGCACATACCTATAGTCCCAGCTACTCCAGAGGCTGAGGCAGGAGAATTGCTTGAATCTGGGAGGGGGAGGTTGCAGTGAGCTGAGACCGTGCCACTACACTCCAACCTGGGTGACAGAGCAAGACTCTGTATCCAAAAAAAAAAAAAAAGACAATTGCAAAATGGTCAAAGGATCTGAGTAGACATTTCTTCAAAGAAACTATGCAAATGGCCAATGAGCACAAGGAAAGATGCTCAACATCATTAACCATCAGGGAAATGCAATTCAAAACCACAGTGAGCTATCACTTCATAACCACTGGATGGGTAGAACTGAAACGACAGATTATAACAAGTGTTGGTGAGGACATGGAAAAATTGGAACCCTCAAACACTGCTGGTGAGAATGTATAATGATGGAGCTACTTTGGAAAGCCATCTGGCAGTGTCTCAAAATGTTCAGCACTGAGTTACCATATGACTCAGCAATTCTGCTCCTAGGTATACACTCAAGAGAAATGAAAACAGATGTCTACACAAGCAGTTGTACACAAACAGATGTCTACAAAGCAGTTGTACACAAATGTTCATAGCTACATTATTCAAAATAGCCACATTATTCATAATAGCCAAAAATGGTAATAATATAAATGTCCATCAACTGAAAAATGGACGATAAAATATGGTATAGCTATACAGTGAGATATTATACAGCAATAAAAAGGAATAAAGTATTGATACATGCTACAACATGGATTGACCTTGAAAATATATGAAGTGGAAGAAGCCAGGCACGAAAGACCACATATTGTAAGATTCCATGTATATGAAATGTCCAGAATAGGCAAATCTATAGAGGAAGAAAGTAGATTAATAACAAGGCAGAATAGAATGAGAAAATGACAGAAGTGAGAAGGACACAGGAAGGGGGGATGAAAAACCATAAAAGGGAAAATTTAAGTAATAAATCTGAATATTTTTCAAATTTGTTTTCAGGAACCTGGCAAAGTGGTTCCCTACATGGAGCCTCTAGTTTGGACACAGAAAATTGAGGTTTTGAGAAAACCCCCTTAATAGCTACAGGTTGCTTATTTAAACCACTGTCCAGTGGAGGAAACAATTTTGAGCCTTCCTAGAAGCACTTACACTTTAAAGACCCTCCTATCTGCTGTGTCATTAGGGGACCAGCATGGCAGCCATTAGATTAATTTAATAGACTTTTATATAGCATTTATCAGCATCCGTATGGCAGCGATATCATACAGAAATGCCAGCAGGGGATGTACAAAGCCTGTAACTAGTGAGAGTGAGATCAGTGGGAAGCATGAGGGAGTTGAAGGCCCCTGATTCGTGTTAAATAATAATATCTTCCCTGGGGTCACAACGCCACCGCAGATGAGAGGGTCTTTAAAGTTTAACTGCTCTCACTGGAGAAGCTGGCAGTTTTATCCCCAGGGCAAGCCATCAGAGAGGGGACAAAGCAGTGTTAGGCAGGCTCATGGATTAAAAAGAAATGTCTTTCTATGAGTGGCATGTGTAATATGTGGATTTTGGTTAATCCCTTTTCTGTCCTGAGGCCTGGAGATGCTCTGTGATGTGTATGTGACCCGAGGAAGGGATGGGGAAGCAATAGGGGTTCCTGGAGTGGAGCAGTAGGATCTGAGATTGCCAGGATTTCAATTTAAAAGGAGACCAGGCTCCAGAGGCCAGAGATGTCTGTGAAAGGAGAGGAAAGGCAGGAAGGAGTCAGTGGAAAGCGAGTGAGGCTGAGTTAGGACGGGATGGCCAGCAACAGAAGTTAGAGGTGGAAGGTGTGAAGCTTTCTGAACGGAAGCTGGTTGGACAGGGGCCTTTGGAGCTTCAGGAATTACCTGGCAAAAGTTGAGACTCGGAAATAGCTCAGGTCTGGAGAGCAAAACAGGAGGGACCTGTTACCTCCGCAGCCACAGAATCATTGGTTCTTGAGGATATCTCAGAGGTCATCTGGTTAAACCCTAGGTCTACAGAGGTGACACATCCCTGAGCTGTTAGGGGCAGGAATCCCCTAGCCCAAGTCCCAACTCTGGCAAACATGAAGGTGAATGGGATCTCCTGGGAAGCAGGTTTTCTGGCCTCAGCAATTCTGTAGTGAGAGAAAAGCAAAGCACCATGGTGGCCCAGTACTAACTCCCTACTCACCGTTCGGAAAGGATGTGGGGCTCAGTGTCCCTAAAAGCCTACACTCCATTCACGTCTGAGATGTCAGAAACACAGCACTCAAAGGGAAATGAAAATTCAAGATATGCTGGAAGGAAAATAAATTTCTCAAATAAGACCCAGTGCCTAAGACTACCACCACTGCACATTTCCAACAAGGCCTTGCTCAGCGTGGAGATGTTTCCTCCCTCACCATTATGCCCTGCATGGAAGAATATCTCAACTGAGCTTAAATTCCAGCTCTGGGTCTTTAGTTCAGATCCTGGGAAGACTAACTCTGCAATTTTCTTTTTCCTTCTCAGATAACCCCCCAAGTCTCTGCTATCATCTTTGCCAACATGACACACTAATTCCAGGAACCTAATTTTTTCCAGGAATCGCTAAGAGTGCTTTTGTTTCCCAACTTTTGTGGGTAGGAAGCTAGTGCTATAATAACTATATGTCATATGACATCTTTGGATTCTCTAAAAAGATGGCATTATGCGAGACTTTGAGGCTTGAAGAAACTGTATCCATCCCAATGAGAGGAAGGTGAGTATTGCTGCAGAAAGAACCTGAATCCCCTCCCTGCCCCCACCCGAGTTTTTATTTTTTGAATCGAGAACTCTCTAATTTCGACTTAAGAATTTGGGGGTTGGGACTCATAAGGGCAACATCATTTGTTTTAAAAATTTGTTTTCCTTCGACTTTCATTTACAAGACGATTTAGTCCTTGGACTGAAATTTCTCCCCAAGAATTTAATAATAAAGAATCATTTTTATTATTGGAATATGTTCATGTTGTCAGTAAATCTAATTTCAGAACCTCTGCTGAGCCGTATTGGATGATGTATTTTGGTATGGAAAACACAAGAGAGAGTGAATTTTCAACCTTAGATTAATGCCCTATTTGGGATTTTGATTCATGTGCTGGTTAGATCTGTTGTGAACCTTGTGGTGGGTAAATCTGCACTTTCACCTGTAGACCCAGGAGGGTCCCCAAAGGAGCAGTGGTAGGTGGTTACTGGGGCACCGCCTCATGGACGTGGAAACAACACTGACTCGAGGATACTGTTTTCCTCAAATAGCAGCCCTAGCTCCTCTCTGCCCTATGTGAGTGGTGAGTTTGGGAACAGGCTCTTCTCTCTTGGGCTCCACCTGCCTGCTGAGAAGGTACACTGTAATATGCATGCACAGCCACAGGTAAGTGTGGCAAAGCAAGTCCTGTCCATGCAGAGGATACTGTGTGCCCCATCACTACCCATGGCTGGTGGATTTGTTGAATTCAAGGAAGCAGAGTCCATTAGCTGGCCCACTTGGTCAGACATCGGGGCCACATCCTCTAGCATAGCTTTGGATCAGGGATCCCCATCTGTCTGACTCATGTGTCTATCTTTTGTTCTCTTTTCTATAGAAAAATCATAGTGTGTACGTTGCTTGATTGATCCTTTTGGGTTTGGCTGTTACTCACAGATGAAGGAGACATTTCCAAGGCTGTAACCAGAGTCGTTCTAAGCACAGTCCTTGCAGCAGTAGAGACAATCCCAATGACTACAGGAAATCCTCAACTGTCATCCAGAACCTGTAAGCTCAGAACATGCATCATAGGAAGGCTGTGAATTGCTGAAGCGCTTCCATGGTCGACTTTTCCTCCCTGCCTACATGGGCAAGAAGCTGTAGACTCTGGGATAATTTGGATGATCCCAGCACGGGTATACTCCACTCTGCTTCATGGCACTTACCAAGGCTGGAGAGAGACCACACCCGTCCCTTCTGTTTTCCATTGCATTCTCTTCCCCAAACTTTCCATCCAGAAATTCTTTGGTTGACCCTGCCATATTGTATATTCTTGTTTTTCCCCCACGATGCATTTTCTTTCAGTGTCCTTAGATTCCTAATAAACCAATTATTTAAACATAGACAATGTCTAGATTAATTTCCTACATAAAAATACAAATTCTAGGGTTCCTATGACACCTTTTACAAAGTGTGGTCTAGTCTTCTTATACTCTATGTTGACGGTTTTCATTTCAACAAAAATTTAGGTGACTGCTTACTCCGTACATCTCAGTGTTTCTGGCATTGTGTTAGGTGTGAGAGACAGTGAAATGAAAGTCACAAGCCCAGTTGTCAAAGATCTCACTCTCTTGAGGGCAAAGAGTAAGTAAAACAGGATTAGAGAACAGTACAATAAGTGAAAGAATGGAGGTATAAATGGGTTGTAATTTGTGTATACAGGCTAAGGGGGAGAGCATTAAGCTTAGGGAAGACATAGTGCACCCTACCTGGTCCGGTGGGTTGTATTACATGCAAACGATCAAATTTCACTGCATATTCGATTTTCACATTTCACGTATGTCATGATTTTATACCTACTGCAATATTCAGAACCCAATATCTTGCTACTGGATTTGCTGAGAATATAACAAAAGCCTACAGGAAAGAGATGTTTTTTAAAGCAGCTCCCCAGGTGTCCTTTAGTTTTCTTTCCGCAGACACACAGTGGCCAGTGACTGCAGGTGTGAGGAATCTCATCAGCTGCCAAGAGTAGAGAAACTCCTTCCACTTTCCTCTAAGAGTGGTTGTGCAAATGGTTGTTATCAACATAGTGGGTAACATTGAAACCAATGCTTCTCATGCTTTGACATGCAAACAAATGACTTGGGAATTTGTCAAAGGCAGGTTCTGATTCCAGTAAGTCTGAGATTCTGCACTTCTAACAAGCTTTCAAGAGATGCTGATGCTGCTGGTCCTTAGATCACACTTTGGGTAGCAATAGTTGAAGCATGTGTAAACTAACAGGATGCATATATACAATTTGCCTGTTTCCTTGGATAACTGCCCTGTGGGGCTTTATGTTCTGATCATCAGTACTCCCTTCTGAATGCCAGAAGCCTTCCGGAAATAGGTTTTAGGTGCTCTCAGCCTTTATAGGGAATGACCAAGTATGGCCAATCAAGCACCCCTTCCTTCTCCCAAGACTCACCATGTTTCCTGCGTCATTCATGGGGTGCCTACAGGAGCTGCCACTTTCTAGAGTATCACTAATGTTATCTCCTATACAGATGAGGAAACTGAGGCACAGAGTGACAGTTTCTCACCAGGCTAGGATTCGAACCCAAGTAGTCCAGATCCAGAGCCCAATACTGTGCATTTCTGCCTTTCAACTATAATGCTCTGACCATGGATGACTCACCCAAGGGTTGACTCCTGCTTTAATTCCAGCACTTCGGGAGGCCGAGGCCTCGGGCGGATCACTCGAGGTCAGGAGTGTGAGATCAGCCTGGCCAATGTGGTGAAATCCCATCTCAACTAAAAATACAAAAATTAGCCAGGCATGATGGCAGGTACCTGTAGTCCCAGCTACTTGGCAGGCTGAGGTGGAAGAATCACTTGATCACCGGGAGGTGGAGGTTGCAGTGAGCCAAGATCACGCCATTGCATTCCAGCCTCGGTGACAAAGAGAGACTCTGTCTCAAAAAAAAAAAAAGAAAAGAAAAGAAAACAAAAAAGTTATATTGAGCCCTGTGGAAGGGTGTTACCTTTCCTCTGAGACCTGAGTTCTTTTTCGTTTCTTCTTCTTTTTTTACAATCTAGAACTAAACCAGTTAAAACATTCTCACACACAAACTTGAAATCAATTGAATATTACATTTATTTTCTTCTATCCCCAAAGAACTCTTTAATCCTTCAAAGTAAAAAGAAGGAATTGGAAAAAACAACTGTATCAGCCTGCCTTGGCTCCCATAACAAAATACCACAGACTGAATGACTCAGACAATAGAAAAGTATGTTCTCACTGTTCTGGAGGCTGAAATCTGAGATCAGGGTGCGGGCATGGCCGGTTTCTGATGAGGGCTCACTTTCTGGCTTATAGATGGCCGCCTTCTGTGTCCTCACATGGCAGAGAGAGAAAGAGAGCAAGAGAGAGAGAAAGCTCTGATATCTCTCCTCCTAAAGGCACTAATCCCATCATGGGGACCCCACCCTCATCACTTATTTAAACCTAGTTATCTCCCAAAGGCCTCATTTCCAAATATCATTGCTTTGGGGGTTGGGGTTTCAGTTTTAGAGAGATAAAATTCAGTCTGTAGTGACAACCCAGGGATGGTTAGTCTTCTCTATGCTCTGGGTCCAGAAAAGCTTGTCTTCTTCAGAGCGGTCACTGTGTCTCAGAGCAGGACAGAAACAGTGTGGAGAGTGGCATGTGTGACAAGGGACACCTCACAGGACCTTACTGGAAAGTCCCATGGGCTCTAAGATGTGAGTTGAGGGTGGAGTGGGCAGCATGTATCTGTGGTAGGGGCGAGAATATACTTTCTACTAGTTTTACAAGTGGAGAACAATTATTTGGAGTGGGCACCTGGAGGCATATCTTCCTCCCTCCCAGATTTCATCTTCTCAGCTTAGTCAAAATTAAAATAACCTAGCCTGAGGGAACAAGCATTCTGCAAGACAGCCTACACAAGAAATGAATGTTTTCTTAATCAATTTTGCTGAAAGGAAAAATTGAGATTGGCATAAAAAGCTGGAGTTGGTGAGACAATTAGAAAATGAGGAATTGGCATTTTTCTACATGTATTTTGCACAAAACTGGGTGTGGGCAGGGGATCCCTTCCACTATGTTTCCCTAGAAACTCAGAGTTTGGAAATAGTGCCCTACAGCTCTGTTCTCACCTGGGCCAGTGGGTATCTTCCCCAGGAATTTCTGGGTTTGGGATGAGAAAGCTGGGATAGTCTTTCTAGTGACAGAAGCCATAAGATGAAAAAGTTTGGGCTGTTGGCTGCCATGTCTGCAAGTCTTCAGACAGATGGATTGAATGGAGAAGAAGGGGTTAGAGAGATGGAGGTTCAGAATGGCCTGAATTATGCCTTGCCCCTGCCTCCCACCCCACCTAAAAAATTTATATGTTTAAGTCCTAACACCCAGGACTTCAGAATGTGACTATATTTGGAGACAGGGTCTCCAAAGGGTTAATCAAAGTTAAATGAGGTCATCAGCATGGACCTTCATCCAACCTGACTGGTGTCATATAAGAAGAGGAGATTAGGACACAGACACAGAGACCACATGAAGAAATAGAGAAGACCGCCACTTACAAACAAAGGAGAGAGGCCTCAGAAGAAACCAGTGTTGCCAATACCTTTATCTTGGACTCTGAGCCTTGTCTCCAGAACTGTGAAAAAGTAAGTTTGTGTTGTTTAAGTCACCCAGTCTGTGGTATTTTGCGATGGCAGCCCTAGCAAACTAATATGACCCCGATCTAAGAACTTCTGAAGTCTAAGCACATTCCTGTTCTTGGAGTCCATGAGACAGCTCACTATCCCAATGACAAATTCCTGATTTCTCCAAGCAATTTGATGATGCATCACTTCAGTTACATGGCTGTCTTCTTCCAGTGTGTCTTCATGTCATACTCCCTTTTACATGTGTATCTCTGTGTCCAGTTTCCTATTACATAAGGACACCCATCATATTGCATAAGGGCCCACCCCAATGACTTAATTTTGACTTGATTACCTCTGTAAAGACTTCCTGGCTCTTCCTTCCTTTCTTTTCTTTTTCTTTTTTTTTTTTTTTTTTTGAGGCAGGGTCTCACTCTGTAGCCCAAGCTAAAGTGCAGTGGCGTGATCTCGGCTCTCTGCAACCTCCACCTCTGGGGCTCAAGTGATTCTCATGCCTCAGCCTCCCGAGCAGCTGGGACTACAGGTGTGCGCCACCACGCCCAGCTAAGTTTTTGTATTTTAGTAGAGACGGGGTTTCACCATGTTGGCCAGGGTGGTCTCGAACTCCTGAGCTCAGGCAATCCACCCGCCTCGACCCCCCAAAGTGCTGGGATTATAGGCGTGAATCACTGTGGCAGGCCCTAGCTCCTCTTTTCTTCCTTCCTTTCCCTCCCTCCCCTCTCTCCTTCCCTCCCTCTATCTTTCCCTCCCCCTCTTTTTCTGTTCTCTCTTTCTCTCTCTCTCACACCTATGCATGCCCATGTGCACACACGATAGGATCTCATGTTGCCCAGGCTGGTCACAAACTCTTGGGCTCAAGTGATCCTTCTGCCTTAACCTCCTGGGTAGCTTGGACTACAGGCACACACTACTGCACCTGGCTATTTTTTTTTTTTTTTTGGTAGAGATGGGATCTGGCTCTGTTGACCAGGTTGATCTTGAACTCTTGGCCTCAAGCTATCCTTCTACCTCTCCCAAAGTGCTGGGATCATAGGTGTGAGCCACTGCATCTGTGGTACTGGGGGTTAGGACTTCCGCGTATCTTTTTCGGAGGTCACAATTCAACTCATAACAGTGGACTCCTCCTTCCTGGACTGACTGGCTTCCTGGTATTTTGGGAAGATGGCAGTGAGACTCAAGAAAGAAAGGCCTCGATGATGTGGCACCCAGTTTGAAAGACCACAGGCTGTGCAGGATCTGAGCGGCCATATCAACAGGTCACTGAGGGCCAACCTATGGACTGTGATGCTTTCTCTGTGCACCGCAACCCCAACCCCCAGATGCCCTGACACCTCAGAGATTTAGGACAGTGGCACTAACATGGCACATAGGGTGTGCTTACCTCACAAAGAAGTGAGATTTACTGTTGAAAGTTCTGAGAGATAATTAAAAAGGTACGTTTCTTTTATACTTAAGCATGTGCACCAAGATTTCTGCCACTGCACCTCTGACCAGTGCCCCCGCCACTAGGCCTGTCATTAGTGTCTGTACCTCTCTTTTTGCTCCCACCCTCAACAAGCCAAATACTGATCATGCCAGCAGGTGTTTCCTAGCACATGTTTATCACTGGCTGCTTGATTTTTCTCCCCTCTAAAGTTCTTTTTGTTCAATACGACCAGTATCGATATTAACAAATGTTATATTAAAGAAGCCTATTGCATTTGTGAAAGAAACAGATGGTGAACTATCTTCTTTTTATTTCTCTCCTCTTTCCCTTTTTTTAAAAAAAATCTTTTATTTGATGTATACTGCAGACAGAAGCAAAGGGAAAAAATACGTAGAAAAGAATATGATTTCATAATCATAGAAGGAATTGTGTTCAGAGATACAGAACATGCAGTAATTTTCTATAGCGAAAAGCAATTTCCTTCAAACATAAGCCATAACTTTTTACTCTGTTCACAATAATTTTGCAGTTTCCACATTTCCCTGGGAAAATAACCCCCAATTTCCTGACCTTGCTTAAAAAGTTCAGTTTGGGAAAGCAGCTCCTGAGTTCATCCCCAGTCACTGGTTTATGGGAGGAAGCTTCATTCTGCAACAAATAAACAGCTGGAGGTGCCCTAAGCCCTAGTCTCAAACCCCTTACATGTCTAATTGGCTGTGTGATCTCAGAGAGGAAATAAACGAAGGGCTTCAGTTTTGCATTATCTCATCAGAAAACACTAATGTAAAAAATCAGGTATGCATTGTTTTCTTCAGTTGTTCCTTTATCAAATAGTGAGTGCCTACTACATTTGAGTTTATAGCTCAACTGGGAAGACAAGCAAAAATGTGAAATCACAACCTAGATAAATGCTAAGAAATGGAGGTTAGGAGTGCATACAAGGAGAATTTGAGCTAGTTAGGGATTCAGGGAAGACTTCTCTAAGGAAGGACCCCGCATGCTGTTGTCTTAAAGACTGAAAGATGGGGTGTAGAGTGGTGTGTGAAGGGCTGGAAGGTAGACAGGGCCAGCATGTACCCACGTAGAGCCTTCCAGACCATGGTAAATATTTGGTCTTTATTCCAAAGCAGTGACTGGGGAGCATGTTTTAAGTGTGTGTGTGGGAGGGCAGGGGTGTGATTGTTTATCCACATCAAGTCCCTGGTGACAGATGTCATGATAAAAAGTGAGTCTTGGCCACGCACTGTGGCTCATGCCTGTAATCCCAACACGTTGGGTGGCTGAGGCAAGCAGATGTCTTGAGCCCAGGAGTTTCAGACCAGCCTGGGCAACATGATGAAACCCCGTCTCTGCAAATAATACAACAATTAGCTGGAAGTGGTGGCATGCGCCTGTTGTTCCAGGTACTCAGGAGGCTGAGGTGGGAGGATTGCTTGAGCCCAGGATGTCGAGGCTGCAGTGAGCAGAGATCACACCACCACACTCCAGCCTGGGCAACAGACTGAGACCCTGTCTCAAAAAAAAAAAAGAAAGAAAAAAAAGAAGAAGAAGAAAGAAAAAAGTGAATCTGTATAGTTCTTTGAGAGTCTAATGTTAAAGATAGTTTTTGGTTTATCAGATCCTTGGGTATGTTATTTGGTTCACAATGCATCCACAGAGAACCAGAGCTGAATTGTAATTAGTATATAGGCCATCTGTAGCCACAAGATTGTAAAGGATGGTACAATATTTATTAAAAATATCGATAGACAACTAGATAGTCATGTAGATTAGCTGGAAGGATGCATATCAAAATGTCTCCTGGTTAAGGGATTTGTTGGTGACTTTTGATTTTCTTTTTTGGTACATTTTATATTTTTCAAGTTTTCTGGAAGTAATTTTTTTAAGAACTCCCTAAAAATATAACTGAGTGTCAGAATCACCTTCAAGACACCAGGCATGCATGCCCTTTTTATTTGGGAATTGACTAGTATAGGATCAGGTTACCGTGAGTCAGGGGCTTCAAAACAATAAAAAACACAGGTGTGCTATAGACCAAATTACGTCTTCCTCAAATTCACGTATTGATGCCCTAACCCTCAGTGTGGCTATATTTGGAGTAAGGAAGTAATTAAAGATAAATAAAGTCACAAAGGTGGAGCCATGATGTGATAGGGTTAGTGTCCTTATAAGAGACACCAGAGAGCTCTTTCTCTTTCTCCCCACCACGTGAGGATGCATGAGGAAGCACCATCCATGAACCCGAAAGCAGGCCCTCAGTAGAAACCCAATTAGCTAGCACCTTGATCTTGAACTTCCCAGCCTCCAGAACTGTGAGAAATAAACGTCTATTGTTTAAGCTACACAGTCTAAGGCATTTTTTAAAAGCAGCCCAACACACTAAGATGGGTGGTTAAATTCCATGGCCACAGTTTTTCTGAAAAGACGCCATGGAGAAGGAGAAATGTATGCTGCACCTTGTTCAATTTTATTACATTTCATGTTCCTTTTGTGATGAAAAAAAAAAAATGCTACCGTCTAACGCCTACCAAAAAAATCAACAGATCCTCACAAGAAGCATTTGAAGTATGGGAGCATGTCCAAATGTACATTTATGTGCATGTAATGCTTGGAGAGACATAAACACTGGCCCCAAATAAAATTTGAGCCAAGTTTTATCCACAGAGACCGAAACAGGATTTTTGCACTGTGCTGTGTGCTGAAGGGTCTACAGGCTTCTGAGAGTCAGAGAACTTCTTTGTTCTATGAGAAGAGCAACATTACAGGGGCTTCAGAGATGGGAGGAGGCTCTTCCCCAGACAGAAGCAAAGAGTCTCAGGGGAAGGGGTGTTAAAGCAGCGTTCTGAGATATGGATAGGAGTTCACCAAGTGGGTGAGGAGAGAGAAAGTTCTCTTTGAGTTTATGAGAGCAGGAACCAGGTCTTCTTTTTCTCTGTGCCTGGTACCTCTGTGGTGCTTTGTGGAGTGTATGAATAGAGGAGCACAGAGGTCAGATGAAGCAGTATGTAGAAAGGTCCTGGGGCCAGAAGCAGTGTGAGATGTTTGGAAGATTCTAAATTGTCTGATATTGTTTGTGTATGTGTGGGGCATGGGAGCAGGGTGGGGTAGTGAGGAGGGGCAAGAGGATGGCTGGAGTAGAGGGAAGTGGAGCACCAAGGGGGTGAGGTTGGAGAGATAAACAGGGGTGGCATCATGCAGGGCCTGTATACTGCACTTGGAAGTCCAGACTCGGCTGTGTGGGCAATGGCATCGTAGATTTGCCAGCTGGTGGCAGAATCAGAGTGGTAAGTGGGTCTTCAGATCTTAGACATGATTCTTCCATTTCCATCCAACGTAGTTCTCTTTATGTATCATGTAACTTCGCAGGGAGGTGTCTGGCCTTAGAGGCTTGGGGTCACTGCCAGGCATGGGGATGCACCTGGGTGAGTTTTCCAACCCTCCCCACTACCCTGTCCTCAGGTAGAGCTGTAGAGGGGTAGGCCATCTTCTCTTTCCTTTTTAATTCTGTCATTCTCCCACACACCCAGAATCCCTGCTGCTCACTTTCATGAAACCGTGCAGCTCCTCTCTGGGTGGCAAGTACCAATTTAGGGTTTGCTGGGTAGGAAACTGTGCAAACTCTGAGGTGGGCCTGAGGCAAGGTGAAGGGAGGTTGTGTAGAGCATAGCCTGGAGGAGGAGCTGGGATCCCTGTCTCCCTGGAGCCAGTGGAGGATGCTAAAGAATGGCATCTGAAGCTGCCCTGAGAATGTTTGGGGATCATGAGAAGTTT
The DNA here is from genome assembly GCF_009828535.3 of Hylobates moloch. Classification (NCBI taxonomy): domain Eukaryota; kingdom Metazoa; phylum Chordata; class Mammalia; order Primates; family Hylobatidae; genus Hylobates; species Hylobates moloch. The sequence continues at coordinate 65,618,649 of NW_026652277.1, forward strand.
ATGAGCTCCACACACCTCCAGCAAAGAGCAACACAGAAGATGGGCTTTTGTGTGTTGGGCAAAGAGGATGGCAGGAGGCCAGGAGGCTGTTCTGAAGGATGGCAGTACCCCGAAGACTCATCACATACATTGGACGTGTAATCTTACCTCCCTGTCTCTGTGCCATACACACCCCCACCCCTTCAATACACCAGGCATGATCCCATAGCCAGCTCCCTGCTTCACCTTCTAATGCCGGACTGGCAGAAACAGTAAAAGGAGGCTCCCCACCATAAGGAACCCAACTGGAGTGAAAAATCCCAGCCCCACTGCTAGGCTATCAGGTGCCTGTGCAAACCAGATAGATACCCCTGCCTTGAGCCATTCTGTAGCCACCTGCTGCAAACAACCTGCATCACCACATTTACCTATCCCCAGTGCTCCCCAACTGTGTTAGTCTTACTTTGCAAGTCCTCTGTCCAAAAGAGACTCTCTCAGAGGATCATCTGTGGACAGAGAGATCCAAGATTAAAACACGTTTTTAAAGGGCATTGTTAAGACTGCATGGAGAGAAATTGCATGAAAGACAAAAAAAGCCCAAATCAAAGATGCAGTTGCCACTGGCTCTCTGTCTCTGTCAGACAGGTATCCGAATCTTACAATGAGGCCCCCGGATGCGTCCATGGGACACACTCTGTATGTGCCACAGATGGTTCTCACTTCATAAATATTTCATCTGTTTGAGTCTGTGCGGTTTGGGGCAAATAAAAGCAAAGCGATTTTTGTATCTCCAGCTCTGCCTTCAATATTTAGAGATTGTATTTCCACCAGAGCCTCTGAGATGTAAGTAAATGCAAATGATCCTCGCCAACGAGTGTTTGAGCTCTCTGTGGAGAGGGGGGCTCAAGGTTGTAGATTCCCATTAGCAAATTGGCATCTCATCCTCTCTTCTCCCCAATGGGCCCTCGTATGAAGCTGAAATGCCAAGTTATTTCCTCAGAGGAATGTTTCCCTCACATAGTGTCACACGTCCTCAACTGTAACCGACTATCTCTCTGCCAGCCTCCATCTATGGTAACTGACATCAGATGAGCACATCACATGCAAGAGTGCTGGTGCCATAAATCTTTCAAAAGATTAAAGGGAGGCACAGAATCAGGCACCAAAGCAGGGAATAGAAAGTATGGTGAATGACAAAGACAAAGGCTGTTGTGATTTTCTGTAAGATTAAGAAACTATCAGAAATGACCAGAAGTCCTGTAATCTGCCTGGGCCTATCCCATGCAGATCTGCTGACAGTGCTTATCAGTGCCTTCTGGTCTCCCAAGGAGATGTTTTAAAAAGAAGTTGAATAGAAATAGTCATTGCAAATATCTTTATTTCCAAATATATCTCCTCTGAACATGTCAGATCTCATTCTGCCACCTCGTTGCTTAAAAACCTCTGATGGTTCTCAGTGTTCACAGAAAAAAAAGCACAAATTTTTTAGCATGCAAGTCCTTTACCTAACAACTCATCATACTTCCCTGGGCTCCTTGTCAGCTGCTCACTTGTGCGTGAATTATATTTGGCCACTTGGGACTCTCATGTATTTTAATAACATATGTCTTTGCTTATGCTGTTCCTCTGCTGGAATGCTGTTCCATGCATTCTGTGCCTGGCCTCCTCTGACCCATTCTTCACATCCAGCCCCCTCTAGGAGAAACCACTGCAGGAGAACTCATGCTTGCCTATGCGTGTTACAAAAGTCTTGATCAATTCCTCTATTATAACATTGTTAGACAACATTGTTACTATTTGCCCACACTTCTCTCCTTTGCTGGACTCTGAGTTGGCCAGTCTTGATATCTGACCACATTCATCGAAGCCCTGGCACATAGTAGGGGCTCAGTGAGCGTTTGCTCGACTGAATGGAATGGAATGTTAAAGAAGAGACATAATATCAAATCCATAAGTGATTGATAAGACCCAATGGTATGTTCTGACAAGATTTAGAATAGGCCTATATAGTGTATTAGTCTGTTTTCACATTGCTAATAAAGACATACCCGAGACTGGGTTATATATTTATTTATTTGTTTATTTATTTATTTATTTATTTATTTATTTATTTATTTATTTATTTTATTTCCATAGGTTATTGGGGAATAGGTGGTGTTTGGTTACATGAGTGAGTTCTTTAGTGGTGATTTGTGAGATTTTGGTGCACTCATCACCCAAGCAGTACACATTGCACCCTATTCATACTGTTTTATCCCTCACCCCCTTCCTGCCCTTTCCCCAAATCCCCAAAGTCCATTGTGTCATTCTTACGTCTTTGGATCCTCATAGCTTAGCTCCCACTTATGAGTGAGAACATATGATGTTTGGTTTTCCATTCCTGAGTTACTTCACTTAGAATGGTAGTCTCCAATCTCATCCAGGTCACTGTGAATGCCATGAATTCATTTATTTTTATGGTTGAGTAGTATTCCATCGTATCTGTGTATATATATATATAGATATATATATATGATGAAATATATATGTGATGGAATATATATATGATGGTATATATATGTGTATATATATATATATATACTGTGATATATGTATGTGTGTGTATATATATATGTGTGTGTATATATATATATATATATAAAAAACAGTTTCTTCATCCACTTGTTTGTTGATGGGTGTTTGGTTTGGCTCCATGTTTTTGCAATTGCAAATTGTGCTGCTATAAACATGTGTGTGCAAGTATCTTTTTTGTATAATGACTTCTTTTCCTCTGGGTAGATACCCAGTAGTGGGATTGCTGGATCAAATGGTAGTTCTACTTTTAGTTATCTAAGGAATCTCCACACTGTTTTCCATAGTGATTGTACTAGTTTACATTCCCACCAGCAGTGTAGAAGTGTTCCCTGTTCACCACATCCATGCCAGCATCTACTATTTTTTCATTTTTTGATTATGGCCATTCTTGCAGGAGTAAGGTGGTATTGAACTGTGGTTTTGATTTGCATTTCCCTTATCATTAGTGATGTTGAGCATTTTTTCATGTTTGTTGGCCATTTGTATATCTTCTTTTGAGAATTCTCTATTCATGTTCTTAGCCCACTTTTGATGGGATTGTTTTTATCTTGCTGATTTGTTTCAGTTCCTTGTAGATTCTGGATATTAGTCCTTTGTCAGATGTATAGATTGTGAAGATTTTCTCCCAGTCTGTGGGTTGTCTGTTTACTCTGCTGACTGTTCCTTTTGCTGTGCAAAAGCTCTTTAGTTTAATTAAGTCCCAGCTATTTATCTTTGTTTTTATTGCATTTGCTTTTGGGTTCTTGGTCATGAAATCCTTGCCTAAGCCAAAGTCTAGAAGGGGTTTTCCAGTGTTAGCTCTGGAATTTTTATAGTTTCAGGTCTTAGATTTAAATCCTTAATCCATCTTGAGTTGATTTTTATATAAGGTGAGGGATGAGGATTCAGTTTCATTCTTCTACACGTGGCTTGACAATTATCCCAGCACCATTTGTTGAAAAGGGTGTCCTTTCCCCACCTTATATTTTTGTTTACTTTGTCAAAGATCAGTTGGCTATAAGTGATTGGATTTATTTCTAGTTTCTCTATTCTGTTCCATTGTTCTATGTGCCTATTTTTGTACCAGTACCATGCTGTTTTGGTGACTATGGCCTTATAGTATAGTTTGAAATCAGGTAGTGTGATGCCTCCAGATTTGTTCTTTTTGCTTATTGAGACTGGGCAATTTATAAAGGAAAGGGGTTTAACTGACTCACAGTTCCACGTGGCTGGGGAGGCCTCACAATCATGGCAGAAGGCAAATGAGGACCAAAGTCACGTCTTACATGGTGGCAGGCAAGAGAGCATTTGCAGGGGAATTCCCCTTCGTAAAGCCATCAGATCTTGTGAGAGTTATTCACTATCATGAGAATAGCACAGGAAAAACCCATCCCCATGATTCAATTACCTCCCACCAGGTCCCTCCCACAACACATGGTGATTATTACAATTCAAGATGAGATTTGTGTGGGGACACAGTGCCAAACCGTATAATATAGTTATAAGTAACTCTGAAGAAGAAACTGTAGAATTCTTAGGGTATAAAACCTACACTGTTTTACTTGACTATTTACTTGTGTTATTTATTAATTTAACCATTGCTTATTTAAGGCCTAATATGTGCTAGGCATTGTTCTAGACACTAGGGATTCAGCAGCAAACTGAATAGATAAAAATTCCTGCTGTCATGGAACTTATATTTTAGAAGGCAGAGTGTAGTGGTTACAGTGGGCTCTAAGTTCAATTCCTAGTTTCATCACTTACTAACTGTGTGACCTTGGGAAAATTACTTACCCTTCCTGTGCTTCAGTTTCCTCATTTGTAAAATGGAGATTAAAAACAGTCCCTACTTCATACGGCTATTTGAACAATAAATACGTTAAACACTTAGAATAATGGCTGGCACATAGCATACACTCAACAAATCTTGGCTATTATTATCTAACAGTTTATTTTACAGCTGAGAAAACAGAGGTACAGACTTCACATTTAGCTGTTGTTCTTATCTCTCACTCAGGTTGTCCCCAGAAGTAATGAGCTTGTAAACTCCTCTCTGCAGGCGCCTCTTTTCTTGTGCGTGTGTTCCACCCAGAACTCCACCCTCCATTCACTCCTTCTCCTCCCTGCCTGTCTCACCAGTGCCTTGATTGACACTTACTTGTCCTTAATATCTCAGCCTAGAATCATTCTGTTTGGGAAACCCAAGGATATAGAAATTGGAATGACTTAAAAGTGGGGTTTACTGCAGATTGGCCATCTAGATAAATTGACACCATATTTAGAGCTGAATTATTCAGGTGAGTTCTTCACCATGCATCAACCTTATTGCTTACCTTCATGTTCTCTAGATGTAGCCAGAGGGAAATTCTGAGTAGTTTTAATCAGAATGAAAATCTTCTCTCGACAACTTAGCACAAGTTCTTGTCATTTACTACTTGTTTTTCCTTGAGCAAGTTATTTAGTTTCTCCATCTCTTGGCTTTATCATCTGCAGAATGGGATTTAGTTGCACACAGAACTGCCTCATTAAGTCATAGTGAAAATTCAATGGCAGAGTTATGCAAAGCCTTTAGTACAGTGGCTGGAAGACAGTAAACACTCCATAAATGACAACAATTATTATTATTTAACTTCTATTTTTTACCGAGTCCAGTTGTGGCCTTGTCTAATTGCTTGACTCCATGGGATGGTACTTTATTGGCAACTTGAGCAGGAGGAAGCAGTGCAACAAATATCCTCCTTAATATGAATAGCCTCTTTAACTTCTCTAGAAGACTTCAAAACAAACAGATCAACTGCATTCTAACCCAAATTCCTTTCTTCCTCCCTTCAATAAACACTTTCAAGGAGAGTAGAGATATGATCCAGGTTATTCTGCAATAACAAACAGTCTCCAAATCTCAGCAGCTTAAAACATCAAAGGTTTATTTCTGTTCATGATATGTGCCTGGGGTTGGCAAGGGGATTCTGCCCATTGAAGTCCCTCAGTGGCCCTAGGGAATGGGTGACCATCATCTGAAATGTTGTTGTTGCCCCTGGCCAGAGGGAAAAGAGCTGTGGATGGTTTCAATCCAGCAATGAGGTAAGCACTTCAGCCTGGAGAGGGCATTCGTCACTCTGCCCACCACTTACTGACCACACTTGTCTCCTGCCCCACCCAGGCCCAAGGAATCTGGCAGTGCAATTCTAGGAAGGGGGAGAACTGGGCATATTTGACTACCATGGCAACCACAATGGAAAGCACTGTGCCAGGCACAGTAGAAGACACGATGATACATACCCTTCCACCTTGGTCCTCAGGTTACTTACTATCTGGCTGGAGGGATAAGGACAGCAGGTGGTAGAACACAGCAGATATGATTTCTGGGCTTCCAGCAGCATTCCTTTGAGCCTAGAGGATGAACGGAGTGATGAATTCCCATGGCCCTGCTGTGAACACTGAAAAAATTCATTACCAGGGGTCTGGCAGGGACTGTAAAGATGTTATTTGGGAGATGAGAACCAGGGTAGTAATAGCTCATCATTTTTAAAGTTCTAGTGAAGGCTGTCATCACTGGCCCCATAATTTATTTAAACATCTATCTGTCTGTGTGAGGGGCCCAGTGAGGAGCAGATGGAATTCTGCCCTGGGAGAGCCTGGGAACCAGGGAGGTACATGCACAGCAGGGAGGGGACAAGACATGCCTGGGACACACTCACACTTGAAAGGATTCGCTTTCAGCATGATCCAGCCTTTCAACCACAGATGCTTATTGGGCACTCACTCGGTGCAAGAAAACAGTGAAGTCAACATGGGAAATACAGCAAAACAAAGGGCTGGCCCACCCTCGAGGTGCTTATAAGATATTAAGAGAGATAAGACAGAGATGCAGGGAAAATATCACCATCAAAACATAGTAACGATGAGTGCCTAAGTGAGTTATTCAGACACGTCCTACAGCAGCTACAGAGGAAAAGCAAGCTCCCCTGGTAAGAGAAGTCCACGAGTGAAAAAGGAAGAGGTAAACTCTTTAGTCCTAAAAGATGGGTAAGTTTTCGGTTGATGGGGAAAAGGGACATCATGGGAAATGACGTGTGCAAAGGTATTTAGAAAGGAAAATGAAAGGCCCAAGTAGAGTTTAACTAGAACAGGGCTTTGTATAGGTGAGTGGTAGTTAGAAAGAAAGGTTGATGGGGCCAGGAGCAGTGGCTCACACCTGTAATCCCAGCACTTTGGGAGGCCAAGGCGGGTGAATCACGAGGTCAGGAATTCGAGACCAGCCTGGCCAACATGGTGAAACCCATCTCTACTAAAAATACAAAAACTTAGCTGGGCATGATGGTGGGTACCTGTAAGCCCAGCTACTCAGGAGGCTGAGGCAGGAGAATTGCTTGAACTTGGGAGGTGGCGGTTGCAGTGAGCTGAGATCATGCCACTGCACTCCAGCTCTGGCAACAGTATGAGACTCTGTCTCAAAAAAAAGAAGAAAGAGAAAGAAAGAAAGAAAGAAAGAAAGAAAGAAAGAAAGAAAGAAAGAAAGAAAGAAAGAAAGAAAGAAAGAAAGAAAGAAAAAAGATAGATTGATTGGTGGGAAACACATTGCAGAAAATTGTATTTCCCAGTGCAGAATTTATCCAAGGGGCAATGAGAGCCTTTGAAAGGATGCAAACATTTATGAAGCACTAACCATTTAACATTTATGAAGCACTAACCATTTAACATTTGTGAAGCACTAAACATTTAAGGGCCAATGTTAAACACCTTACATATATTAGCATATTTTATCTTCTTCTCAACTCTCAGAGGTTAGCAGAAATAACCCTATTTATAGAAGAGGAAATGGAGGCTCACAGGTCATCTAGTAATAAGGGAAAGAGCTGAAATTCAGACCCAGGACTATCTGGTGTTAAAGCTGTGCCTCTTCTCTCACACCACACTGACTGTCCTCAAAAACTGTGGGTTGGAACATGACATAGTTATACAACACATTAAGAAGATCAAGCAAACTATGGCATAGAGAAGAGAGACTGCTGATGGGGAGTTTGACAAGGAGGTGATTGTGAAAGTCCAGGTTTTGGTAAGGACTTGAATTGAGATGATGATGCAGGAAATGAGTATGACCATGAACAATAGGGAAGTCATAAGAAATTGTCAAATTGGGAGGAAAGATGGTGCCTTTGATTATGGACACAGTTAGTTTGAAGAAGACAGATAGCCAGGGTGTTATTTGGCAGTAGGAAAGCAGATTAGTGAAGTGTTAATAGTTGGCAGCACAGGCACTGTGCAACCTTAGGCAAGCTACCTAACTGCCATAAACCTCAATTTCCCCTTCCTTAGGGATCTGTGTAAGGATTACTTGAGGTAATGCATGCACAGTATTGAACATAAAGTTTGAGAAACAGGAAGCATGCTAGATTAGTGGGAGTAGACATTTTATTGGAGAGAGAGGGCAGAGCCCAGGAATGTGTCTTTTCCATGGTTACCTTCCTTGGCTTGGCAGGTGTTGCCTGGTGAGCCCTGGAAATGCTGCCTACAATTTCCATCACACGATTGTCCAATTGATCTTGGGCTTGCCCATTTGAACAGTGCACTTGACTTTCGGCACTTGCACCTCCATGGCTGGGGGAGGAGTCTGGTCTGCCTCACGGTGTAACGGGCATGGGATTTTCGGGCTTCCAGAAAGAGGAAGACACCAGTACCCTTCATTTCAGTCCATTGTGATTATGGAGCTGTTAAAACCTCTTCTGTATATCATCAAATTACACTATCTTCACAGGGAGTGACTGAATGTTCTATGCAAAGCGAGAATTTGAGAGAAGAGACCCTCAAACCACAACCACCATCATCACCACAAGGTCACACAAACACTCCCTGTTCTTATTATACAGCAATATTATCTGATGCCAGAGAATTTCATAAACAAACTTGAATGGGCAATAAAAAGAAGCCCCCACACTAGGCAGGGAATCAAGTTTCTACATCTTAAAAGCCCCAATGAATTACGTACAGAATAACCAGGTTTGTCCTCATAAAAGTCATTCTGCTATCCTCAAACTCATCATAAAAAGATCTATATTAAAAATCAGCATGATGATGCCCATAAAAGATTGAAGCAAAAAAAAATGCAATGTTGATTCTCCCAGGGCCTAAGGCAACCCTGTCTTCAAGGCAGAGCTTCCATGAATGTCAGCATAAGTAAGGGTCTCCATCAATTAGTTATTTCATAAAGCCAAAGAGTAACTGTAACCACATACTTGTATATATGCTTAACTCTTTCGAAGCTGAAGAATGATCAAAAAACATAGGTGAAAGTTTTACTATTCTGTTAATACTGTCTTAATTTTGGTCCACCCCAACTCCAAACAGGTCTTACAGGATTAAATTCTTACCAGCCTAAATATTTATTTTATCTACACAGTCTTGAATTATTTTTTCAAAATAAGACATTAGCTGTCTTGGACATTTCTTATTGCCACAATCAGCTGGTTTTCCCTCTTGCTTTCTCTGTTTGTTCCCTTCCTTAAAGCCAAAGAGTTTGAATTTCTTTCCCCAGACCTGAGAGAGGTCTTATACACTGGTAAATTGACACTGAACATGAAAGACATAGAAGCTACCTTCTTGGCCTCAACACGCTTAAGAAGAGCTGTTGGGAAAGCTGCGGTGCAGCCTGTCTGTCACTGGCAGGGGGACAGGGCATGGCATCATGGGATATCATTTCCAGGATCATGCAAACAAGCATGGTAGAAATGATAACACCATGGGGCCTGAGCAAAAGCCTCAGCCTTATGGAATATTCCTTGTGGCACATGGGCCAGAACATGCTATTTCATGGCAGGTGAAGACATTGGGGCCTAAAGACTTGCAATGATCTGTGAAATATCAAAGCTCAACTTCTTAAAGTCTTCATTCCGTAATCTATAAAAGGGGGGCAACAGAATAAGGATGAAATGAGATTACCTGGAAAGCTATGGACTTCTTTTCATGTTCAACCGTTGCCTAGCCCTGCCTGCCTCTCTGAACAGTGGTGAAGACACCCATCCCCTCCTCTCCGGAGTCCTTCAGTGCTGCTCACCACCTCTCCTGCACCTCCTCTCACTTCTCCTCCAAGAAGCTGCAATGAGGAAGGTGCCCATGTGGCAGAGTTTGGGTTGAGACTCAGCCAATGAGACTAGACTGAACCCACTGGCCCTTGCCAGGGCCTCTCTATAATCATGGGAGTTCTGGGCTACCTCCACAAAGAAGATGGCAGGCAGGGGAGGAAGGAGGCATGGCCGTGCCTGGGCGCCCTCTCAGGGCTCACCTGGAGAAGAAGGCCTCCTCAGCATTCCCCTCCCCACCACCCATCTTTGTTGCACACTCTCCCTTAAAACCAGAAGCCCTCTATCTTTCTTCCTCAAGCAGGGGAAGTGGCCTGGCAAGGGTAAGAATGAGGTTCTGAGTCAGGGGAGGTTGAGAGCAGTGGAGGGAGGATGAGAGTTTTATTCCATCAATGTTGGGGGCTGACTCCTTCGAAGAGGAGGCCTGTGCCTCAGAGCCATGGGTAAGGTCATTTATAGAAACTTTGGTTTCTATAAATGGGGTGGGGTTTCTGGAGTGGCTCATATGTGCCACAGATCAAAGCTCACACAATTGCCACCACTTCCTGGCTGACCCTTGACCTCTGGTTTGCAAGGCCAGGGCTGCCTCCCCCTCCTTTCTGACCAGAAGCAGGGACACTCCCTGAGGGCTGGTGCCTCCACACTGGTTACAGCCTCATCTCCAGCCTGCAGGAACAGGGAGGTCTTTCAGTAATGAGAAACCTTCACATACCCTAAGTCCCAGGGGACAAAGTGGGAGACCCCTCTCTTAAGGGCCCTCTTAGTTTGTGGTGATAACTTAGATCCAGGGGTAGAAAAACATTGGTCCATTCATCCCTATCCTTACCTTGGCATGGGAAATCACTACGCACAGTGCCCAACATTGGCCTGGGCATGCCTCACCCCTGTCCCAGCTGTCTCAGGCCATATCTTGTTGGTCATGCACTGGGAGACCCTCCCCTCCAAGTATGTCTTTTTTTAGTTTTTAATTTTATTAGTTTTGAATCTCCCAAATGGTCTTTATCTTCCAAGTATGTCTGTCAAGTGCTGCCACCCAACCTCTGTTGGGGAGATGACAAACAGTAAGTTTCTGCCTTCAACTTGCCTACAGGGCCATAAGCAACTCCATCATGCTTGGGTTAGAGTGAGTGAAAACAGAACAAAATATTGGGATTTGATGTTACTGAAGAAAATCTATGTCCTGGAGCTGACGGATCTTGTCTGACAACTTTCCCAGAAGGTCTTTCTGGGTGTCATCAGTGGGACCTGGGCTTCTAAAACTGGGTGGGGAGAAACTCATATTTTGTCCTTGTCATTTTTCCCCAGAGTTATTGTCACCCAGACAGACAGACAGACTGGAATGAGGACAGAAGGCAAGACAAAGAGAGAAAATTAGTGTGGGCCAAGAGGCAGGAGTTTATCATTCCTGAGGCATAGGATGGGGCTTTCTTCCTCTTCTGTCTCTGGGGGTCCTTCTGCATCTCTATCTCCATTATCTCTGGCTTCTGGCCTTCACAATCTATGCAAGCACACTCTAAAGTTAAGAAAACAAGGAAACAAGGGAAGGAGATAAATAAAGAAAAAACTACATCCATAAAAGAACTGTCATTCTGGGATCTGAAGAGAGAGTGCTAAGACATCCCTAGTAATTAAACTTATTTTGACTGGAATTTATTTATTTATGTATCCATTTCCTAAGATGTTAATTAGCAGCTTCCAACAAAAGATGCAGATATAAGAAAATTAAATCATTTAATTAGAATTATGTGTGAGTCTAATATGTACAAAGTACTGGGTTGTGTGGAGTTCAGCCTTGTGCAGAGAGCAGGGGCTTTGGAATACCTTTTAGCTGTGTAACTTGAGAAAGTTAATCTTTGAGCATCAATTCCTCTTCTGTAAAACCAAGTTAATAATTGTAGAACCTACCTCACAGACTCGTGTTATGGGTTTAAATAATATATGTTGAAGTGCTTAACATAGTCTCTGGCAATTCAGTGAGCACTTAATACACAGTAACTATTACTGTGATTATTCATTTCTGTGCTAAGAAAGAAAATGATGGTGGGGATATTGTCCCTGTCCTGAAGGAGACAGAGAGGTAGGGAAGGACTTGACGTGTTTGGGGACAGGTACACAGGTTGCTGAGTGACTAGGGTGTACACAAGGGGAAGAAGGAAGCCAGGCCGCACAAGGCTTAACTACGAATTTATCCTATGGGCAATGAGAAGCCACTTGGCAATCGAGAAAGATCACTCTGGTGGAGGATGGATCGAAGCAGGAAGAGATGGGAGCCAGGAAACAGTCATGGGCCTATTGAAAGACATGAGGTAGAGAGACAGAAATAACCTTCGCTGGGGCCTTGGAGTGGAGAGAGGGGCAGATTCCAAAGCCTCTGGCTTGTGTTACTTGGGTGGCTCCACTAGAATGTCAGCTCCAGGGCAGGGGACTTGTTTTGTATGTTGATGTAGCTCCAGCACCTAGAACAGTGCCTGGCACATAGTAAGAGTCCCATAAGTATTTGTTGAATGAATGGATGGTGGTGACATTACACTAGGAAGGAAATAATACAGAATAGCAAATCTGGGGATGAAGATAATACTTTTATTCTAGATATGCTGAGTGTAAGCAGCCTAGGGGATATTCAGGTGAAAATGTCTCATGTGGAACATGGAAATTTGGGCCTGATACTCAGGAGAGAACTTTGGGCTGGAGTAGGGTTTTGAACATGTTTGTCTATAAGATGGCTGAAATCATGAGACAGTTCAGACCAACCTGTGAAATTGTGGAACAAGAGGGGAAAGGGTAGAAAATAGAGACAGGTGAAAATCCACATTTGTGGTGGGATTTAAGAAGACGAGCCAAGAGATGGAGAGAAGATAAAGAGCAGTTAATACAGTAGCACGGCTGGGTGCAGTGGCTCATGCCTATAATCCCAGCACTTTTGGGAAGCCGAGGCAGGTGGATCACCTGAGGTCAGGAGTTTGAGGCCAGCCTGGCCAACATGGTGAAACCCCATCTCTACTAAAAATACAAAAATTAGCCAGGTGTGGTGGTGGGCGCCTGTAATCCAAGCTATCCAGGAGGCTGAGGCAAGAGAATCACTTGAACCTGGGAGAAGGAGGTTCCAGTGAGCCCAGATCGGACCACTGCAGTCCAGCCTGGGTAACAGAGTGAGAAAAACAACAACAACAGCAGCAACAAAAGACAGTAGCAGACAGGCTCTGCAAGGTAACTTCAAGAAAGCAGTAATAGTACTAGCTGCTGCAGAGGGCTTGGGTAGACAGAGCATCACAAAGGCCTACTTAATGTGGCAGGGAGCGTCACGAGACAGCCTGGAGAACAGTAGGGATGAAAACTTTCTTGCAGCCCCCATCCCCTTCCATCAGAATGGCTTTCTGACTATTTTCCACTTTCTTATCCAAATAATTAGCAAATAATCACGAATAATTCTAATTAAATGCAAAATCAAACAGGCACATTATGCAATACTGAGGAGTGACTTTTTCTTCGATTTGTCATGTTTACAATAATGTCACCAATTTAAACATCAGGTTAAAAAACAGAAATGTTCAGGTTCTAATGATACCGTTCCCTTTCCCGCTTTGCTTCCACGTGATATTTTAGGTTATTCTTGTAGCTATTAATAGTGCTCCAATCCACACAATTCGGAAGCAGAATATCGCCTTGGAGGACTTTAGATTGGGTGTGCACTTCCCTCTATTTCTATGAAAATTTCATGTTTCTTAAATGTCATTTTTTGAACTTTAGATATGCGAACTTAATGTGAGACTCTAAAATGCAATGATTTCTTTTTACAGCCATGATAGATTTGTTTAAATCATTGGTCAGCTCTGACAGTTGTATTAAAATCTTAAAAAAAAAAAATGATAGAAACCAGAACATGCTATCTAAAGTATACATCCTCTCCTGTTGTTTTGGAAAGCCAGTGGCACATACTTCACATGCAAGACCCTCATTTCTTGGGACCATTACATATGGATCATCAAGTGCTGGTTACGCATTTTTATATAAACTCGATCTTCCATAGCTCAGCTGCTTTGCCGAGGCACAGTCCTGAGGAAGGTTGCTTGGATTCTCAGTTTAGCATAACATTTGAGTGATACAGCACAGTATTCCTGTTCATATAAATATTTTAGGTTGAAAAAACCCCTTTTGTTATTTTTCTCTCTGCCTAAGAAATACTTTCATGAACTCTTCTCATAACAGAGCAGTTCTCTGACTTCAGTAACCCTGAAGAGAGACAAGGAAATAGCCTCTTGGAACTGCTGGTTTTCCACAACGAAAACATCGAGAAAATATGCAGAACCACACCACTTTTAGGTGAATAGAGAGTTCCTTATTTTCTTCAAACTGTACGTCCTGTCTCCTTCCCAGTTCTGTATGTGGGAAAAATTAACACTGGAGTTAATAAGGAAGAAGGTATATGACCACACTATTAACCTCAGAGAACCTGCTTTGGAAGTTTCCAATTTCCTTCCCATTTGTGGTTGGAGTGTGACCTGTAATCTGGATTTTCATCCAAGAATTATTTCTATGAAGGCATCTGTGACTAATTTTAGCCAAAAGTTCTCTTCTCTTCCTTCCTTGTCTTCCTTTCTGCAGTGTGTATGTGTGTGTGTCTGTGTGTGTGTGTGTGTGAGAGAGACAGAGAGAGAGAGAGATTTATCTTTTTCCTTTATCCTCATGTTTTCTATTTGATCGTTCATGTATTTGTCTCCCCTCATTTCTCTTGCTAACTTATAGAATACTACAAAACAAGGATTATATCTTTTTCTTTTGTTTTTCATTTCAAAGTACCTAGCCAGAGATAGAGTATCTAGGCATAATAGAAGTGTTTAATCACACTCATGTATGAATTATGTTAGGACAAAAAACTAGATGCTAGGATCTGGTGTTGCACGCTTTCATCCTGAATAATGCATTTTGCTTGGCAATTATCACCCCAACCTTCATTGGCGATCTGTGAACTCACCAAAAATTTAGTGTGTGTTTGTGTGTGTGAGAAAATATGTGTGGGTGTATGGTGTGTGCGTTTGCCTGGTCTGCAGCCTGCATCAGGTTCAAAGGGGTTCAATCCTCAACAGCTCAGGGAAGGAATTCTTTCCTTCCCCTTGGTGCTGGCAGATGAAAAGTGCAAGCACTCAGCACTTTTTTCGAACCAGTCAAGGTTTTGCAGACATGAGGAAATGTATATTAGAAGTTTTAGAGGCCAGGTGTGGTGGTTCACAACTGTAATCCAAGCACTTTGGGAGGCCGAGTTGGGAGGATTGCTTCAGGCCAGGAGTTTGAGACCATCCTGGCCAACATAGCCAGACCTGGTCTCTACAAAAAATAAAAAAAATTACCTGGGCATGGTGGTGCACACCTGTAATCCCAATTACTAGGGAGGCTGAGGAGGGAGGATCATCTGAGCCCAGGAATTTGACCTTTGAGTAAGCAATGATTGCACCACTTCACTACAGCCTGGGCTACAGAGTGACAGCATGTCTCACAAACAAACAAGCAAACAAACAAAAGCCTTAGGGATGAGATAGGATGGGATAAGGAGGGCTCTGAGTTGGCCAAAGATCAAAGTCCAATTTCACTTGAAGACTCTGGGGCCTAGTTATACACAGAGAACCTCTGTGGTTATCAAATACAACTCAAGCCTGCAGGGTGTTCGGCATTGGCCTTCCTCCAGGACTTTGCCTCTAACGCCTATTTCAGTTATGAGTTCTGACAACAATGATTTCTTTAACATATTCTGGCCATTAATGGCTGACAGTGAGGCAAACACTTAGTAATCAACATTATAGAGTAAGAAGAAGAGGAGCTGGACGAAGAGGAGAAGAAAGAGAAAGATTTAAGAGAATAAAGACAGTAGAATATGAAACTGGCTCCGAAATAAATTAATAGAAAGGATTAAGGCGATTGAATGGAAAGGCTCCTAAGGTTTCATAAAGGGAAAATTGTTCACTAAACTGGAAATAGAATAAAAAGATAATTTTAAGTGCACGTTTCAGATAAATTATCTTACTTCATTTAGTACCAATATTTCTAATGAACACTTAGGGCTGATATGAATCATTTCTCTGCTGACTCCATTAGGAAACCTATTGGGTGTGCAATTTGAGTGAGATTACAGAGAGATGTTGAGAGATCGGTGATTTAGAAGGTGGGCAGCTCTTCTCTGATAGGTTTGAGTGTCCTCTAACTCCATGAAGAGAGGGCCTGAGAAGCTCAGCTGCAGAGGCAGCCTCTGGTTAAGAGAGGCAGTACTGGGTCCTTCAGAGAATGGCTGGCTCAGAGGAAATTTACACTGGTGATTCACTCATTGCCATGGTAACCACTTGAATGCAGAGGAGTACATTTGTTCATTTTTACAATTATTCTATTATTTATACTGAGGCATCTTTGAGAGGATGATCTATATCTGGGGAGGAGTCAGCTACCCCTTGGACAAAAGAGACAATTAACCACAGGATGCCCCAAATTGGAAATACATGTTTCCTAATCACCAGGGGCACAGTCTCTTTCCACCTAGCCCTGAGGGAAATCTTCAATATCCAAGAAGATGTTCTGTTAGCCACAGACAGGGAAATGGGAAAGTCTCAATTATCAAACTCAGTTCTCAGGAGTAGGCCGACATTTCTTCTTCTTTACCAGATCTTTTTCTTTTTGATTCAGGGTTTTCTCATAATGCATGGTTTATTATACTTAATCACTTAAAATATGCTACTACATGCAAAAGTAAGATGGCTTTTAAAAAACTCACCTGAGAAAATGTCTTGTTTGACCCGGAAGACATAATGGAAAAGCTAGGCTTAAAATGTAATGAATTTTGGTTTTTTACAAATCTAGCAAAATAAATGAATAAATGAGCATGGTGGTACATACCTGTAGTCCCAATTACTAGGGAGGTTGAGGAGGGAGGATCAGTTGAGCCCAGGAATTAGATCTTGCATTGAGCAATGATTGCACCACTGCACTCTAGCCTGGGCTACAGAGTGAGACCGTGTCTCACAAACAAACAAGCAATCAAACAAAAGCCTTAGGGATGAGACGGGATGGATAAGGAGGGCTCATAAGCAGGGAAATAAACAAATAATCTTCCCAAACATTTAATACTTAGTGTGGATAATTTGATACACTCCACATTTTTGTTGCCTTGATTCTAAGGATTTAGAGTAGAAGGTATAGAAATGGGGGGAATTCCTGCGGAGAAATAGAAAGTGAGAGAATGTTCCAATCAAGTGAGCACAGATACATTGTCAAGAATAGTTCTCTAAGAGAATTGATTATTACATAATAATATATAATCAATACGCATAACTGCATATGTAATAATTTAATACATATGTAAAATGTATTGCATATATAATACATAGGCACTGGGACTAATTTAAACATTTCAAAATGCAAGATATGGTTTATGTAAGCAATGGAATACCTGCAGCTATAGCTGGTAAGAATGATGATGGAGGTAAAATTTGTTTACGTGAAGTGGGGGTGCAGTGACTCACATTTGTAATCCAGAAATTTGGGAGACTGGGCAGAGAATCCCTTGAGCCCAGGAATTCAAGACCAGACTGGGCAACATGGCAAAACTCTGTCTCTACAAAAAATTAGCCGGGTGTGGTGGCATGTGCCTGTAGTACCAGCTACTTGGGAGGCTGAGGTGGGAGGATCACCTGAGCCTGCAGTGAGCTGTGATTATTGGGCGACAAAGTGAGACCCTGTCTCAAAAAGAGAAAATTTTTGTTTACATGAAATAATGCCTATGACATACTGAGGTTTTAAAAAGTAAGAAATGAGGGGAAAAAAGAGCAGATTATAAACAATATGTTTCTTATAATCACATTTTGCTTTAAAATATTCCATTTCTTTATATGTATCTATATGTCTATCTATGTTTGTACTTACAGAGAAAGAAAACCTAGAAGTAGAGTCACCAAAGGGTTAATAATCATCTCTGGTGATGGGATGGTGCATAATTTTTCTATTTTTCTTCCTTCATAGACTGTGAGCAGAACACGTATATGATCATAGTTGTATTCTATCTATAATTTATTAATCATCTATTATGTGTCAAACATTTTATTATGTTCTGTTCTCCTAGAGCTTGTGTTTTATGACTGGATATACCAGCCGGCATTCTTAGTTGCAAACAACAGAAACCATGCTGCCTAATTTAAGTAGAATGTGATGTATTAAAGGATGGTTCTCTCCGGAATTGTTCCCCAGAATTGTTGGGAGAGCTGGAGAAACAGATTCAAGGCTAAGCTTTCAAGAGCAACGCCCCAAATCACGTCGCAGAACTGACCTGATGAGGTAGCCACCTTCACTGCTGTTGCCGCTGCCAAGCAGGAAATGAAAGGAATTGACTAGTGTAGCTCCTACTGCTCCAGCACCAGTGCTACTTCTGAGCCAAGGACTTGTATTTGTAACCCCTGCCGCTCCTGAAAGCTGAACTCATCAGCTGCTACCTGCATTCGCAAAGATGGAGGCTGCATGCACATGTGGGACCCAGTGTGCAGACAGTCAGATGGTTGTCGGAGCCTGGGTCACATGCCTGCCTCCTAGCTGCCGAAGCGGCTGGAATTTGGGTTCTGAATTCTGCATTGATGAGGCTGAATTCATAATGTGGGAATTTCCCTCATTAGAGAAGGCTATTTAAATGATAAGTGGCCAGGCGCGGTGGCTCACGCCTGGAACCCCAGCACTTTGGGAGGCCGAGGCGGGTGGATCACGAGGTCAGGAGTTCGAGACCAGCCTGACGAAAATGGTGAAACCCCGCCTCTACTAAAAATACAAAAAAAAATTAGCTAGACGTGGTGGCAGGCGCCTGTAATCCCAGCTACTCAGGAGGCTGAGGCAGGATAATCGCTTGAACCCGGGAGGAAGAGATTGCAGTGAGCCGAGATCGAGCCACTGCACTCCAGGCTGGGTGACAAAGACTGCGTCTCAAAAAAAAAAAAAAAAAAGTGACAACAAGGACCTGACAAAAGTGCTTGTAGGTTATTGATAGTAGTGAGAACTTGTTTTGAATACATGTAAAGGAAACCCAATACAAAGTAGGTTAAGGAAAAGAGGGAATTAATGGGCTCACAAAACCAAAATGTCCAGCTTCATACTGGCCCCTGTCGTAACTGGATCCAGGAACTCAAATGATGTCATCAGGTGTCAGTCTCTTTCTGTCCTCAGGTTCTCTTGTGTGGATAGCATAATAGCCCCTTGGCAGCCTCACACACCAATACAATTTCATTAGCAGAAATAGAGAATTTCCCCAGGGCTCAGACAAAAATGCATCCATAAAGGAACTTTGATTGGTTCAGTGTGGTCATGTGACTATCCTTGAACCAATCATGTACTGGGGGACCTGGGTCATATCCCTGGGGTGTGATGGTGTCAACTCCACTCCTGAAATATGGAATTGGTTCCCCACAGAAAAAAAAAGACATATCCTGGCTCCACCACATACTAATTGTATCATCTTGGACAGGTCACAATTTCTCTGAGCCTCAGTTTTCTCATCAATAAAATGGGAATAATAAGAGTGTGACATCACAGGGTTCTTAAAACAAGGTTAACATAAGAATTTATATTTGTAAAGCACAGAAAAAAAATCTGTCATGTAATTAGTGGTATATAAGTGTTTACTGCTGTAATTATATTCTGTTGGTCAGAAGAAAGGAGAAGAAATTACAGGCAAGAGAAACACATATTTCTACTTTACCCTCAATCAGGCAGTTGAAAATGTTAGTCTAGAATTTTAAAAGAGGTCTTGGCTACAGTCTGTGGAATGAGTAAGAGAGTAAAGTATATGACCCCTCAAGGGAGAAAGTGTGGAGATGGAAGAAGATGAATAGGGTGGAACGTAACTAACTCCATAAGTGGATGAAATTTACAATACTGATGTTTTTCACATCATACCCCATTCAATGGAAATTCAACTTGCCAGTTTTAAACATGCTCTTTTTACTGTGTCACATTCCCACCATGAGTCTAAGTCCTTTCTTGAGATTCTTCTGAACTCTATAAACTTTAAGGATTTAAAAAAAAAATAACAGATTATTTGACCACATTGAAATTAAATATTTCAGTTCAAATAGAACAAACTATAGATAAAGTTAACAGATGGGTGACAGACTGGAAATAAATGTAATATGTGACTAATTGATTGGGATTAGTATCTATAATATGAGTAACTCCAAAAATAAAAAAAGTAAAAGATGTGCATAGGAATAGAGAATTATCGATTCCTTATCACAGAGATACCCACAAAGAGGACCATAATGCAATCTGTACATGGATATTTCTAAAAACGATGTAATAGCATGAATTTGTGCACAACCTTGATATTCACCAGTAAGGTTATAGATACTGTAAAATACTGCACAGTAAGGAAAATCTTTGAACTAGATGTACAAACATCAATATGAACAGATCCTAAAACCACAGTGTTAGGTTAAAGAAAAAAGATATTGAAGTCAGTGTCTTGTAAATTAGAAATACAATATACATAAAATAAAACAATGGATTTAACAGGGATACAAGCATGTTTACAAATATAAGTATATTAGAGTAGATGACTTTTGGTGGAGAAAGGAGAGAACTGAAAAGAGAAATAAATGAAAAAAGTCTTCCTTTCCATTATTTCCTCAGAGAGTGTACATGTGAGAATTTGTCAGATCTCGACATATCTAAAGGCTGAAAATTTGGGTGAAGTAATATACTTTTTTTTTTTTTTTTTTTAGTAGTGAATAGTTTCACATGTGTGAAACCTGGAAACTCTTTCACATTTTGTATGCAATTAATTAGCACATCCCTTTTTCTTCCTTCAAATTATATGCAAAATCTACCTACGCCTTTCCTCCTCCATTGCTACCACCTTGGTTCAATTGGTGGTCTTCTGTTGCCTTGCCTAATGTAATTATCTCCTAAGAAGTTTTCCTACCAAGACACACCACCAGCTCTCCTATTACTAAACAAATCACCAAACCAAAGCCAAAGTAATCTTTTAAATACCTACTTTGGATTACATCACTGTTTCATCTAAAAAGCCACCAGTGGTTTTCCATCTAACAGAATAAAACCCTCCAAGATGTATATCTCCAAGATGCTGCATGATCTATCACTGCCCCATCTCTCCAAAACACCTCTTAAGACCTCAAATCCTACCTCAGGGCCTTTGCCCTTGCCATTTCCTCTGTCTGGAACCTTAATCTCTTCTTACATGTTTTCTTATCAGAGAAGACTTCCTTGACCACTCTCTAAACTAGTGAAGGCGTTCAGGAAATGCCACCCCCAAATATGCCACTTTGGACTTCAAACTCAGGGCACTTGGGGAACAGCAAATGCCTTGAGGGGCTTTTCTCTGAACTTTGTCTGCCTAAAGACAGATCTTCAAAAAGGTCTCAATTGTCATGGGTCCTCTCCCCAGGAATCTCATCAACCAGGGAAGATTCAACTCGCCTCCCAGGAGAGGAGACTGGGGATTGACCCCACACCCGGATAGACTTCATCACAGGATACCATCTGTTCTTTGGGGGGCGTATTCATCTTTTCCAGAAATTATTTCCGCTCCCCTGAATTGCCTATATCCCCAACCTCTCTCCCCTGTGACGAGCATACGTAAGCATCTACATCTCAGTGGGTTGGTGGATATTCATTTTTTTTCCCTGTGATGTCCCCATGCACATGATACATCTTTATTCTTTTTTCCTGCTAATCTGCCTACTGTCAATTTATTTCAGACTCAATTACCAAACCATTAAAGGGTAGAGGGAAAGTTTTCCCTTCCTTAAGACAGAAAATCCCCTTTTCTGCACCCAGATCTATTCTTCTTTATCCTATTTTATTTCTCTTCATGACATTTGTTTGTTACCAGTTACCTCTATCCCATTAGAAAGTAAGTACCTTGAGGATAGGGATGATGTTTTGGTGTCTATTCAATTTTTCAGTGCACTCAATAATACTAGTTGAGAGGATAAAACAATGAATGAATGAATGAAACAAGGGGAAAGAGAGAGACATAAGACAGGCAGATAGAGAAAAAAAGAAGAGAGGAACACTCTGGTGGACCCACTATGCTTGAAGGTTTTTCTTTGAAGTAGGAATGATTCTTGTAACAAATCTTTCATCCTTCTTCCCTTGCAGACTTCCTCCCTGGCTTTCTTTCAGGTTTGATGATTGACCAAGTAGCAGCTGTAATATGGGATGGAGACATATTCTGACTCTGCTCAGAGAGGGCCACCTCGCTGTGATATGGGTGACATTTTGATTTATTCCTCTGTAAGTCATTTTTTTCTGTACATGTTCACTCCTACATGCTCATATCTACCTTAGAAAAAAGAAAAATGGGATTTAAAAAATGACACTTTATGAGAGTGGCATTTTCCTCTGTGATATTCTTCCCCCAAACATATAACTTGAGTGTAATTGTGAGAAAAATATTAGACAAATTCCAACTGAGGGATGTTCTACAAAATACCAGTAGTCTTTAAAACTATCAAGGTCATGAAAAACAGGGAAAGTCTAAGAAACTGTCACAATCTAGAGCAGCCTAAAGAGACATGAGCTTTAAATGTAACATGAGATGCTGGATGGGATACTTGAACAGAAAAAGGATATTAAGGGAAGAATGAGAAAATTTGAAAAAGTGAGGACTTTTGTTAATGACATATTGATTTTGGTTCACTAATTATAAGCAATGTACCACACTAACATACAGTGCTAATAATAGGGAAACTGTAGGGTGGGGGGCAGTATGTGGGAACTCTCTTTACAACATCTTCACAATTTTACTGTACATCTAATGATGTTCTAAAATAAAAAGGTTATTTTTAAAAGTTGTTGTTGAAATGTTAGTCCTCAGATTTATTAGTGCTCTACACAGGGGGTCGGGGGAAAGATTGCTTCTGGAGGTATGTCATGTTTAGTACAACATTTCATCCCAATTCAGTACCCCCCTTCCCTTTCCCATTACTGATGAGTGAGGCAGGTGGATAAAGCTTGTCATTTCTCATGAAGGAAATCCCTGAGTTGTTTAATTAGCTCTGTATCAGATATAGCCTGAGGATTTACATGTTTTGCCATGTTTAGGTTTCAGCTTGGAGCTCAATCCTGTTATTTTAAGATTTTTGGCCATTAACTGCAAAGGGGAAGCACGAAAAACACCTCTGTTTTTATAACAGTACGTGTCTTAACAAAAATAATTTACACGAACCTGAGCCAAGGGACAAGTCTTGGGAGTCAGCAGTCCTGTGCAGAGAAACGTCTGTGTGGCATTTCCTTATTTTAAGAAAATCTTTTTACGTAGCCTATTTAAAGAAGGATAGTTTCCTTCTCATTTCCTCCTCTAAAAAATAATAAACTTGAACACTGGGTCAGGTCTATTTTTAAGGGGCCACTGATAGAAATGAATTGCTTTTGGGTTTCAACTCTGAGATCTACCTTCCCCAAATTCTTCTCCAGCCCACATGCTTTTTTTTTTTCTTTTTTTTTTTTCCCCTTGGTGGGTGAATTCTATTAGGGTTTTCAAGTATTCTCTATTTAAGAAGGCAGATACCTTTAGGTAGCTTTAAGAGTCATTAATAAAATAATTAAAATAAGAGCTATAAGCCAGACAATTTACCTGTGAAAAAATGGAGGCCAGGATGCCTAATTTTTAAGGAGGTCATGAGGGTACAGGGAAAATTGCATAAATTCAAGAAAAGGGAATGCTAATTAAGGCCAATGGAAAATGGCTGCTTATTATGAAAAACACATGGGAAGATGTATTGCTTGAGAGTAAGAGTTTCAAGCAAGAAGAAAATTGACTTATTGGGAGGAGCTGCAGATTTACATTGCAAAAGGAGAATATACAGGAATAGCAAAAATTAGGCCTGTTTGGTCTACCCTGGAGTCATAATCTAATTTTTTCTATTTTCCTCCCTTTCTGATCCTTTATCCCACTTTCTTTTTCTTCCTCTTCCTTCTCCTTCTTCTTTGTCAAATAGAGGATTGAGTTATTATCATTGATCCATACAAAGTCCCTCTCTCATTTATTTTCTTTAATTCCCACCCCCCATTTCTATTCCCCATCTTCCCATGTGCAACCTTTCTAATATATTTGATATGCATCTTTTTTGTTTGTATGTACTTTTAGAAAATGTTTGTTTTGTGTGCAAAAAATAAAAATTAAAAAAAAATTAGGCCTGTTTTGTAATAAGTCTACCACAAGATACAGTAAATAAGGTGTGTGTATATATTCTCTAAGTATATGTTCTCTATAAACACATATATGTTATACATACACATTGCATGTTAGATCATATTGGGTATATTGGGTGCTGGATCTGTCTCATGAAAGCATAGAACAAATGTTATAAATGAAACAGCTCTGCACTCATCACACAATTTAAGCGAGAGAATATTTCAATATATTTGAATCCTCTGTATTCCTCCTTAATCACATCCCTCATCCCTTCACCAGTGGTGATCACTATTATAAATTTTATAGTTATTTGTTCCTGTTTTCTGTATAGTTGTTACCACACAAAAATATATCTCTGAACAGTATATTTTCAGTTTTGCTTGTTTTTGAATTTATATAAATGGAATTAGACTGAATAACTATTTCTGTGATATTGTGGGATCTGGCCAGCAGCCCGCAATGCAATGGGGCTTTCTCTTTGTTCCCAGGCAGATCAGCAGGTTGAGAAATAATAGACACACACAAGATAGTGAAAGCTGGTTCCAGGGAGGTCACCGCCTTCTGGTCCCACAGTACCAACAATGCATTGGATATACCAGCATTTATTATTAAGTTTAGTGAGGGTGGGGGTAGGTTAGTGAGGGATTTAGGGTCATTTGACTATGAGGTGAGAGGGTCACATGGGGATGAAGTAATTCTTTAACATAACATTTGTATGTAGAAGTACAGTACATTTGTATGTAAAAGTACAGTATACAGAGATAAGAATTTACAATATAGTGTGTGCACCAGTAATTTCTAACAGAGCCTTAAAACAGAAACACAATCTTTCTATAACCTATGATTAGCAAGATATTAATCAGCAGTAACAATTGCAACAAGAGCGGGTTACAAACAATCCATGGAAACAGGACATGAAGCTAGACAACTGGTTAGACCAGGAATTCTCAAAAGGGAGTATGCCTTAACCCTAAAGAGGCCTAGAAGAGCCGTGGCAAGATGAGGGCGTT
Source organism: Hylobates moloch (assembly GCF_009828535.3). Classification (NCBI taxonomy): domain Eukaryota; kingdom Metazoa; phylum Chordata; class Mammalia; order Primates; family Hylobatidae; genus Hylobates; species Hylobates moloch. The sequence continues at coordinate 65,643,443 of NW_026652277.1, forward strand.
TATAGCCCTATCTTATCCATATGGAGAGTTGCCCCCCGATGCGTCCGTTTATGGGCTCTCCACAAGGGTTGCATTCCATTCCCAGAGCTATGAACATCTGCTTTTCTGGGATAGGAATCTTGGTGATGTGAAGCCTCCCTGACTGCACGTTCATTCATAGGCTTTCTGCAGGGGGAAGCACATCACGTGCTACTGGCTCGTTCTGGCGGTCCAACCTGGCATTGTCATTACACAATCCTGCATGCAATTTTGTATTTACAATAATCAGGAGCATTTCATCTTTTATTCCATAGCAATAGTTTCAGGGGGTCTCCCTACACTGTGACTTTTTGAAACTCAAAGGTATAAGCATTTACATGTTATGATAAGATGTTTTAAAATGTTCATGTTTATGGCTTTTAAAAATGATCTTATTATCAGTTCCACATTTAGTTACTTAGTAATTAGAAAAGATGGCCTATATACACTAAATGCCCACAAAGGAAAGCACAAAAGATCCAAAACTGACACCCTAATATCACAATTAAAAGAACTAGAAAAGCAAGAGCAAACACATTCAAAAGCTAGCAGAAGGCAAGAAATAACTAAAATCAGAGCAGAACTAAAGGAAATAGAGACACAAAAAACCCTTCAAAAAATTAATGAATCCAGGAGCTGGTTTTTTGAAAAGATCAACAAAATTGATAGACCGCTAGCAAGACTAATAAAGAAGATAAGAGAAAAGAATCAAATAGATGCAATAAAAAATGATAAAGGGGATATCACCACGGATCCCACAGAAATACAATCTACCATCAGAGAATACTACAAACACCTCTATGCAAATAAACTAGAAAATCTAGAAGAAATGGATAAATTTCTCGACAAATACACCCTCCCAAGACTAAACCAGGAAGAAGTTGAATCTCTGAATAGACCAATAACAGGCTCGGAAATTGTGGCAATAATCAATAGCTTACCAACCAAAAAGAGTCCAGGACCAGATGGATTCACAGCTGAATTCTACCAGAGGTACAAGGAGGAACTGGTACCATTCCTTCTGAAACTATTCCAATCAATAGAAAAAGAGGGAATCCTCCCTAACTCATTTTATGAGGCCAGCATCATCCTGATACCAAAGCCAGGCAGAGACACAACCAAAAAAAGAGAATTTCAGACCAATATCCTTGATGAACATTGATGCAAAAATCCTCAATAAAATACTGGCAAACCAAATCCAGCAGCACATCAAAAAGCTTATACACCACAATCAAGTGGGCTTCATCCCTGGGATGCAAGGCTGGTTCAACATACACAAATCAATAAATGTAATCCAGCATATAAACAGAACCAAAGACAAAAACCACATGATTATCTCAATAGATGCAGAAAAGGCCTTTGACAAAATTCAACAACCCTTCATGTTAAAAACTCTCAATAAATTAGGTATTGATGGGACGTATCTCAAAATAATAAGAGCTATCTATGACAAACCCACAGCCAATATCATACTGAATGGGCAAAAACTGGAAGCATTCCCTTTGAAAACTGGCACAAGACAGGGATGCCCTCTCTCACCGCTCCTATTCAACGTAGTGTTGGAAGTTCTGGCCAGGGCAATCAGGCAGGAGAAGGAAATAAAGGGTATTCAATTAGGAAAAGAGGAAGTCAAATTGTCCTTGTTTGCAGATGACATGATTGTATATCTGGAAAACCCCATTGTCTCAGCCCAAAATCTCCTTAAGCTGATTAGCAACTTCAGCGAAGTCTCAGGATACAAAATCAATGTACAAAAATCACAAGCATTCTTGTACACCAATCACAGACAAACAGAGAGCCAAATCATGAGTGAACTCCCATTCACAATTGCTTCAAAGAGAATAAAATACCTAGGAATCCAACTTACAAGGGATGTGAAAGACCTCTTCAAGGAGAACTACAAACCACTGCTCAATGAAATAAAAGAGGATACAAGCAAATGGAAGAACATCACATGCTCATGGGTTGGAAGAATCAATATCGTGAAAATGGCCATACTGCCCAAGGTAATTTATAGATTCAATGCCATCCCCATCAAGCTACCAATGACTTTCTTCACAGAATTGGAAAAAACTACTTTAAAGTTCATATGGAACCAAAAAAGAGACCTCATTGCCAAGTCAATCCTAAGCCAAAAGAACAAAGCTGGAGGCACCACGCTACCTCACTTCAGACTATACTACAAGGCTATAATAACCAAAACAGCATGGTACTGGTACCGCAACAGAGACATAGATCAATGGAACAGAACAGAGCCCTCAGAAATAATGCCGCATATCTACAACCATCTGATCTTTGACAAACCTGACAAAAACAAGAAATGGGATAAGGATTCCCTATTTAATAAATGGTGCTGGGAAAACTGGCTAGCCATATGTAGAAAGCTGAAACTGGATCCCTTCCTTACACCTTATACAAAAATTAATTCAAGATGGATTAAAGACTTAAATGTTAGACCTAAAACCATAAAAACCCTAGAAGAAAACCTAGGCAATACCATTCAGGACATAGGCATGGGCAAGGACTTCATGTCTAAAACACCAAAAGCAATGGCAACACAAGCCAAAATTGACAAATGGGATCTAGTTAAACTAAAGAGCTTCTGCACAGCAAAAGAAACTACCATTAGAGTGAACAGGCAACCTACAAAATGGGAGAAAATTTTCACAACCTACTCATCTGGCAAAGGGCTAATATTCAGAATCTACAATGAACTCAAACAAATTTACAAGAAAAAAACAAACAACCCCATCAAAAAGTGGGCAAAGGATATGAACAGACACTTCTCAAAAGAAGACATTTATGCAGCCAAAAAACACATGAAAAAATGCTCATCATCACTGGCCATCAGAGAAATGCAAATCAAAACCACAATGAGATACCATCTCACACTAGTTAGAATGGCCATCATTAAAAAGTCAGGAAACAACAGGTGCTGGGGAGGATGTGAAGAAATAGGAACACTTTTACACTGTTGGTGGGACTGTAAACTAGTTCAATCATTGTGGAAGTCAGTGTGGCGATTCCTCAGGGATCTAGAACTAGAAATACCATTTGACCCAGCCATCCCATTACTGGGTATATACCCAAAGGACTATAAATCACGCTGCTATAAAGACACATGCACATGTATGTTTATTGTGGCACTATTCACAATAGCAAAGACTTGGAACCAAACCAAATGTCCAACAATGATAGACTGGATTAAGAAAATATGGCACATGTACACCATGGAATACTATGCAGCCATAAAAAATGATGGGTTCATGTGCTTTGTAGGGACATGGATGAAACTGGAAACCATCATTCTCAGTAAACTATCGCAAGGACAAAAAACCAAACACCGCATGTTCTCACTCATAGGTGGAAATTGAACAATGAAAACACAGGGACACAGGAAGGGGAACATCACACTCTGGGGACTGTTGTGGGGTGGGGAGACGGGGGAAGGACAGCATTAGGAGATATACCTAATGCTAAATGATGAGTTAATGGGTGCAGCACACCAACATGGCACATGGATACATATGTAAGAAACCTGCACATTGTGCACATGTACCCTAAAACTTAAAGTATAATAATAAAAAAGAAAAGAAAAGATGGCCTATATAATACTCATTTTTTGAAATTGTTGATATGTTCTTAATGGTCTTTTGTGGAGCTAATATTCATATATGTTCCCTGAGAGATTGAAAAGAATTTGAATTATTGCAATGTTGAATGCAGTGCTGTATATAGGTCCATTAGAGCATGCTTCTTAATTATGTTACTCAAATGTTATATAGACTTTCTAAACTTTGTCTGTCTGATCTATCAACCATTGAAATAGGTATGTAAATTTTTCCAATATGGTTGTTTTATCATTTTCTTCTTGTAGTTCTATCAGTTTTTGTTTTTTACATTTTGAAGCTCTATTATTAGGTGCGTATAAGTTTAGAACCATTGTCTTTTCTTAATTAAATTATATTTTATTATCATGTAATGGCTCATTTTTTTCTCCAGTAATAAATTTTGCTTTAAAAGCTACTTTATGGACATTAATGTAACTAAACCGGAATTTTTTTTTTTTTTGAGACAGAGTCTTGCTCTGTTGCTCAGGCTGGAGTGCGGTGGCATGATCTCGGCTCACTGCAACCTCTGCCTCCCAGATTCAAGCAATTCTCCTGCCTCAGCCTCCTGAGTAGCTGGGATTACAGGCATGCACCACCATGCCTGGCTAATTTTTGTATTTTTAGTAGAGATGGTGTTTCACTGTGTTGGTCAGGCCGGTCTCTAACTCCTGATCTCATGATCCACCTGCCTCGGCCACCTAAAGTGCTGGGATTACAGGTGTGAGCCACCATGCCCAGCCACTAAACCAGATTTTTTGTTTGTTTGTTTGTTTGTTTTTGAGACAGAGTCTCGCTCTGTCACCCAGGCTGGAGTGCAGTTGTGTGATCTCGGCTTACTGCAAGCTCTGCCTCCCAGATTCACACCATTCTCCCGCCTCAGCCTTCTGAGTAGCTGGGACTACAGGCGCCCGCTGCCACACCCAGCTAATTTTTTGTATTTTTTTAATAGAGACGAGGTTTCACCGTGTTAGCCAGGATGATCTCGATCTCCTGACCTCATGATCTGCCTGCCTCGGCCTCCCAAAGTGCTGGGATTAGAGGCGTGAGCCACCATGTCCAGCCTAATCCAGATTTTTAAAAGTTAATATTTAACTAGACTATTTTTTTACCTTTTTACCTTTAGCATTTCTCTTTTGTTATGTTCTAGATATGTCTCTGTGAACACCTTAAGATACATGTTATTTTTAAAGTTAATCTGATCATCTTTGCCTTTTAACTAGAATGTATACTTTATTTATATTTAATATAATTACTTTTATTTTGAAATGTATTACTACCACTATATTGTGTGCTTTCTATAGGTTCTGCTTTTTCTTTTTCTTTTTTTCTTCCCGCTTGTCCTCTTTTGAATTAATTGAGTTGTCTTTTTTTTTTTTCAATTTTCCCCCCTATTCTAGTTGGAAATATATGTTTTATTTTAGGATTATTCCAAAGTTTGTTGTTCTCAACTTAACAATATTGAAAGTAACTTAATATCTTTATCTCTTCCAAAAAAAGAAAAGATTTAGAATGCTTTAAGCCAGTTTGTCCTTCTGACATATATTGTGTATTAGCCAGGGCTCTCCAGAGAGGCAGAGCTAGTAGACTATTTAGATCTAGATTTAGATCTAGATATATAGATAGATGAGACAGGATTTATTATAGGAACTGACTGTGGCAATTTTTGAGGTTGAGAAGTACCATAATATGCCATCTGCAAATTGGAGAACCAAGAATGCTGATAGTGTGGCTCAGTCTAAGCCCGAAGTCTTGAGAAACAGATGAGCCAGTGGTGAAATTCTCAGTCCAAAGCTGAAGGTCTGAGAAACTGGGGGCCTGCTGGCACAAGTCCTGGAGTCTGAAGGCCAGAGGACATGGAGTCCTGATGTCCAAGGGCAAGAGAAGATGGTTATCACAGCTTCAGAAGAGAGAGCAAATTCACCTTTCCCTCTGCACTTTTATCCTCAATCCATTGGATGGTGCCTCCCCACTGTGGGTGAGGGCAGATCTCTTCCTCATTCAATCCACTGATTCAAATGCCAGTCTCTTCCACAAACATCCTCACTGACACACCCATAAATAATGCTTTATCAGCTATCTGGGAATCCCTTAAACCACTCAAGTTGACAACTAAAACTAGCAATCACAAATGGTATTTGTGATCAGTATTTTAATTCCACTTTTTTCTGAAGAATTAATCAAATTTACATTTTACTTTTAATTTAGGAATACATTTAGATGATTCAAAATTTTAAAACTATTGAAAGATACTGTGAATAGTCTCCCCATTCCAGCTACCCAATTTTCTTACTTGGAGGCCACCGATGTTAGTTTCTCATGTACGATTACTGAGACTTCTTAGGCAGGTGAATATATCCTTTTATACAATTTTATTCTGTTCTTTTTTCCTTTCCTAATGTTCCAAGATTTTCTTTTATTATTATTTTCTTTCTATTTAGAGGACTTCCTTTAAAGCATTATTTTATAGTAGGTCTGCTGGTGACATGGCGACACTATCTCTTTGTTTCACTTCATTTGAGAATATCTTGATTTCACCTTCATATTTTCACAGGTAATTCTTGGTTGAGCATTCTTTTCTTTCAGGCCTTGAAAAATGTGCCAGTTCCATTTGGCCTCCATAGTTCGGATTAGAAATTTGCTGTAATTTATTATTTTTCCCTTATAGTAATGTGTCATTTATCTCTTGCTGCTTTATGATTTTTTTCGTTGTCTTTAGTTTTCAGAAGTTTGACTATGATGTGTCTTCTTGTGATTTCTCTGAGTTTATCCTTTTTGGATATTAAATATGTAAGTTTGTGCTTTTTGCCACATTTGGGAAATTTTAAACTATTATTTATCTGACTACTTTTCAGCCCCACCCTCTTTCTCCTTCCCTGGGATTTCTATGACACAAACCCTAGATCTTTTGCTATAATCCCACATGTCCTGGGGCTTTGTTCTTTTTTATTCTTTCAGTCTATTTTCTCTTTGTTGTTTAGATTAAGCAATTGCTACTTTTGCGTCTTCAAGTTTGCTTTTTTGTTAATCTACATTTTTGACAATTTCAGATTGCCAGTTTTTCCACCATCTAGTTTGGGATACATGAGGCAAGAAGAAAATCTAGGGCTATCAACACAGTGCTGTCCCTCAGGTCCCAAGGTCACTGGCTGATCTGCCTTCTTCTCTCCACCATTCAGAGTCTTCTTAGGTTTATTTTCTATATAATATCCAGGGTTTTTAACTGTGCTTAGCAGGAGGAACAGGGAAAAGTCCATTAACTCCCTCTTCAACATTATTATTTTGTATAGTTAACGTCTCTATATATTTACCCACATGGTGTCTTTGCTCAGCGTTCCTTCTTGCACGTCAAACCATATTTCTAGTATCATTATCTGAAGTATACCCTTCAAAAATTCCTTCAATTAACTGTTGATAGAAAACTTTCTCAATTTGATTGTATGAAATGACTTCTCTTACTCTACTTTTGGAAAAAAATCATTTTATTTAGTACATCCTTATATATTGACAGTTATTTCTCTCAGCAATTTGAAAATATTTCTCTGCTGTCCTCTGGCTTTTAATACTGCTGTTGATTATTCAATTGCAATGTTACTTTTCATGTCATACATCCTTTCTCTCAAAGGACCCTTTCTTTGTTATTGTTGATCTGTAGTTTTCCCATGATGTATCCACGTTTGGATTTCTTTGCTCATAGCTTGTTCAATTTCCTGAATCTGAGCAATTAACTCAGATTATTGTATTTCATGAGTTCTGGAGAATTCTTGGCCAATATCTCTTCAATATTATATCTTGTCCATTTTCTCTATTATTTCCCTCTGGTACTTTTTAAAAAGGTCATTTCACCAGATTCAGTGTCTGGTAAGGGTCCACTCTCTTGTTCATAGGTGGTGCCTTGTGGCTATTTCCTCACATGGTGGAAGAGGGAAGGCAGCCATTGGAGGCCTCCTTTATAAAAGCACAATAAATGACACAACATCAAGCAGTGGTCCTCTTATTAGATGCAATTTAGCCTTCTGAATCTGCCTTCCAGGTATCTCAAACTCTGATATAGTTCATTTCTTTGTTTCTCTGTGCTGCTTTCTTGGTGATTATTTCAGATCTATCTTCCAGTTCACTAATTCTGTTGTTAATTGTATCTGATATGATGTATAATATGTTGACTACATCTCTAATTTTATTTAGTATACTTTTTCTATTTTTCAACTTCACTTTTCTTCAAACCTCCCTGCACATTAAAAAGATATCTATTTAAGACAAAAAAAACTTCAAGCATATCAAAGTAAAAAGAATAGTGTAGTAAAGCCCTATGTACCCCTTATCCAGCTTCAACAATGAACAATTCATAGCTAATCTCATTTTCTCTGCATCCTTACCTACTTCCTTTCCCACTCCAGGTAATTCTGAAGCAATCCCAGACATCATATTATTTTATCTGTAATAGTTCAATATGTATGTCTAGTACATAAGGATTCCCCTTTAAATAAACAATACTACCATTTTCATTCCTCCTAAAAGTCCACTGTAATACTATTTGTAATTAATATCAAATAGTCTTTTAAAATATTTTATGGTTTATCAATCATACTTTTAATATCCTCCTTTATTTCTTCAAACACATTAAACATACTAAATTTACATTTTATTTTATTTTTTTTTTACAATATATTTAGTCTTTGTGGGCCTGGTATTTTTATTTGTTTTTTTCTGCTGGCTCTTGCTCATGGTAGTTTGTTCCCTCATGTGGTTGTGATTTTTTTTTTTTTTTTTTTTTGGCAGGCGGGAGCTTATGGTCATTGGAATTCTGTAGAAATTCTTTGAGATTTTGGTTAATGTTCATTTCCCCAGAGATTTGTGATTGCTTCTTCCAGGTACTAGGCACCTTGGGCCTGCACTAACCTGTAATCATGAGAATTCAATTCTCAGGTTGGGTTTTTCAGGCTATAGTGTAAATTTCACACCAAGTTTATGTGACTGTCACCTATTATTGGTAATTCTTAGAAGAGTCTTTATTTTCCTTCCTTACCCACAGTCAAAGCTGAGAGAGTCAAGATGGTTTATGGTCTATTGCTGTGATATTAATTTTATTTTTCCAACTTGCCTTCACTAAGCCTGTTGCCTTTTGTAGAACTTGCTCTTGCCTTCACTAAGGCTGTTGCCTTTTGTAAAACTGGCTCTATGCAAGGGTCTCAATTTGCATAAACTCCAGACCCTGTGTCTTGTCCCTCTGCACAAGCCTATACTCTGTTTAAAAACTCTTAATGATCATGTATTGGCAGATTTCCTGAAGACAAGATTTAGTTTCAATGCTCAGTTATTGCTTGGATTCATGCCTTTTTACTACTTTTATCCTATGAGGGTTTCTTTCACTGTGTTCTACTCAGCTAAGGATTTAAAATGGTATTATAAATATTTCATTCAGCATTTTAAGATGTTCTGTAGTAGGATTCCTCAGAATATCTGCTGTGTTGCCACATTCCTACAAAGAGAAGGAATCCAAATTATTATGCCTTAAATCCCACCAGATTTACTGCCATAAGTTAGCCTTCATCACAGTGTCTCCCAGCTGTTCCTGAGAGCTTCTCATTCAGTGGGCTATCTGATGTTGTCTTAGTTTATTTGAGTGTCCTAACAAAATGCCATAAGCTGGGTAGCTTATAAACAACAGAAATTTATTTCTCATAGTTCTGGAGGCTGGGAAGTTTAAGATCAAGGTGACAGCAGACTCTGTGTTTGGGGGTGTTAATGGTGAAGGGTATACAGGTTCTTGGCATCTCAAAAAAGAATTGGACAAAATGCACAAACAAAGCAAGGAAGGAATGCAGGTTTTATTGAAAATGAAAGTACACTCCACAGTGTGGGAGCGGGCCTAAGCATAGGGGCTCAAGGGCCCTGTTGCAGAGCTTTTGTGAGTTTAAATACCCTCTACTTGGGGTACGCCCTATGTAAATGAAGAGGATGTAGTAAAGTTACAAAGTCATCTATGGCATTCACCCTATGGAGAGGTTATTTCCTGTTATAGCTGAAGTGTGAATTGGCCTTACGTTTCCTGCCTCCAGACCCTATTTTCCTGCCTCAATGGCAGGAGACCATTGGAGGTCTTCTTTATAAAAGCACTAATCTCATTCATGAGGGGTCTAGCCACTTCCCAGAGGCTGCCATCATAGTACCATCACATTGGTCGTTAGTTTCAACATATGAACTTTCCAGAGGACACAGGCATCCAGACCATAGCAGATTGGTTCTTTGGTTCAGATCCTCTCTCCTCTGTTCTGTCTGTCTCATCTGACCCTCATGCCTCTGTTGCTGATAACTCTCATTAGTTTATCATTCTGCTTGACAAAGCTATCCTTTGTTGGTGACTGCCACTGCCACTACTACTCTTGGCAAGAGACCTTGTTCTTTCCTTTTACTTTAGGCCAAATATCAGATAGGCCCTGTCTTCAATTCTCTAAAGAACAGAAGGTATGAGAGAGAGCATTATAACTCAGAGATGAGCTTACAAATACTTCCCAGGGCCAGAACCAGACTCAGGACTTCTGGTTGACCTGCCTCTCTGCAGCTCTCCTACCTTATTGCCATGGGCCAATGGGTAGTTTACTTTTCAACACTCAAGTTCCTCTACTCACTGATGGGCTTTGGAGTCTAGGCTAAAATTCAAAGTCCTAAAGAGGGGAATTTTCATGCTCCTTTGCCCAGGCCAATCCCCACCTTCCCAGTCCCTTTTCTCTGCCAGGAATGACTGCCACTCATAGTCATTGCAGGAGGATGTTGTGTGTGTGTGTGTGTGTGTGTGTTTTCCCAGAAAAGCCCAGAGAGATAGGGCTTTAACCTGTGCACCCCTATCTAAGACGTTAAACTAGTCTGACACTAGTGCATTTTTTCAAGGTCTAGGTCTTTGAGTGTCGTGTGTAAGACTTTACCAATTCATCTCAGTTTAGACTGCACTGAGCCTAGTCCATTCCTTTTTCTGACATGCTATAGATAACAACTTAGATAATAAACATACACGAGCCTGCCCAAGAAACACATAATACGAGAGAGGCACAAAGCAGTCTAAAGCTGTATTTAGAAGAATAACTGCTCTCCAAGGGACAAATAATCCTCAGTGATGCAGCTGTCTTTAAAACATCTACCCAATTTACCTGACTACACAGAACACTAAATATTCAGGTTACTTCACTGCATTTAGGTTCATACCAACAATCGGTGGTCATATGCCTTAGATTTGCATAACTAAGAGTCTCCAGAGTGGTAGGTGTTCCAGAAAAACAAACGGAAACAATAATCAGCCTCAAAAGTCAGCTCAAATCTCCACCTGGGACCTCCATCTCTCAGACACACTTACAAACCAAAAGCTGCAACTCTTTGAATGGCAGTTTTCCAGCTGCTGCATTCGTATATTTTCTAATAAGAATGTTCATCTACTACACCCCTTACATATCTTTCTTAAGCTATCATAAAGCACAGTGTCTTACTCTTAGTGGATACTTGTTAAATGTAGGTTGATGTCACACATTGGTGTGAATGATTCTTAGTGAGCATGATTCCTCTCTCTTCCTACTGTGCTATGGAAATTAGGGCTTTGATGCAGGGTAGGGTTGAGGTTTCACTGCAATATGTGGCACTTGAGATCTTTAAATCCCTGCTCTGCCAAATATTATGTGACCTTGGGTAATTTATTTTTTCTAAGCTTCAGTTTCCTTGTAAAAATGTTAATATATTAAAGAATTCAGCAAAGTGTCTCAATGAATATTAATACTCTCCTCTTTTTGCTTCTACCACCTCTCAGCCTCAACATACCAGAGGCCACCCTGGCTCCATGACGACCAGAAGAAGATGCAGCCCAGACCATTCCTGCCCATGTTTCTGAGTTCTAGAAATTATTTGTAGTTGTACTGGGACATCCCCAGTTCAGATTGGCTACTTGCTTTCTTTGGCTCCTTCAAGCATTTGTAGGCTATTCCCTAAAGCTAGAAAGGGATCAAGGAAGGCTCAAGCCGTATCGTTACAGGAAAGGAGTCCTGGTCCAGACCCTAAGAGAGGGTTCTTGGATCTCACACAAGAAAGAATTCAGGATGAGTTCATAAAGTGAAAGCAAGTTTATTAAGAAAGCAAAGGAATAAAGAATGGCTACTCCATAGACAGAGCAGCCCCAAGGGTTGCTGGTTGCTCATTTTTATGGTTACTTCTTGATGATGTGCTAATCAAGGGGTGGATTATTTAGGCCTCCCTTTTTTAGACCATATACGGTATCTTCCTGACATTGCCATGGCATTGGTAAGCTGTCATGGCACTGGTGGGAGTGTAGCAGTGAGGACAACCAGAGGTCACTCTCGTCGCGATCTTGGTTTTGGTGGGTTTTAGCTGGCTTCTTTACTGCAAACTGTTTTAGCAGTAAGGTCTTTATGACCTGTGTCTTGTGCTGACCTCCTATCTCATCCTGTGACTTAGACGCCCTAACCATCTGGGAATGCAGCCCAGTAGGTCTCAGCCTTATTTTACCCAGCTCTTATTCAAGGTGGAGATGATCTGGCTCACACATCTCTGACACTATTAATTAGTACTTTTTAAACTGTTAGTTTTGACTCGGTGAATCCTGAAATTAGTGAATAACTAACAGTTTGAAAAATTATGTATTATAATAGAAATATTCATGGTTAGCGGAAATAATGTTTTGTGAAACTTTTGTATGAAATGAGTCACACTGGGTATACAATGTATTTCTTTTTTTTAATATATGCTTTTATTTTTTCGTGATTACAAACACAACTGAATATCAAATGCACAAAGTAAGAATTATATGGGGAAAAAAATCAGATACGTTCATATATATATCACCTTTTCAAGGCTATTTCCATTCAGAATAACCTTGGTTTGCCAGGGGCAATAGAAAGAAGTCACAAAATCGCCTTTAGTCAAATTTCTGTGTTTGCTTTCTTCTATAATTCCAATACCTCCACCATCAACGACTTGAGATAGTTGCCAAGGTGTTATATAATCAGTGCCAGTGTCTTCATTCATTCTACAACGAAGGCTGTCACTTCACACTTGGAAGGTTGCACAGCAGCCAGGCAGAGGCGCTCCTCACTTCCCAGACGGGGTGGCGGGCAGAGACACTCCTCACTTCCCAGACGGGGCGGCCGGGCAGAGACGCTCCTCACTTCCCAGACGGGGAGGCCGGGCAGAGGCTGTAATCTTAGCACTTTGGGAGGCCAAGGCAGGCGGCTGGGAGGTGGAGGTTGCAGTCAGCCGAGATCACGCCACTGCACTCCAGCCTGGGCAACATTGAGCATTGAGTGAGCGAGACTCCCTCTGTAATCCCAGCACTTTGGGAGGCCGAGGCGGGCAGATCACTCAAGGTCAGGAGTTGGAGACCAGCCTGGCCAACACAGCGAAACCCCGTCTCCACCAAAAATACAAAAACTAGCCAGGTGTGGTGGTGTGCGCTTGCAATCCCAGGTATTCGGCAGGCCGAGGCAGGAGAATCAAGGGAGCTCGAGGTAGGGAGGTTGCAGTGAGCCGAGATTATGCCGCTGCACTCCAGCCTGGGCAACAGAGGGAGACCGTCTAAACAAAAAAAAAAAAAAAAAAAAAAAAAAACGAAGGAAGGAAGGAAGGAAAATGTATTTCTTATGTGAAAGTTGTTAGAATCAAAACGGGGTCGCTAATGTTAAAACAAAGCAAAACAGCCCAGACAAATAGAGCCAGGGAAGGCAGTGAAGAGAGGGTTCTCATGACTGGTAACAAAAACTGTCACAAAAGACTGCAAAAACTGCAACCTTGCACAAAGGTCATTGCAACCTTACATAAAAAACACTTCTGCAAGGTTATCTACTCCTCAGCTGCCTGTCCAGCCTTGGACTGGCACCACTCTTGTTATTGATCTTTGGAGCCAAGGATAATTATTTCAAAACAATTATGTGATAATCCTCCTCATTTTTTCCTTTAATGATCTTTGTCTTCCTTTACCTCCCTGAATACACTTTGGTTCACATAGTCCCATTGCAATACTCTATTCACAAAGAAACATTGCTTTCCTTCTTTTAGAGAGCCTCTCTTTATTATTTAGGTTGACACTTACTGTGGATTGCCATTAAAAAAATCTGAGAGACACTACTTTCAAGAGTTTTGATAGGTCAGGTGTTGTGGCTCACACCTGTATTCCCAGTGCTTTGAGAGGCCAAGGTGGGAGGATCCCTTGAGGCCAAGAGTTCAAGACCAGCCAGGGCAAAATAGCAGGACCCCATCTCTACCAAAAAAAAAAAAAAAAGATAGCCATGTATGGTGGCATGTGTTGTAGTCCTAGCTACTCAGGAGGAGCTATGATCACACTACTGCACTCCAGTCTGGGTGACAGAGCAAGTCTTTAAAATAATAATGATAATAATTAATAATACAAAGAAAAGATTAAAAAGAGTTCTGATAACATAAAAATTGTCTTAATTATATAAAAATAAAGTAACACAAATGAATATTCTCAGATAAACAAAAATAGCATGCCCCATTTGGTAGACTGATTGCTGTATTGGCCCTAATTATTTACTACTCTGTATGTACATCCTATGCTACAAAACTTGTAGTACATTCCCATTCTGACCATGCACTCAGTTTTGTGACTTGATTTGGCCAATGAGAGATTAGCAAACGAGATGTGACTAGAGGCTTGAAAAGCACTTGTGAAATTAGGCTTGCTGTTACTCTAGTCTTTTGCCATCACTGTGAAAACATGTCCAGGCTAGCCTGCTGGAGGATAAGAATCACATGGTGCAGAGGGAAATGGCCCTCATCTCCCAGCCAAGATTATCCTAGACCTGGTGAAAATAGCCAACCACCCTAGAAAAGATCAGAAGAATCGCACAGCTGAGCCCAGTCCAAATTGCTGAGCCTGCTAATCATGAATTAAATAAATCTTCTTTTTACATGCAATGGGGTTTTGTAGTTGTTTGTTATGGAGCCTTATTGTGGCAATAGATAATTTATATACCAAATAGGAGATTTAGCCATTAATAAAATTCATAATAATAATAATCATTGTAATAAAAGATGTATCAATTTTCCAAAGAAAATTGATCTCACTTGGTAATCTTGAAAATAACTTTTCAGGCCAGGCGCGGTGGCTCAAGCCTGTAATCCCAGCACTTTGGGAGGCCGAGGCAGGCGGATCATGAGGTCAGGAGATCGAGACCATCCTGGCTAACACGGTGAAACCCCGTCTCTACTAAAAATACAAAAAATTAGCCGGGCGTGGTGGCGGGCGCCTGTAATCCCAGCTACTCGGGAGGCTGAGGCAGGAGAATGGCATGAACCCGGGAGGCGGAGCTTGCAGTGAGCCGAGATCGTGCCACTGCACTCCAGCCTGGGGGACAGAGAAAAACTCTGTCTCAAAAAATAAATAAATAAATAAATAAATAAATAAATAAATAAATAACTTTTCATCTTTATATTTCACATTTTACTGGGTGCTGCATATAAGGCTTTTACTAAGGAAAGAGTTTATTTAGTTAATTTAATAGAAGACAAGGTGGCAGAAGAAGTAGATTTGCTCAAGGTTACTCAGCAAGGTTCTGTTACTGGGAGACCTGGATTCAGTCTCCCAAGAATTCTCTTTATCAGAACAGTCTGCAAGTTGCTGACCTCTTTTCTCCCATCTTCCAAAATGAAAAGCCTGATTCCTACCCATTCTTCTGGATCTACCTAAATTTTCATAAAAGTTCCTGTGGGATGTCAGTTTGAATAATTAGAATTGACATTTTGCTTGCAAGCAAAATAGAGGCTCTTTCCTCAGGAAACCACAATGACATTAATATCCTCTGAGAGCATTGTGTCCTCGAAATAACCTGATTTGTTTTCCCTAAATTTGCATTTTCATTTAATCATTAAAAATGAGTTATTCTTTGTAATAGGAAACCTGTGATTCTCTTGAATAGTCAAGTTTGACCTGTTGGTTATCACAGCAAGATCCTGGTGCCATTTGCTCACTGGACATTCAGTTTTCAGGTGCTACCAGTTATTCCTGCCCCTAAGAATGAATATTCACCTTAGCCAATGATGAAGGCATGGAGAATGGCAAAGTGGTAGTGGAAGTGGGAGTGGGGAGCTTTGAGGTTGCTTTTACGGAATCCATACCAGTAGGTTAAGAAAACATCCATTGTCCATATTAAAGAAGTGTGTGTGTGTGTGTGTGTGTGTGTGTGTGTATTTGTGTATGTTGATAGGAGAGAAATGGAACACAGGGCAAAATCCTTGAAAGCCCCCCCTTGGTGCCAGCAACCTCCATCAGACAGACCTGATAATTTATGAATCAGAAATAGCCCCAAATACCCTGAGTCTTATTGATAATGGGGCTAGTAAGCAATAAATTCACGTATGTCTCAGGTATATTTCAATGTCCCGTTTACGATCCCAAAAGAAGGGACTTATTGGGGGACACCTGCTATGTATTGGTCAGTATTTTGGAGGCTGGAGAGATACAAACAAATAAGACTCAATCCTAAACTAAGAGGACCTAGTCTGCAATTGGTTGATGTGTTTGTCTCTGTGACACCAGGGAAGAGGTCAGTGTTTTGGCTCTATGATGACTTCATTTCAATAGTCCAATGAGGCTTCTTCCTCCCCTTAAAATTTCTCTGATTCCTTGATAGCTGGGTTGTTTTTTGTGTCTTCTGGTGCTTTTACTTTGAGCTGTTCTGGGGTTTGCATATGGCACAAGTAAATATTGAATAAAAAGTATTCATTAAATAAAGATAGAAACAATGTTTTTTTAATGTCTCAAAATGAGTGATCAGTTGGTTTGACAGAATTCGCAGAAGACAGTACATGTGTTTGTGTGCACACAAAAATACATTTAAGAATCAGATCTGATATATATATTTAAGAACATAAGTACTTTTTCAGCTAAGGATCTAAGGTTGACTTGAATCAAAATTTGACTTACATTTCCTCTAGTGCTTAAAGCTTGATTTGAAGCTTAAATACTTGGGTTCAAAGTACTTCAGCTTTTAACAAAATCCTTTGGATTCCATCAAAATAGTAGATTAAGTATGCTTACTTCAATCCCTTGCCTCACAAAATGTGACTGCAAATCTATTTTAATGAATGTTTCACATAAGTCTTTTCTTGAGAAATGATTAGTGGGAAAGTTTAAGACAATCAATTTTAGTTAGAAAAGCAAAACATTTCTGAACAAATTTAAAATAAGATTCGTTTTATTAAGGGTGTTGTTTAAATCAACCTTGAAATCATGTTGAGTTATAAGAAAATGAAATTTAAAAAAAACATTTTTGCCCTCATGGTGCACTTAAGTATTTTTAAAATATGTTAGTTGTCATATCTTTTTGTGTTGTTATACATTTATTATTTTTATGAAACAAAGTGGCCCTCATGATGAGAGGTCACTATTTAGTGATCCATTATCACATTATCACCAATAATTATAATCACTGAGTGGTACACACATGCATCATACACATTTTTGTTTAGGGTTAGATTATTTTTACTCTAAGTGCCTGTAATCTATACAGCCTCATAAAATTCATACGGGATTTAAAAATAATCAATATAAATATTTCCTGAATATAGGTGTGATGGTTAATGCTGAGTGTCAACTTGATTGGATTGAAGGATGCAAAGTATTGATCCTAGGTGTGTCTGTGAGGGTGTTAATGTTTGAGTCAGTGGGCTAAGAAAGGCAGACCCACCCTTAATCTGGGTGGGCTCCATCTAATCAGCTGCCAGAACAGCCAGAATATAAAGCAAGCAGAAAAACATAAAAAGACTAGACTGGCCTAGCCTCCCAGCCTACATCTTTCTCCCATGCTGGATGCTTCCTGCCCTCAAACATTGGACTCCAAGTTCTTCAATTTTGGGACACAAACTGGTTCTCCTTGCTCCTCAGCTTGCAGCTGGCCTATTGTGGGACCTTGTGATCATATGAGTTAATACTTAATAAACTCCTCTTTATATATATATATACATATATATACACATACACACACACACATATATATATCTCCTATTAGTTCTGTCCTTCTAGAGAACCCTGACTAATATAATAGGTATAATTTATTATCATGTATTCCAATATTATCTTCTACTTTTGAGGAGACCAGAGGGTTGTGTGATCCCGTAGAAAAATGTAACTAAAATATAGTAGAGCTGGAAAGAACCCAACATAATCCAAGTCCTTCATTTAACACAGGAGATGACTTGACTCATAAAGGTTAAGTGATTTGTTGACCATTCTAACCTCATATACTAAGACAATTTCAGAAATGTTCATCTTGGAGATGACAGTTGGAGTAACTTATACATAATTGCCTCTGCTGAGCCTTTTACCATGCACTTTTGAACTTCCCAGAGTACAGTACAAGGGCAAAATGTCAGGCTACATATGGGGGGTAGGAGTGGGTAGTTTGGCTGATGTGTAACTATGATGTGTTCTTCATTACTCATATAACACTCATGCTGCCAAGAGCTCACACCAGAAACTAAACTAAGAGAAAGGAGAGCACCAGAAAGGAATAGCAAACAACTCCACTGGAGATAGCACGCTGGTTCTACACTGGCAAATATTGACATAGAGATCAAACATTTTGCTAGAACCAATAGGTGATATTAGTTTCTGAATTAGAGGGTTTCACACCTGTGTGCCACTCAAAACCAGGTATGTAGAATAACCCAGACAAGACTCAGGTTTATGAATGTCATTAGTGAGATGCCGAGATAGTGTCCCCGGTTCACGATCAATTATGATAACATTGCGAAAACTGTCTTTCAGGAGGCTGGCAGTCAGAACAAGCTTCTTCAAGAGAAATTCCATATTGAAAATTGCCAGCATTCATATGACTAGTTGAATCGGGTTTTTGGGTGAGGAGGCAGTGCAGGATAGTAGAAAGGACCTAGGCTTTTAAGGAGAACAAACCTGAATTGAACCTTAACTCTACTATAAGATGATTGTGTGGCTTGTCCATAAAATGGGAATAATGATACTGCTCTGTCAGCATGGTTTTAAGAATTAGAGGCAGGTATATACAAGGTATATATAATCGATGCTCAGTGAGTGGTAGTCTTTATTAATTTTCCTCCATCCATTTGAAGAAGGACAATAATAGTACATGGGCTTCCATTATTAAGCTATCATTATTATTATTATTATCATTTGGGAGACAGGGTCTTGCTGTGTTGCTCAGGCTGGAGTGCAGTGATGCAATCATAGCTCGCTGTAACCTTGAACTCCTGGGCTCAAATCACCCTCCTACCTCAGCCTCTTGAGTAGCTAGGACCATAGGCGCACACCACCATGGTCAGCTAATCTTTTAATTTTTTTGTAGAGACAGGATCTCACTATATTGCTCAGGCTGGTCTTGAACTCCTGACCTCAAGGGATCCTCCTGCCTCAGCCTCCTGAAACATACACTGTACCTGGCCCTGAACCTTTATTAGATGTCAGGCAAGAACTTAATAAACAACCTTCTTGAGTTCTTCACAACAACCCTATGGACTAAATATTATTGATGTAATTTTTCATAAAGAGGAAACTTGGACTTGCTAAGTTTATGTAACATACCAAGGTCAAGGACACTTGGAAAGTAAGATACAGAGGCAGGGTTCCAACCCGGGTCCATCCAGCCTTTCCCTACCATTCTACACCCTCTCTCATATCCTTTGGAGTCAGGAGACTGATTCTGCTCCACAGATGGTCCTTCTTTCCATGTCTGTTTAGGCTGAAAAGAAAGACATGCATGATTAACTAATAAAAATGTCTTTAAAATTTCAGAACTGTTTAAAATGAATGTGAGGGGGAAAAGGTCCAAATTTCTGCAGTTTTTAGTTGAGACCCTCAGAAACCAAGGTGAAACTGGAAGGCAGCGAGACAGATGTTTGACTTTTAGCTTAAACAGTGAAATTTTTAGTGCTCTGTGTTTGTTTTAGAACATATTTTATAGTGGTTGCTCTTAAAATGATGAGAAGATAGAAATCTCTTTTAGCGTTTGGAAACACTTATTTTTTTTCATTTTCGTTTGAGTTACAATGTTACAATTGGCTTTAGAAGATAAAGTTTTTAAGACATTTATCCTAACTTCCGATGTTAGCTGATTTCCATTAGCTCTGCTGTAGTAAAATTCAGGTAAACACAATTTTATTTCATGCCTTCCGTTAACAAAGTCAAGTCAAAAGATTAAAACATACAAGGTCATGTTCCTCTCAGTCTGACAAAGCATTTAGCTGGGATTATATTTATTGCCTTGGGGTTTTCTTGCTTCTAAAAGATTGTTCTGATTTCTTTGGGTTAAGCTGTCTAGTGACATCTTGTTACCTGGATTTGTAGCTGGAGATGGTGGTTGGTTGCTTTTATACCCGGGAGCTGCAGGGACCTGGCAGGGGGCTCTCCCCTTCTCCCACATCCCTGCAGGTCCTAGGGTGTAAAAACTTTGGGAAAACAGCCTATAGCAAAACTGCTCGCAGCTTAATTAATACAATTGAATATCAATTTGTTACCTTACTGATCTGTCCTTCTCTCAGTGTTACTATATTTGGAAAGACAAATTACAACCAGTTAATCTACCAACAAGTATTTTAGGAACATTTTAAAGGGTATCTAGCAGGCTATTGACACCTTGGCAGTTGCAAGGAAGTGTAGCATACTGGAATGAGCAAAGAGTTCCCGGAGAAGAAAGTTTGAGTCTGATGATGGTAAGACAGTGGTGCTGCTGTAGATCACGCTGGTAGGGGTAGTAACTGCCCATTACTGAGCATCTTTCAGGTCTCAGAATCAGTGATCTGTTTCTAAAACTCTAAAACTCACACTTCTAACACGCCCTACTTCCTTATAACTGGTGCACCATCTCCCGCATGGTACTAACTCTTGGGTCACTTACTGTAACGTCACATTGTTAGGAAGTAATGTGCATAATACAAATGTGATGCCAGAAATGTAAACTACATTCTTCACCTCTCGAAACCGCATTTTCCTGGGGATGATCGTACCTATGAGATAATGAAAGGGTAGTTGTAAGGATCAAGGAAGAGGTCAATGCAATGTGCCAGGTGTATGGAAGATGTTTCATAATTAGTAGTAATTATTAATATTATTACTATTACTGGACACAGTCTTGCCCTCTAAGAAGTCTCAGTGATGGGAAGAGAGTTTTAAGAATACGATCAACAGTGACAAGTGCCAGAGAGGAGCCAAAGTTAAAGAAAATAAGACTCAAGAAAATAAGACTCAAATATTGCTTTGTTAGCTCAGAGTTTTTGGAAAAGGAACTCAGGGAAGTCATGAGGCTGGGCATGAAGAACTCACTGAAAATTCATACACCTTCGCCAGGGGTGGTGGCTCATTCCTGTAATCTCAGGGCTTTGGGAGGCTGAGGTGGGAGAATTGCTTGAGCCCAGGAGTTCAAAATAAGCCTGGGCAAAACGGCAAAATTCTGCCTCTACAAAAAATACAAAAATTAGCCAGACGTGGTGCATGTCTGTGGTTTCAGTTACTTGCGAGGTTAAGGTGGGAGGATTGCTTGACCCAGGTGCTTGAGGCTGCAGTGAGCTGTGATCATGCCACTGCACTCAGCTTGGGCAACACAGTGAGACCTTGTCTCAAAAAATAAAAAGAACAACAACAATAAAAAGAAATTCACACACTCATTCCTGCACATACAATGCATTAGACAGTGTCTCAGAGCATACTCTCTTACTTAGTAGTTTCACCCTGGGGCTGTGTTAAAACGGATTTCGAAGCCTCCTCTCCCTGGTCCTTGGGTAGCTCCATTTATGTTTCTGGGACAGACTCAGCCCCATTTTTCTGTCCAACTGGTCCTGCTGAAGCCACCAGTGACAGCTTCTCTTCCACAGAGGAAAGACTGAATATATTGAAGCCGTCTTTAATCTTAGCCTCATGGTTCATAAGTAGCAAACTCTGAAAAGTTATAGTCCACCAAATGTTGCACAAACAGACTGAACTGATGAGAACTGTCTCTGCCACCTGTTAACTGTAACTGTCATTAGCTTTGTTGTCTAGTTTGTTGACAGCGGACTGAGAGACATCCAAATGCTGCTCTATTCTGCCTCTGCAATTGTTCCAGCAAATCTCAGCACCGTACTTGTTTTCGTCTTTGTTAGTTAAGAATAAATTTAAATTATGTAAACAAAATCTTGCTTCTCTTGATTATTTCAGTGTTTCTGTCTTTCCCCTGGACTGCTCTAAATCTGCATGAGAACAACACTGGGCCTCAGAAGCCCCTTTATAGAAATATCTCAACTAACACTGCTGAAAAACAGCTCATAGGTGGCATCTATTTATTTGTTTGTCACATCGAGTTTAAAAAATAGGTAATACATGTTCATAGTAAAGTTTACAAGTGGAAAAAAAGGGTTTGCAGTGAAAAGTAAGTTTCTTTTCCCAATTTCCCTTCTAATTTTTTTTTACAGCATGTTTGTGGCATGATACAATCCGATCTGGGCACAGATGAAATTTGAGGTTTTGTGTTACAGAAAATGAATGTTTCCAACTTTATCAATGCTGTCAGTTTACAACTATGAATATATTGAACTTACTGACAAGGAGTGTTCCCTGCACTGAAATATGACAGCAGCAGCAACAGACAGGAAAGAGAGCAGAGGGAGAAAAGAGAGCACATTAGAGGTGGGTGAAGACAACACCCAACTTTTCCATTTTTTTCCTTTTTTTTTTTTTTTTTTGAGATGGAGTTTCGCTCTTGTCGCCCAGCTGGATTGCCATGGTGCAATCTCTGCTCACCAAAACCTCCACCTCCCAGATTCAAGAGATTCTCCCGCCTCAGCCTCCCAAGTAGCTGGGATTACAGGCATGCGCCACCATGCCCGGCTAATTTTATATTTTTAGTAGAGACAGGGTTTCTCCATGTTGGTCAGGCTGGTCTTGAACTCCTGACCTCAGGTGATCCGCCCACCTCGGCCTCCCAAAGTGCTGATATTACAGGCGTGAGCCACTGTGCCTGGCCGTAACTTTCCCATTCTAAGCTGGCATGTGACCAGCTTGTGAAAGGACTGATTACGGAGCTTCGTGGTGAAATGTACCATGGAAGTCAGATTCTGCCCCTATGGAACTTTAGGGAAAGCACCACCAAAGTCCCCTCTTCCAGCTTTGCAAAATAGTTTCAAAAGTTACTTTGAAAACAAAATCTACATAGTCATCAGAACTTCAAGGATCCACTCACATTTCTCTGGCTGTCCTGACACTCTTATTACCACTTCACAGCATGAAACCAAGAATAGAAAAATCTGTTTGCAATGCTTACCCATAGGCTTTTCTTCCAAATACCTATTTTCATTAAAAAAAAAAACAAAAAAAAAACCTTAACTAAAAACAAACAGATGAAAACTCCAAAAGTCAAAGAAAAGCCTCAAGAGTCCTACTGTGCCCCAGGATGCCCTTAATTTCTTTACAAGCCTGACTTCCTTGGGTCTCCTGCATTAGGTTGAGGGTAAGTACAGACCAACTGTTTATTTGTCATTTACCTGCACAAAAGTATTTTGACGGAGATGGTCACCGGAAGTTCAATTAGGCGCCTCCTAATGGTAAAAGATACCATTTCCAAATTTAAATATTTCGCACATGGATCATAAACGATAAATTTTACTCTCACCTACCACCACTCTCTTCATCTTCCCTAAATTCTCCAGGCTTTGGAAATCCCCATTAGAGCTAACAAACCTGCAAAACCTAATGAAAGCTGGGCGAGGTGGCTCACGCCTATAATCCCAGCACTTTGGGAGGCCATGATTGGAGGATGGCTTGAGCTCAGGAGTTCGAGACCAGCTTGGGCAACATAACAAAGCCCTGCCTCTACAAAAGATACAAAAATTAGCCAGGTGTGGTGGCACAGGTTTATAGTCCTGGGTACTCAGGAGGCTGAGGTGAGAGAATCACTTGAGCCTGGGAGGTGGAGGCTGCAGTGAGTGGTGATCGCACCACTGCACTCCAGCCCGGGAGATAGAGCGAGACCTTGTCTCAAAAAACAAAAACCAAGAAAACAACAACAAAAAACACCTAATGAATTTAATCTCAGGCCAACCAAAACCAAGATTTAATAATTATTAATTCATTATTTAATAAGATAATTAATAATTTCTATTTCAACAGCTCTTCCAAAATGATAAATAAATGGCACACTATGTATTTGTGAGATCAGGTAGTTTTTTCAATTCTCCACTCTCCATAACCTAGTCCTCTTTTCTTCCCCTATTTTATTTCTAAATGTACTTAAAATTATGTACCTTTCCGTTTACACATAGCCAGGAACTTAGCCTGGGAGAATTTGCCTCTTCAGCAATATGTCATTCCTGGCATATACATTCCATTTAATTATTGATTCTAAGTTTCTTGAGGCCAGGGTCTGTGTCCTACTTTACATCGCATTTGTAGCTTCTAAAGCGCTATGGATTAATGATGCCCGAGTGAGTGGCTAAAAGGAAATTTAAAACTTGACATATGAAACAACAGTTTCAAAATTTAGGAAGGTCAAAGGGGCATGACAGACATCAAAGATAATTGTAAAAGATTAAAGCAGCAGCAGAGAGATAATGTATGCCGATCTCTTAGAAAAGAAAGGACCATCACAAATCATTAAAAGTTTCCAATACTTTCTTTTTTAAGTGAGAGGACTAAAGCCATCTATTGCTTCTTTCTTTTTAAAGTTTTCTGTTGTAAAAATTAGTCTACCTTCCAAACATGTTTGGAATATATAAGTTGTCCATCTGCTTCTTTTGCTACTTATTGGGAAGAATTTTGCTCAGGGTCATTAGAAAAGTAATTCCCTCTTGATTTTTCAAGAAAATCCCAGATGTGACCTGCACTTTGATAACAGAGAATTTAGTTTGCCAGCAAGAGCTAAATTGGATTTTGGTTGCATTTTTCAAGCAGAGTTGTTATACTTTCTTCCTTTCTCAAGGACAAATTCAAATACCTTTTTTCTTCTTGTCCATGACAGTTACTCTGATGGGAAACTCTGCTAGAATGTAAATATTTTGAGATGGTAAAACAAAAATAAAAAACAAACAAACAAAAAACAATTGACATGTTTTTTGAGAATCCACTCGTGAGATCAAAGTATCAAATTCAACTCTGAAATGTCATACCTGGGGATGCAATTATTAGTATCCTAATCTTGCTCTCAAGAATACTACATGAGAGGGGCTGAGTGATTATGCAAACCAGATGCTGTAAATTAAGTCACTTTGTTTAAAATGACCAAGTCTTTAGTGGAAATTAATCACTTGAACCCTGGCATTATTTAGACACAAAACAGTATGATCCAGTGGTACAAACTGTCAATCATGTACACACAGCATCTATTAATGTTACCTGGATGACACTTTACTCTGAACTAATGATAATAAATTTCAATCTGTTAATACAAATGGTGGGCCTTATGTATTAAAGTAATTTAAAAGTGAGAGAAGGAAATTACTATGAAATATATGTTGTCACATAAATTTGCATTTTGACCAAACGCTGGGCTCCATGTGCGATCTGAGGACAATATTAATAAGTTCTCTTTAACTTGAGTACAACTTGTGAAGCAGAAACTTTTGCCTAAGAGATAAAGTTCTAAAATAGGCTGGGCATGGTGGCTTACACCTGTAATCCTAGCACTTTGGGAGGCAGAGGTGGGCGTTTGAGGCCAGGAGTTCAAGACTAGCCTGGCTGACATGGTGAAACCCTGTCTGTACTAAAAATACAAAAAGCTAACTGGGTGTGGTGGTGCATGCCTGTAATCCCAGCTACTCAGGATGCTGAGGCATGATAATCGCTTGAACCCAGAAGGCGGAGGTTGCAGTGAGCCGAGATCGTGTCACTGCACTCCAGCCTGGGTGACAGAGTGAGACTCTGTCTCAAAAAACAAAAGTTCTGAGATAACTTCCAAAGTAAATATAACATGGCCACCACAAATTCAAGAGTGTGATGGCATTTAAATTTATTTTCTTCTGAAGTATTTGATGCAATTCAAAAAAAAAATGACTACATGTTAGGGACTTTAGAAAAAATATACATACTCAGAAAAACTAGAAGGAAATTTGCAAAACTGGAAATAGTCATGTTGGGCTGGTGAGATTACAGATGGGTTTTTCTCTTCCAAATTTTTGAATTGTTGTAATAAAAAGAAAATGGCTCAATTGTGCTCTAGGTCTAGGGTTTGATTGATTGGGTTGGGAGTGCTCTGGGCACTGGCTTTTCCCCTGGAATTGTCTACTGTTTGCAGAAGCTGCTTTTGTGTTTTTATTAAGACCTAGAGGAAAAGAAGAACAGATATATGTGTGTGTATTTGTGTGTGTGTGTGTGTGTGTGTGTGTACATGGTTCTTCCTTATAATGCTGCCCTTTTTTTCTGCATGAAAAAGGGTATCTTCTTTGTACACATTCTCTTTTTCCTCCTTTGCCTGCTTTCTAGGACAACTTGCTGAAAAAATGTCAAGACAACAAAAAAAACTTTCTAAATCTGGTTACAAGTAATTATGGTTTCCTGTTCTACGTCATTGTACGCGTGTAAAAACAGTGTCATAATCTGTAGAAATGCACAGGATTACCACACCCTTCAGCAGACTTTCTAAATCATATTAGTAGGTTAAGGTAATTTTCGAGTCACTTGCACAATGCAATTAAAAGACAGCACCTTTTGTTTGTGTAAGCAGTCCTCTAATATAGTCATTCCAGGTTAATAAATTTTGGCTTTAAGTGTAAAAGTAAAACTGAGAGATAAGATAATATTGCATAGTGAATGAAGTATGAAAATATGTATTCAAGTTTTGAATACATATTTGTTTGCTACTCTTAGTCCCTCAACAGGTCTTAGACTCAGTTTCCACATCTCTGCAATGGCTATAATGCTCTTACCCTGTCTGTCTCAGAAGATTGATGTGAAAATGCTCTTTGAGAACTGGCTGTTACCAATAGTTCTGTGCAGGTCACTCTGAGTTTCGTTTTGTTGTTGTTTTCTCTGAAAACCACAAAAGAAAACCTTCAGCTCTTCTCTCCAAGAACACATCCTAGTCATCCAGCCCAACCTCCTTTTGTTATGTAGCTCACACACATTTCATCCTTTCTAGTACTACCATTCACAGGCATGGATCTACATGCAATCAGAGACCCCTTAAGCTGCCTGGACATTTATTTTCAGTGACTCATGATGCTCATTGAAACCAGAGGGACCATCATCCAAAGCCACTGTCTCTGTCACTAGTTCTTTCCAGACAAGAGCTCTTTGCTGGCAGTAGGCTAAATCACTATCTTGCAATCATATTCTATGACCAAAATGTCTCTGGAGGACTTTTAGCTTATTGTCATCTGTGGAAAATAGGAAGCCTGCATGAGGCTTTCTAAATTCTTAATGTATTAGGTAGGATTTTGAGACAAGTCATAGCTACAGGCAGAAATAGTAAAAAATGAAGCCCGGGTTGACTTATGAAATAAAGGAACTTGTAGTTGCCTGGACATCAAGCTGCTCCTGGTCTGTCTTTTCAATTTGCCAATATTTTCCCTTAAGCCTTTTGATGTGATTTTGCAGTTGTTGTTCACAATAAAAGGTAGAGATTTCAGGGTATGTCTTCCTTCCCTTCAAGAATATAGCAGTGGAAACACGGAAAGTTCTTGGTCTATCCATAGGACAGAGGCAAAATTCTAGGGGTCTCTGAAATATCAGAGGAGCTGGGAGATGGGAGGCAGATGTTCAACAGGGTTTGGTGGAGGAGGGGAAGACCTTGGTTGTGGAGGAGGGGAAGACCTTGGTTGTGGAGGAGGGGAAAGGAATACAGTGCAAAGGAGGCTATGCACACCCGGTGAGGCATCTGCATGAAGGGTTGTAAACAGGAACCAGAGGAGAGCTGTGTATGTTTAAATACAAAAATGAAACAAGGAGAACAAAAACAGTTGAATGAATATTTAGTTGGGGGTGGGGACTGACTTTCTCTGAGTTTAGGATCGTATTAAACTCACATTAAGGGCCCGGCCAGGTAGCTCATGCCTGTAATCCCACCACTTTGGGAGGCCGAGGTGGCAGAATCACTTGAGCCCAGGAATTTGAGACCAGCGTGGGCAACATAGCAAGGCCCGTCTCTACAAAAAATTAATAAAGTAGCCAGGCTTGGTGGCACACACCTGTGGTCTCAGCTACTTGGGAGGCTGAGGCAGGAGAATTGCTTGAGCCAAGGAGGTTGAGGCTGCAGGGAGCCGTGGTGGTGCCATTGCACTCTAGCCTGGGTGAAGAGCAAGACTCTATCTTGAATAAATAAACTCACAACAGGGCTCGACAGGTTGGGGAAGAGGGGCTAGCATTTCATATTATCTCTATTAAACGTGGCAAAACAGATCCACTTTCTGTTCACATGAAGCATATGGGGGAATAGATTATTGTACAATTAGACAATCACCCAGGTTGACCATAATTATAAAATGTGGGAGGTGCCACAATTAAGAGAACACCACTGTGAGATAAGAAGAATGCACACTTATCTCACTTACACCTATTCTAGTTGGGGGTCAATAAAAGATTTCCCTAAGGTGGAGACCTTTGGGCTGAGACCAGTAGGATCTTTGGAGGTACAGGAAAATGAGGAACCTCTCTGTGAGCTGTAGAGTAAGCCAGAGTCCAGAGCAGATGGCCTCAAAGGGACCATTCTGAGACTGAAAGAGTGATCAGGAGAAAGGTATTCATCATGGATTATGGATTCCTGAGGCCGGGGTGGGATCATTTGGAAAGGAAGGAAAGCAAAGCCTTGGGGGAGTGGTGGGTGAAGGCCTCATTTGCCCATTCCTGCCCCTTGGCAAGGACTTGCTTAAGCAACCTGGTCTCTGCATTTGCTGCATTGTTTACAAAGTACATCTGCCACTTCTCCAGCCCTTGACCCTTACCTGCATGGCCTTTTGTCAGAAAGACCTGGAAACTCTTTTTTTTTTTTTTTTAATTTTCGACATATATTCTTCTTTTTTTTTATTATACTTTAGGTTTTAGGGTACATGTGCACAATGTGCAGGTTTGTTACATATGTATCCATGTGCCACGTTGATTTCCTGCACCCATTAACTCGTCATTTAGCATTAGGTATATCTCCTAATGCTGTCCCTCCCCCCCTCCCCCAACCCCACAACAGTCTGTGGCACATATACACCATGGAATACTATGCAGCCATAAAAAAGGATGAGTTCATATCCTTTGTAGGGACATGGATGAAACTGGAAAACATCATTCTCAGTAAACTATCGCAAGGACAAAAAACCAAACACCGCATGTTCTCACTCATAGGTGGGAATTGAACAATGAGAACTCATGGACACAGGAAGGAAGACCTGGAAACTCTTAAAAGTAGGTGTGAGTGCCCCAGAAAGCTGTGACACTGAACTTCTTGGAAACGCTAAGAAATGGAAAGAAATTGACCAAAAAGATACTTAGGTGAGGCTGAGGACCAGGGGTTTGGGATTCGAGTGACCGCTGCCTCCTGCTGGCAGAAGAGAGAGCAAGTGACAGTTCAGAGCTTGGGGCTGAAAAGCCTGTAATTTATACGATGAATCTCAGATCATCCCAATGCACTCAAATGGAGAGCACTATATTGGTCTAACGATCAGGAAGTTTCTGCTTTATCTCAATTTTTAAAGAAGAGTTTAGTCCTTTTCTGTCCGCAATGATAGCCACTAGGCACATGAAGCTGTTGAGCCCTGAAATGTGCCTGGTCCAAATTGCAATGTGCTGTAGGCATAAAATCCACACCAGATTTTGAAGCCTTAGAAAAAGGACTGTAAAAGCTCTTATTAGTAATTTTTTAATTGGTTACTTGATGAAATGATGGTGTCCTGGATATGTTGGGTTAAATAAAATACTTTGTTAAAATAAATTTCTCTTTCTTTCCCATCTTTTTAGATATTGGTTACTAGAAAGTTTAAAATGACACCTTCATGTTTGTGCCTCTCACTCTTTCTACTGGGCAGCGCTGGTCTAATCAGACAAAACATCACCTTCTCTACTTCATTTCTTCTCCTGCAGATAGCAATATTACCCACCAGAGCAATGTGATTCAGAACATCAGTGATGGAAGAGAAGGGCCACCTGATTCTGTGTTCGCTTCACTGTGTTGTATTCTCCTCACCTCAGCAATCTAAGACATAGTGAAAAAAATACATAAACCTCTGCTTCCTTGAAGTTTCTGCCAATAGAAGGATGGATTGGCCACTCTTCTCGGGGCCCCCCTGAGCTCGTCATCTGCCTGGCTTCCTAGGCACTTGTGCATTGAGGATTGTTCCTGCCAGTTCTGTCTTTCACAGATGTGGCTTTGGGGAAGGACCTGCAACAGTTCTCAGGGCACGGGGGGAAAGGCGACATTGAGCCAGGATTTTTTTTTCCTTCCAAATACGGTGTTTACAAAGGCAGCTGCAAAGCCCTGGCTTCCCCTCAACAAAGAGCCTTACACCTGACACCTCTGTTCTCCTTAAAACTGGAATAGGCCACTCCCAGGGGAATCTGCATTTTTAGGTGGATTTCTTCAAAGCCCCTAAAGCTTGCAGTATGAAAAAAAAATGAGCCACTAATGAAGTCGTTTCAAATCTGATGGCAGAGAGTGAGAAAGAATTTATCCCTTACTCCCTCTCCTTGTCAAGCCAGCCTCAGGAAATGTCTAGAGTTCATCTTAAAGGGACCTAATGGAGATGGATTTAGAGCTGAATTCCAATGATATTGAAGAATTTGGGTTGAGAGAGAAGTGAATGTGATCATTACCGTAGTAGCTTGTGTTGATTAAGCCCCTTTTGACCCTGTTATCAATTAATCTTTATAACAGTCCTATGGGGTGAGCACAATTGTTACTTTCATTTTGCAGCAGTATAAACTGAGGCAAGGGGTTGCTACATAAGATGCTTAAAGTCATAACCTAAAAGACAGCAAAGACTCCTTCTAGCCTAACTCCAGGACCAGTGCACTCAACATCTCCAAACCTCCCTGCTACCCTGTCTCCCATATGTGAAGGGGCTGCAGAAGAAATGAGCAAGCTTGGCTTTTTCCGTGTGTTCCCATCAGTAAATTTAATTTTTCCCCATAAGTTCCAAAATTTTATGAGCCTGCAGACATTTTTGTAACCCCTGAAATATTCATGATCGTTCCTACACTTAATGCAAGGGCTTGGCTTTGCTCAGTGTTGGTGGAGAGCATATTGGATAGAAGATAACTTCCGATATGTGTTATTTTAAACTTCTAGGCACTGCAGCCCACTGAAATGTAAGTTTCTTGAGGAAGGAGGTTTTTCTTATTTGTCTTTGTGTTCCGAGTTTTCATGGCAGTGTCTGGCATGTAGCTGGTATCTATTAACTACAACTAACCCTTCCTTCCAAGTCACATTTGAATAAAATGAACAAAAATACAGACTGGAAGAGTTAATATTCCCTTTCCAAAGAACTAAGGGAATAGTTACTCACTAGAAGATAATATTACTTATTATGTCTTATATAACCTTTTAAATTCCTTTCACCCAGAAACTTTAATTACCAATGGGCAAATGCTTCTCTAATTATTTGGACCTAATTCCTATGTCATAGTCAAATAATTGGACTTGTAAATTTTAACAAGAATAACTACAAGCAAGTAAACAAACTAAATAATGCAAACATTCATATTTCACAGACCTTCTTGGATCAAAAAGGAATATTTTTGGAAACTGATAATTTTAGGGAACCGATTATATTCTATTCATTGCATTTTTCCCTACTCAAAAAGTATAAAACAAATGTTCATTTTTTATGAGTCAAAATTGCAACATGTATAAATAATTGGTTTTCAATGATGCATGCGAATAATATCAAAACTTGTTTTAAATGTGGAAGCAATTGTGGATATAATTACAGAGTATGCAGTTCAACACCCTCTTGCTCATTAATATATATGGACCTTCTAATGGATGTTCATCATTCCTTGGGAATCAAATCTGGCAGGTCAGATCCAAAGAAGATCATTCTTCCTGGTTGTCAAGTAGATAATAGCCTAAAAAGCAAATCAATAGCAATATCCAAATCAATTGCACCATTTAGAACAGCAAGGCCCACTTAAAACTCAAATTCCAATTTCGTTAGTACTCAGAAAGAAATATTAATTATAGGGATACAAAATATGCTATATAAATCTCATCTCTTCTCATTTGACCTCTCCCGCTCCTATTTTAGTGGGTGGTAGCCAACAGGTATATTTCGGCTTTGGCTGTAATGGTTGGGGATGGGTGAGAAAAGTTGCTTCCTGTATTTATATAACTCGTCTGTTTGTGTGGACCTACTCACAACCATTCTTGTCATTGTTGCAAAATTCATAGTAATTTCTCAGTTTTACAGATTTTGCAAACTTTGGCTTACTCACATTTGTAATTACAAACTGCAATTAAAATTCTATGGCTTTGTGCCATTTCCTCTAGAGCATCTCTTTTTGGGTAACCTGTAAAAGACAAAGGGATGAGTGGGTCCTATAAACTCCATGAAGCTGGCCAGGATGGCTTCAAGAAGGCAGCTTTGGAAATGAAGGTGCGTAGGCTCAAAAGTCCTTGGGCACTGCCAGCCATCTTTGTTATATCATCTGTTGCTGTGACCATCCCTGTTCCCAACCCTAAGCCAATGTAATACATAAGCTGATCTTGAAGTCTGGAGAAGGATTAGTGAGCTGGAGAAGGGCAGGAAGAAGGAAGGTGCAGACAGTTTGAACAACCTGTGCCAGTGTTCAAATGGCAGAGAGATGGCTCTTCTGAGGAGTTGAGAGGAGATTGGAAATGATGGAGCATTGCTTGCATGTGAAGATGAGGCTGAGCAGTTGGCAAGGGTAAGATCATGTAGACTTGGGCAGGACATGCATAGCCATATAGAAATCAATTGCAACATTTAGAATAGCAAGGTCCAATCAAAACCCAAACCCTAATTTTATTAGTACTCAGAAAGAAATGTGAATGATAGGCATACAAAATATACTATGTAAAGCTTACCTCTTTTCAGTTGACCTTCCTTCCTTCTATTTCAGTGGATAGAGTAGGCAAAAGAGGCATATTAGCTTTGGTTTAAAGTTCATTCTGAAAGTTAGGCTATTTGGTGAAAATTTTCAAAGAAGGAGCAACATAAATCGATATCAATTTTAGAAGTGAGAAAAACCCATCCTAAAGATGTGATTGGGGTGGTGAGGATGGATAGATCTTTAAGATGTAGAATTAACACTATTGATGACTGGCAGTTGGAGTGAATTTAGTATGACATTCACATTTCCAGGGAGGTAACTTGAAGGACAATGGTGCCATTGATTAAAATAGATATTATTAAGTATTACGGTTATTGTTAGAGAGCAAATATGAGATGAGGGATGGATATTTTAAAAAAAGAAGATAGTGGCTCATGCCTGTAATCCAGCACTTTTGGAGGTTGAGGTGGGCAGATTGCTTGAGATCAGGAATTCGAGACCAGCCTGGGAAACATGGAGAAACCCCATATCTACAAACAAAAAAACAAAACTATTTTAGCCAGGCATTGTGGTGCACGCCTGTGGTCCCAGCTGCTCGGGAGGCTGAGGTGGGAGGATTGCTTGAGTCCAGGAGGTTGAGGCTGCAGTGAGCCAAAATGGGTCCCTGAAGTCCAGCCTGGGTGACAGAGTGAGACCCTGTCTCAAGAAAAAAAAAAAAAAAGAAGAAGAAAATGTTTAATGGAGACTTTTTAGCATGAAGCTCTCTAATGTGCACAGCTAAAAGAGGAAAAACAACATCATCAAAAACAACAAAGGGATACCCAACACCCCACCCCCAGAAATTCTGATTTAATTGGTTAGAGCAGAGCCAGGCATTAGGTTTTTTTTGTTTGCATTTTTGTTTTTATTATGGTAAAAAAAACCAACAACATACATGAAATATACCCTCTCAACAAATTTTTAAGTGTACAGTACAGTATTGTTAACTACATGCCCATTGTTATACATATCTGTTGTGCAAATCTCTAGAAATTTTTCATCTTGCATGACTGAAAGTCTATAATCATTGAACAGCAGCTCCCCATTTCTCTCCCTCACTAGCCCTTGGTATCACCATTCACATTTCTCTTTCCATGAGTTTGACTGCTTTAGTAGCTACCTCATATATGTGGAATCATACAGTATTTGCCTTTCTGTGACTGGCCTATTTCACATATCATAATGCCCTCAAGTTCTTCCATGTTGTAGCGTGTGTCAGGATTTCCTTCTGTTTTAAAGCTGAATAATATTCCATTGGATGTACTCACCACATTTTCTTTATCCATTTATCAGTTGGTGGGCCTTTAGGTTGTTTCTACCTCTTAGCTATTGTGGGTAGTGCTGCAAGAAACATGGAGGACAAATATCTCTTCAAGATCCTGATTTCAGTTCTTTTGCATAAATACCCAGACATGGGAATGCTGGATCATATGGTAGCTCTATTTTTAATTTTTTGAGGAATCTCCATACTGTTTTTCATAGCAGCTGCTCTTTTTACCCCACCAACAGTGTACAAGAGTTCCAGTTTCTCCATTTCCTCACCAACATTTATTCTTTTCTTTCCTCCTGTTTCTTCTTTTCCTTTTTTTTCTTTTAATAATGGCCATCCACACCAGTGTCAGATGGTACTTTATTGTGGTTTTGATTTACATTTCTTTGATGATTACTGATGTTGAGCATCTTTTCATATACCTGTTGAACACTTGTATATTTTCTTTGGAAAAATGTCTATTCGAGTCATTTGCCCATTTTTAAATCAGGCTATTGATTTTTTGCTATTAAATTGTATGAGTTTCTTATATATTTTCCATACTAACCCCTTATCAGATATATGGTTTGCAAATATTCACTCCCATTCCATAGGTTGCCTTTTCACTCTGCTGATTGTTTCCTTTGCTGTGCAGAAACTTTTCAGTTCAAGGCAGCCCCATTTGTCTACTTTTGCTTCTGTTTCCTGTGTTGTTGGTGTCATATTCAAGGGATCATAGGCATTAGGTGTTTTTATAAAGCTCCCCCAGATGACTCTATTGTGCAACCAGGACTTAGAACCATTTGTCAAAATTACACCTTGCTCTGATGTAAAGCCTATGGTTCCATCTAGACATAAAAGTTCTCTCATACAACAGGCCGGCAGCTGAACACATTTGTTGTCTATGTGGCCTGGTGATCCCTACAGGGAGGAGTGTGTCTAAATTTCTGGATGGGATAGGAGTGAGGTAGTGAGAATGTAGCTGGAAAGAGCACATTCAATATTGTTACATAATTTTATCTCTGAATAATACTTTTTTCATAACTTCAACTAGAAAAAATATCAATTCGCTGGAGTCACACAGTTCAGAAAGTCTAGAATGTCAGCTCTCTGAGGACAGGGATCTCTGTCCCTGTCCACTGCTGTATCTCTGGACAGTGTCTGGCACATTGTAGCACTCAAAATATATTTGTGGAAGTGGCTGACCCGGAGATTGGATGTGGTTCCGTCCACAGTGCCTGGAACTGTTATTTTCCTCTTATTATCTAGCCTCTCAGCTCTTCCTCTTTCCTGCCAGCCTTGACTTCCCGTCTTAGCTCATAGGAAGCTGTGTCCAGCAGGCATCTTCCTTCTGTGAAGCTGTAAGGGCTCTATGCAACTGGGTCCCGAGTGCAGTGTGTGTGTGTGTGCGTGTGCGTGTGTGTCGGCGGGGGCGGGGGTGGCAGGGGGGTGGGGGGGTGGGCATTGGTTCATCCAGGAAATGTCCATTTGCATACTAAAGTCTGGTTGGTCTAGAAGAGTAGCTGAGCACAATCAGTCCTGTGTGTCCACAGACCAGGAAGCTTAATATAAGTTAAGCCCAACCATATTTAACATATTATGTCACTGTAGTGGTGGAGTGACAATCATAAAAGTGTTAAAATGAAAATATAAAGTATGCACTGTATTAATAAGCTATTAAACTTCATCCCTTCATTGAAATCATTTTCACTTGTATTTTAATAATCTGTACACTATCAAGTGACAGTCTGTTTCGAATATGCCTGATAAAATTTTAAAAAACCATTGACTTGTTTCTATAGCATAAATGTGAAAGCTTTCAGAAAGAAAAAGAAGAAATGGAATATGCATACAGTTTTTCATAATTTTTATTTTATCATTTTTGAGCACTCAGATGAGGATTTGGGAAAATCTTCATGTCACTCTTTTAATAAAGCCACAGTGAGCACTTCATGCTGCTTCCACTTCCCACACACAAACTTTCTAATTATAAAAGGACCTTTTCAGACTTATTCAGGGCATATAATCTTATTTGCAGCTCCTAATTGGAGGACTGTGTTTGTTGAAAAGAACAGAAGTCTTCAGTCATTTAGAATAAAGCTGGCCCATCAACCCCTGTGGGAAGAAAAGAACTATTTATTTTATCCGTTAATCCCAAATACAAACATAATAAAGCTGTCTTTTCTAATAGTGACCTATTTCATGTTAAATTGGGATAAAGCTAGCTTTGCTCAATAAGACTATTGTGGTCAACAAAAAAGTCAATCTTATTAGGATTCCCATTGAATACCTTCCAATAACTTATCTTTTAAAATGCTAAACCCAAATCCCAGTTGAATTCGCTACGTTGTCTAACACAAAATGCAAATCGGGAAAGGAAATAACCTCAACCAGTGAGCCCCATCTAGTGGCAGGGAAGTAAATTGCTGGTCAAAAACCTGGTCTATAATTTTTTCTTATCTTTAATTTGATTTTTAAGATTCTTCTATTTGTGCCCAAACCCTTATGTTTTCGTTTCTTTCTGGAGGTTTTTTTGCCTATATTTTTATTTCTAAAACTAAATAACTTTCTATAGCAAGAACATTTTTTCTTGATAACTTATAAAAATACAACACTGCTTAAAATTAGCCAGATTTCCCCATTGGTTTTATTTTAAAATATTAATTTTAAAATGCGGACAGTCATGTTCCTTGAATAGCATTACAGAGCACTCATGTACTAAACTATGTTGGATGTAAATAATATTATTCACTTATCAATTTTATTTTATCAAAAGACCCCAAAGGATCTTTCTTGATATGAGCTTTAGAGGAGGAAGACCAAGTCACAGAAAAATCCAGTGGAACATCTAAGGACATTGAAGATTTCGAAGTCTACTTTCTTGGGCAACATCTACATTTGAGGATTGTATGGGCTTGGAGGTCAGTTTCTTTTAGCCAACTACATCAGAGCTTAAGTGCAGTGTGTCTGCCTTCCATGCGTCTGCATTTCTTGACTGTTAATAAACATGTCAAAAACGAGTAAGGCAAGAAGAGCAGGGCTCAGCTCCAGTCATACATGGGAAATGCCTTTGCTAATAATTCTGCCTAATAAATGCAAACCTTCTTTGTTCCCACACACAAGAAAAAACTTGACAATGGTCAAATGAAGTAGAACGTATTCCTCAATTTATCTACACTTAAGATATTTCAAAATATCTTTCCACTAGCCTATGTGCTCAAACCACAAAAGCAGACATAGGTATATAGAGGTATCTGGGTTATGGAGGAAAGAACAAAGGACCGAAGTTCAGACATTAACATTGCCCTTCATTGGCTGCATGACCTTGGGAAGCCAAATCTCCCAGTAGGGTGCCATGAGTTCAGGCTATGGAGAAGACAATCCCTGTTTCTCCACCTCCCATCTGTTAGACTTTAGACAAATTATTTCTCTAAGCCTTGACTTCTTCATGTATCATGATATTTACTTCCTTCATACAGGAAGATTTTTATGAAGACTGACTGATAAAGTATGTGAAGTGTGTAGCTCAGGGTCTGGCACATAACAGAGTGCTCAGTGAATACAACTATGACTCACAAATGGAGGGACAAGCGCCCACCTCACACGATGGTCGGGAAGACTCTAAGACATGGGAAAATGTTGGTCAACTTTAAGGCACTCTATAAATGTAATGAGTTAGACAAACCTAGTAGGCCCCTCCTAGAAGGCCTACAATTAAAAAGAGAGCTGTTGAAATTGAAGAACACGGGGCTTTCATAGGTCAGCACAAGCTCTGTGAGCTGAACAGAATTTTCATAGGTCTAATGATTTGTATTGTTGGCTTACATTGTCTTTGGGGTTGCAAATTTTTGAAAAGAAGAGAATGATAGAATTGGAAGAGAGATTGTGTTAATTTAGTTTTCTTGTTTTATTGAAGAAAAAAACCTAATGCCCCTTCCTTCTTCAGAACTCTTTGCACACTTGAGATCATTTAAGAATTCCAAAGTATTTGTTTAATGTCTGCTTTTGCTTGGACTGTAAGACCCATGTATTCAGGGGCCATGTCTATTTGGGCTGCACTGTATCCTCAGATGTGGCCCTGTGTCCAGCAGTGTCTAGTAGTGTCTAGTACCTTGTCTACACATGGTGAGTGCAGACAAGCTCAAAACTGCCATATAGCAAAGTACATAAGGGCATGGACTCCTCAGGGAGGAAAGGCTGGACACAAATTGGACCTCTCTGGTTTACTTCCCGTGTGACTTTGGGCAAGCTGCTTAGCCTCTCTGAGCCTCAGTTTCCTTGCCTATAAAACAGAATTAATAATGACAGTACCTGTTTCATAGGGTTGTTCCAGAGCTTTATGAGCTAATTCCTGTAAAGTGCCTGGAATGGTATAATTCTGTAAATTTACCTAAATGACCAAGATAGCAAAGCCAATTAGAAAGTGTTCTGGAACTAAAACCCTACCTAGGTCTTGTTCTTTATTTTTTCTTCCCTCCATATCTTTCAAACCCCCTGCCCAGACCACTTTTCCAAACCATTAAATCTATCAGATAAAAACAGCAATGCAAAATAAACTATTGGGTGATTCACTCAGAGGTGCTGCAGGCCTTCCAAGTCTAGCAGCAAGTTTCAGAAACTCATTTCAATGGTGGTAAGAGGCTTATTATTGCTAATAACCTCCCAGTGTCTAAAGCACAGAGCTGAACAGAGTATTTCATATTTTGCTGTAACAGCTAGTCCTTAAGGGTTTGACTATCAGATGTAGGCACGCTGGATTATGAAAATGGCACATTTAAAAATATCTCTGCACCTCACTCCTAGATGACTTTTAGCAGGTGAACTAACTGTTAGCCTCCTGGAAGATTAGATGTCAGGATAATTAGCTCTCTGCCACATAGGCTATCTACTTTTCAAATCTTATTCTCCTTTCTTCCCTATGTCTCTTAGTAGACACAACTCATTATTACTTTATGCCTGAGTTTTCCCCTTTCTTTTCAGCACACTCATAAACCACCTCCTTGTCATGACTTATTGCACTTCACACTCAATCCATACTGTCAGCTTTGATGTTCTCTTTTACAATTCAGTTTGTATTCTACCAAAGAAAACAAAGTATCTGCCAGAGAAAACAAAGAGCAAGTTAGACAGGTAAACCAGATAACAAGTATTACCTATGATGACCCATTCTCCTATCTCTCCTTGGTCTTCAAAACGCCATGTGCTGTGGAGGAGGTAAAAATGCACATTTTCCCATTTCATGGCATGTCCAGAGGCCTGTGAGTTTCTTGTTTCATTGTCTAACTTTAGGGTCTCTGAGCTTTCCCATTTCATTATTCTGTACGACCTGGACTCTGCCTTATACAACTGGGCAATAACTTTCGCTTTTCTATTACAAACGGAGCCAGTGAAACGGTAGACTGAAAAAGAGTAAGATGGAGTGGAGAATTCACCAAAGGAACCATACAATTATAGAAATTTCTGGCTAGAA
Source organism: Hylobates moloch (assembly GCF_009828535.3). Classification (NCBI taxonomy): domain Eukaryota; kingdom Metazoa; phylum Chordata; class Mammalia; order Primates; family Hylobatidae; genus Hylobates; species Hylobates moloch. Next base: position 65,682,766 of record NW_026652277.1, read on the forward strand.
GAAATTTGAAAGGCTGTCTGTTCACCTCCCTGCACTTTAGCTCTACCCCATACCAATGGGACAGGAAATTATGGCTTCTATTTCAAAAGACTTCACAGGATCCATGCCTCTCCCTTCCATTTAAGACAATTCTTCATGTATGCGGCAAATACCTTCTCCCCTTCTAGTTCAAACTCTTTTCTTTCTATTGTTAGGAAGAAGAGTTGGTTAGTTTAATGCCACCTAGAAATACAGATGTCCAACAGGTAGAAAGGAGAGACTACTTCACTTCTCAGCTTCCTTCCTCACCTACAACCCATAGACTTTGCTCTCCAGCTTCTCTGGGTATTGCTACAGTTTGATTTATTGTGAAAACTCCAGGATTTCCTGAAAATGATCTAGAACTGAGCCAGTGTTTGAAGTACAAGAAAAGAGAATGAGGAATGTTTCCTCCCTTTTCGCTTTCCTTTGTCAGCATTGTTGTACCGTTTCTTAGGGGCTCACTACTTCCTCACCCCACCCCACCTTCACAGCTCAGAAAATGTGGGGCAAAATCCAAGTCCTGTGAAACTGCCCTTAGGCTTATGCCCTTAGCTCTATCCCAAATCCAGATCTCCTCAAAACTATAATTTAAGGGCTTAGAGTCCTAAGGGCCAGGAGTTTTCTAAGACTTGTAGACCCAGGAATTGCTACCTGGTGATCTAAAACTGTCAGGAAATTCCCCCTACTTCATTCCCATCTGCAGTCTTGGCTACAAGTTCCTTAAACTTTTTTTTTTAATGCTGAGCATGACTTGATAGTAACTTGCTGGGCTATTTTCGACACACATCTATCTTAGTTTTTGGACACCAGTGATCAGCCTATTGAACTTTAAGTGGTCTGGCAACATGTGCAATGAAGAGCAGTAGTTTAGGGGTCAGGCTGACCTTGGTCTGATGCTCCACTATTTCATTTACGGTTGAATGACTTTTGTCAGATTGCTTAACCTATCTAAGCTTCAGGATCTTTCTATGTAAAATGGAGCTGATGCAGACTTCAGGGTTTGATAAGAAGATTAAAGAGAGAATTGATGTATGTAAAGCACCCAACACCGTTCCTGGTCTGCACTAATTGTTTCAAACACATTTATTTCTCTACCCTACTGGATAAAGGGCAAGAGCTATAGCACCTTAGGCATTTAGTGGCTTCATCAGTTAAACTGAGCTGCCTTAATAGCAACATTCACTGGAATTGTTAATAACAGAAACAGTGACTTTCTGTCATAGAGACTTAATAAGAGTCTCTATTGTGTACTTGCTGTGTGCCCCCTATTGTTCTGGGTACTGAGGCTAGAAGGACAGTAGGGCATAGGGTTCCTGTACTCATGAAGCTCAGAATGTAGAAGCATCTGGCATATGTGGGCCACTTCATGAACATGTAAGAGTCACATCAAGATTGGCTTAAGATTTTAGAGGACCTAAGCATTCAAAAAATTACAGTGCTGCCACCTCCATATATAATTAAAAATAAAAACAGTATTAAGTCATAATTAAGTGTAAAGAAGTAGAACAATGCTCCAATATTTTTCATACTGTGATAACAGTCTTATTACTTCTTTGGAAATATCAATTTTTAAATTATTTTTTTCAAAGTGATATTTTTTGAGGTGTCCTCATTTTGTAGGTAACTAGTATACTTCCACAGTGATCTAGCCCTGGCCCCACAACATTACCCCAAGGGCTCTCCTCATGTTCCCTGAATGGATCAGAAGCTAGAACAATAGCAGAGAAGCCAGGGGTCTTGATCATTCATAAACTATTCGGTAAATTCCACAAAGAATAAAAAAGTAATTGAATATTTTGAGGCAAGATCAAATCACCTTATAAAAAAGTGAAAAGTAAAAAAGAACTGGCTCAGTTCTAGACCATTTTCAGGAAATCTTGGAGTTTTCACAATAAATCAAACTGTAGCAATACCAAGAGAAGCTGGAGAATTTGAAATTCTTTCCAAACACATGGAATATTTTTCTCTGGAATGGACTTTTAAAAATGCACAAATGGGACACAGGCGAAGTCATATTTAGATGAGCACATTGTAGAGACAATTTTATGTTGTGTTTTAAAGGACTAGCTCACTGCTCAGCTGCTTACCCCAGCTCTGTTGTTATAATAAAGATAAAATGCTGGGAACAGTGGTGGCATGAGACATTCACCAGGATGCAAAGGTACTCTTTTTTTCTCAGTTCCTCCCTTTCTTTAAGAGATGTTTTCTCTGAAGGCCACAGTCTGGCCGTAAGCAAGGTTGGCAGTACCTGGGGAGGCTTACCTGAAGATCTAGCTGACAACCACTGACATTTGGAGCCACTCACCTTTATACTGCAAATCTGAAAGATAAGCAACAAGAAAGACCTAGAAACAATGACAGAACTTTCTCAAGCACAGACAAAAACAATTTACACAGCCACTGTAAATAGTTAATAAAATCCATTTTATAGTCCATCTACTTAGATTTCCATGACATCCTGTTCTGTTTCACACATGCATTTTTCTTTTGGATTGTTAGGCAATAAAGAGTCAAGTCATTTATCATGTAGTGTCTTAGCGTTTCTTTAAAATGTTTTACCATTTTCAGGAAATTCTGTGGCTTCTATAATTAATCTCCCAGTAGAAGCTGTTTTAGAAAGACTCCAGAACAACCGAAAGAAGTCTTTTCTTTGTGGAATTGTTTTGGATCTTGTGAGTGGAAACATTCAGAAACAGATGCCAGTGGTATTATCACATATTGCAAACGTTCATTTAAGATAACGAGGATGAAAACAATAGAGTTCAGTCTCACTCTTGCAAAACTGCCCTGTGACAAAGCTGCTGTTAAATGGGGTCCACAATCAACTCCATAATATGCTATAATTAGAGTAACTCTACAGTGTAAAGCTGGGTTTCCACAGTTCTTATACCCTAGATAGGTACAATAACACTTGGTAGAAGTAACGAGGAGGGTTCCCACCCACTAACCCCTTCCCTGCTTGGCATTAGTAATACTAGTTACTACTTAGCACTTTCCACATATCAGGCATTGTTCTAAACATTTTTACACATATTGGTTTATTTAATACTCACAACTTTCTGAGGAAGGTGCGGCATTATCCTAATTTTCAGATTAGGAGACTGATATACAAAATAGTTGGAGGATTTGCCAAGCGCAGACTTCTCAAAGGCTGAGGCAAGGAGCAGAACTCAGGCAGCCTGGCCACCCAGTCCAGCCCCTCAGCTGCTGTACTCTGTGGCCCAGCATGGTATACAATGTTCGGTGTTCTGTTCTCACAATCTAATTTACACTAGTACATGGTCAGGTAGTTCAGTCATCTCATTTTACAGAAGAGAAAACAAAGGCAAAGAGATGCTAAGTGGCTTTCAAAAACTCAAATACATGATGGTTACAGGGCTGGGCATGGTGACTCATACCTGTAATCCCAGTGCTTTGAGACCCAAAGGCAGGAGGACTGTTTGAGCCCAGGAGTTTGAGACCAGCCTGGGCAACATAGTGAAACCCTATCTCAACAAAAAATTCTTTAAAAAACTTAGCCAAGCTAGTAGTCCTGGCTACTTGCGAGGGTGAAGCAGGAGGTTTGAGACTGCAGTGAGCTATGATCACAACATTGCACTCTAGCCTGGGCAAGTGAGACCTTGTCTTGATGAAAAAACAAAAAACCAAAAATGAGAGGATTGGGAGCTCAGACTGCCTGATGTTTAGCCAACGCTTTCTACTTTAGAGCATCATATCATCTCCCCATTTTCCCTCTTCATGTAAAAAAAAATAGAAAAACACAAAATCTAAACTGTTGCTTTATTTTTTTCTGTGATTCATCCTCATGGGTCACAAGAAAGAGCAGAAGTTTGGTTGGCCTGTATGCTGAGCACAGCAAACCCCACTCTGGGCCCACGTTCTGCCCAATGCAGCACTGGCTTTGCTTCTTGAAGGCAAATGAGCAGTTTTATTGGCTTCATCCTCACACTTGGGCAGATTAACAAGTACTAGGAAGTGTCTCCATCTGTAGGGTGTATCTATGCAAGAGATCAAGAAAACAATTTGAAAAACCAGAGACTGGATGATCTCCAGAAAAATGTTCTTGTTTCCTCCAAGAAACTTCATAGGATGATCATATTTATTTTCTTCTTCAGTGTCAAGGTTACATTTTTGTTTGTTCCACTTTGTTTTTTAACAGGGTTATACCAAGTGTGGTCTCAGGTGGTTTTTTTGGGGCAATCTGACCTCCAGATTAACCTCATTCTGAAGCCAGTTAGGCGTCGTTTCTTCTGCATAACCACGTGATGCGCTTCTTTGAGAGTGTTTTCTTCCTAAATGAGGAGGAAACTGGTTGTGATGAAACCACAGGCAATGCAGAGCACAGGTAGGATTTAATCTTTCACAATGTCACTTGATTAAGCAGGCAATCATCTTCGCTGCCATGCCTGCAAGGAAAATTTCAAGTCACGTGAATGCTTATCTCATCTGTATTAATCAGAGTGCATGAGATCGGAGATGGCATATGCAAAATAGGTATTAAATTTAGGGTATTTAATAAAGGGACTATTTATAAATATGGAAGTAGGGTGGAGGAAAACACACAAGAGATAGTGGAGTATCCCAAGGCTAGCCCCAGCAGGGAGCCATCACCTGTAGACTTAAAGAGAAAAGTTATAAGGATTGGAGAGAGAGCTGCACATGATAGGAGCCGTGGCTTCCCAGAAAGACACAGACACCCACAGTAACCCAACAGAGAGGAAGCCAAGGGAATAGATACTCTAGCCTCAATCCTCCTCCTGCCCATTGACCAAATTCAACCAGAGGACAAGGTACCTATTGAGGTGGTCCGAGGTGGTCCAAGGGGGACCATCTCCCAGGGCCTGGTGCAGGGAACAGGCCAGAAGAAAGACACCCAACACACCCTCACACTAAATTCTGAGGTAAAATAACTTCAACATCCCCTCCTGCTGTGACATGAGTAGTTTAATAAAGAAGTAATTAGGAAAAACAACAACAACGTGGAATTAGGTGGTTAATTTCATGCTTATGCCTATAGCAGAAATTAGAGTTGTAAATTCCTCATTGTGTTTTATGAGTCAGAACTGGATGTACCCAAAGGGTCTCAGGAAAACCCTGGGCCTCAAAATAGGCCCTCTGATAACAGGGCAAGGAGAGCCAGTGGAAATCAGTTCCTACCAAGACAATGAGCACAATCAAAATTAAACAGAAACATAGATTTAAGAAAAGATCACAGCGGCTTGCAATTTTTGACCTAAAATCTATGGAGGTACCCATTGCATTGAAAGGCCCGTGTTTTAATGGAATAAATGAAACCTGGTTTTGTTTTGTCATACATGGCTTTGTTTAGTTTCCTTTAGTGGTTTAGGCAAAAGGCCAACCAGAGGAAGGAGAGGTGGGGAAATTTGAAGATGTGTTCTGTGAACAATTTAGAGATGGCAGTGATGCCCAAAGTAAACTAGGATATAGAGAGATTATAGTGAACCCAGTTCCCAGCCATGTAATAAGAGCAAAGACATTTGGTGTTTGGATAAGAGAATGGTGTGGTGTTAGAAGCAAAGATTTAGAGTCCCAGATTGTTGTGGGAAGTCAGGGACCCTGAACAGAGGGACCATGGGACCAGGGAAGCCATGGCAGAAGAATATAAATTGTGAAGATTTCATGGACATTTATTAGTGCCCAAATTAGTTCCCAAAATTAATACTTTTATAATTTCTTACGCCTGTCTTTACTGCAATCTCTGAACACAAATTGTGAAGATTTCATGGACACTTATCACTTCCCCAATCAATATTCTTGTGATTTCCTAAGCCTGTCTTTACTTTAATCTGTTAATCCCATCATCTTTGTAAGCTGAGGATGTATGTTGCCTCAGGACCGTGTGATGATTGTGTTAACTGAACAAATTGTTTAAACAATATGAAATCTGGGCACCTTGAAAAAAGAAAAGGATAACAGTGATGTTCAGGGAACAAGGGAGATAACCATTAAGTTTGGCTGCCTGAGAGCCAGGTGGAACAGAGCCATATTTCTCTTCTTTCAAAAGCAAATAGGAGAAATTTGCTGAATTCTTTTTCTCAGCAAGGAACAGCCCTGAGAAAGAGAATGCATTCCTAGGGGTGGGTCTCTGAAGTGGCCACTCTGGGAACGTCTGTCTTTTGCAGTTGTAGATAAGGGATGAAATAAGTCCCGGTCTCCCGTAGCACTCCCATGCTTATTAGGACAAGGAAATTCCTGCCTAATAAATTTTGATCAGAATGGTTGTCTCCTCTCAAACCCTGTCTTCTGATAAGATGTGATCAATGACTATGCTATCAATGACAATGTGTGCCTGAAACTTCATTAGCAATTTTAATTTCGCTCCGGTCCTGTGGTCTCACCCTGCCTCCATTTGCCTTGTAATATTTTATTCCCTTGTGAAGCATGTGATCTCTGTGACCCACACCCTATTTGTACACTCCCTCCCCTTTTTAAAATCACTAATAAAAACTTGCTGGTTTTGCGGCTTGCAGGGCATCACGGAACCTGCCAACATGCGATGTCTCCCCCGGACACCCAGCCTTAAAATTTCTCCCTTTTGTACTCTTTCCCTTTATTTCTCAGACTGGCGAACACTTAGGGAAAATAGAAAAGGACTCACATTCAATTATTGGGGGTGGGTTCCCCCGATACCAGATATACTACCTATTAGCTAGGTCACCTTGAGCAAGTTAGATAATCTCTATAAGCCTCAGTTTCTTGCTCAACTTAGATAATCTCTATAAACCTCAGTTTCTTGCTCAGTGAAATGGGGAAAATACCTACCTCTCCTCTGGTTGTTTTGTGAATTAAATAAAATCATGTGTTTAAAATCCTTACCATGGTGGGGTGGCTAGCAAGATGGGTGAATACAAACAGCTCTGGTCTGCAGCACCTAGTGAGATCAGCACAGAAGATGGGTGATTTCTGCGTTTCCAACTGAGGTACCTGGCTCATCTCACTGGGACTGATTAGACAGTGGGTGCAGCCCACAGAGGGTGAGCCGAAGCAGGGTGGGGTGTCCCCTCACCTGGGAAGTACAAGGGGTCGGGGAACTCCATCTTCTAGCCAAGGAAAGCCATGAGGGATTGTGCCATGAGGAACAGTGCATTCCAGCCCAGACACTATGCTTTTCCCATCATCTTCACAACCCACAGGACAGGAGATTCCCTAGGGTGTCTATACCACCAGGGCCCTGGGTTTCAAGCACAAAACTAGTGGCAGTTTGGGCAGACACTGAGCTGGCTGCAGGAGATTTTTTTCATACCTCAGTGGCACCTGGAATGCCAGTGAGACAGAACCGTTCACTCTTCTGGAAAGGGGGCTGAAGCCAGGGAGCCAAGTGGTCTAGCTCAGCGGATCCCCATGGAGTCCAGCAAGCTAAGATCCACTGGCTTGAAATTCTTGCTGCTAGTACAGCAGTCTTAAGTGGACCTGGGATGCTCCAGCTTGGTGGGGGGAGGAGCGGCACCCACCATTACTGAAGCTTGAGTAGGTGGTTTTCCCTCACAGTGTAAACAAAGCCACCATGAATTTCGAATTGGGTGGAGCCCACCACAGCTCAGCAAAGCCTCTGTAGCCTGCTTCTCTAGTCCTCCTCTTTAGGCAGGGCATCTCTGAAAGGAAGGCAGCAGCCCCAGTTAGGGGCTTATAGATAAAACTCCCATCTCCCTGGGACAGAGCACTTGGGGGAAGGGGCAGCTGTGGGTGCAGCTTCAGCATACTTAAACATCCCTACTTGATGGATCTGAAGACAGCAGTGGATCTCCCAGCACAGCGCTGGAGTTCTGCTAAGGGACAGACTGCCTCCTCAAGTGGGTCCCTGATCCCCATACCTCCTGACTGGGAGACACCTCCCTGCAGGGGTCAACAGACACGTCATACAGGAGAGCTCTGGCTGGCATCTGGCAGGTGCCCCTCTAGGATGCAGCTTTCAGAGGAAGGAACAGGCAGCAATCTTTACTGTTCTGCAGCCTCCACTAGTGATATGCAGGCAAACAGGGTAGGGAGTTGACCTCCAGCAAACTCCAATAGACCTGCAGCAGAGGGGCTGATGGTTAGAAGGAAAACTGACAAACAGAAAGGAATAGCATCAACATCAATAAAAAAGGAAGTCCACGTGAAAATCCCATCCGAAGGTCACCAATGTCAAAGACCAAAGGTAGATAAATCCACAAAGATGAGGAACAACCAGCACAAAAAGCCTGAAAATTCCAAAAACCAAAACACCTCTTCTCCTCCAAAGGAACACAACTCCTTGCCAGCAAGGGAACAAAACTGGACGGAGAATGAGTTTGATGAATTGACTGAAGTAGGTGGGTAACAACAAAGTCCTCTGAGCTAAAAGAGCATGTTCTAACCCACTGCAAGGAAGCTAAGAACTTTGAAAAAAGGTTAGAGGAATTGCTGACTAGAATAACCAGTTTAGAGAAGAACATAAATCACCTGAAGGAGCTGAAAAACACAGCACGAGAACTTCATGAAGCGTACAGAAGTATCAATAGCCAAATCAATCAGGCAGAAGAAAGGATATCAGAGACTGAAGATAAACTTAGCAAAACAAGGCATGAAGACAAGATTAGAGAAAAAGAATTGAAAAGAATGAACAAAGCCTCCAAGAAATATGGGACTATGTGAAAAGACCAAACTTACATTTGATTGGTGTACCTGAAAGTGATGGGGAGAATGGAACCAAGTTGGAAAGCACTCTTCAGGCTATTGTCCGGAAGAACTTCCCCAACCTAGCAAGACAGGCCAACATTCAAATTCAGGATATACAGAGAACACCACAAAGATACTCCTTGAGAAGAGCAACCCCAAGATACATAATCGTCAGATTCACCAAAGTTGAAAGGCAGGAAAAAATGTTAAGGGCAGCCAGAGAGAAAAGTCGGGTTACCCACAAAGGGAAGCCCATCAGACTAACAGCAGATCTCTCAGCAGAAACCCTACTAGCCAGAAGAGAGTGGCAGCCAATATTCAACATTCTTAAAGAAAAGAATTTTCAACCCAGAATTTCATATCCAGCCAAACTAAACTTCATAAACGAAGGAAAAATAAAATCCTTTACAGACAAGCAAATGCTCAGAGATTTTGTCACTACCAGGCCTGCCTTACAGGAGCTCCTGAATAAAACACGAAGTATGGAAAGGAACAACCAGTACCAGCCACTGCAAAAACATACCAATTTGTAAGGACCATCAACACTGTGGAGAAACTGAGTCAACTAATGGGCAAAATAACCAGCTAACACCATAATAACAGGATAAAATTCACACATAAAAATACTAACCTTAAATGTAAACAGGCTAAATGCCTTAATTAAAAGACACAGACTGGCAAATTGTATAAAGAGTCAAGACCCATCAGTGTGCTATATTCAGGAGACCCATCCCATGTGCAAAGACACACATAGGCTTAAAATAAAGGGATAGAGGAATATTTACCAAGCAGATGGAAATCAAAAAAATAAAAAAGCAGGGATTGCAATCCTAGTCTCTGATAAAACAGACTTTAAACCAACAAAGATCAAAAAAGACAAGGGCATTACATAATGGTAAAGGGATCAATGCAACAAGAAGAACTAACTATCCTAAATATATATGCACCCAATACAGGAGCACCCAGATTCATAAAGCAAGTTCTTAGAGACCTACAAAGAGACTTAGAATCCCACACAATAATAGTGGGAGACTTTAACACCCCACTGTCAATATTAGACAGATCAATGAGACAGAAAATTAACAAGGATATCCAGGACTTGAACTCAGCTCTGGACCAAGTGGACTTAATAGACAGCTATAGAACTCTCCACTCCAAATCAACGGAATATACATTCTTCTCAGCACCACATCGCACTATTCTAAAATTGACCATATAATTAGAGTCTTTTTTTACTTTAAAAAATTCTGCTTGAACAATTAATATATGCTTAATTTAATTTTAAAATATTCTGAACTTAGATGATCTTAACAAAGTCTCAGATGGTTCATTTCTCTTCCATCCTCTCATCTCATCTCACAAATTGCTTTGTTGTGAAAGTGACAACTTTTTCCAAAGGTCTGACATGATTTGGGATGACAGAGGTCAGAAATTTGTGCTTAATTTTGTTTGTTGCACTTTAATTTGGCCAGAATTGAACTAAAGATTTCAATTGAGCTATTATATTGTTTGTTCTACTTATTACTGACTGAAAAATGAACCTTAGTCTATGCGTGACTATTGGTTTAAACATGTTATTATATATTCTTAATATTTTTAAGGGCTCTTAAAATGTGGTTGCCTTAGATGATTAAAGAAAATGCAAAGGGGTTCAACAATTCTGCCAGCTGCTTAGAAATTTTACTTTTAGGCTCATATCCTTGAAAGGTATTGACCCCTATAAACAGCTAATGATGGAAAAGTTGACAGGACAGTTTGACCTCCTGATTGTATTCTGTGTGTCATGCATTTGACCTTCTGGAGACAACTTGATGAGTTTCTGCCATGTTAATTACTCCACACTGTTTTGCAGTGATCCTTTAACAATTCAAACCTAGTGAATGAGTGCATGAACCTTTCTAGGCTCTAAGTAAGGATTGAAAATGGTAATTTAAAAGCACCCAACATAATTTTCCACTACCAGGCTTGTTTTCTTCTCCTGAAATGATGAACAAAGACCTCTGAAATGATCTTGTATTTATTGTACTCTGTTACTTCTTGCAAATTTTAACACCTTCTTTCAAAAATCCATTTGAAGCCCCAGGGTCTTATCAGGGATGCTCTTCTTTTCCTTCAATTACTATGCATTTGGTAATCAATATGTTTATTACTAGGCAATATTACCTGTGATGCCTGAGTCTTCTTGACTTTGTCTTAAGAGTCATTAATGAGATCTAATGTGCAAAGCTTCATTTAATTTTCGGTTCCTAAACATTCTTTGTCTGGGGTTGAGCTTTGTCTTCCTAATGAACTAGACAACAGTCATTATTGCTGACAGATCTCTTCTTTCCAGTTTGTTAGGCTACATAGTTTAAGCTTTCCCTCTTTCTGTCCTTTGTGTGAAGCAGGAAGTCACCTTTGTGGGTCATTTTCATCCCCCTGCTCTCAGGCTCCTTCATGAAACATTTTGAACCATTTCAAAATTAGACCTGCACATTCCAATGGCTGTATTTAAAAGACAATTTACAGCTCAGCTCATTCTCATGCACGGTGTGAGAGTATTATAAGAAAGTCCCCTGTGTCAAAGTTTCATCTAGAATCCAACTTTTTCCTGCTCACTGTCTTTCTCCTATCACTAGTTAGGTCTTTTTTCTTTCTTTCTTTTTCTTTTTTAAAAAAATATTTGATGAGATAGACTTTCAGTATGTTGCCCGGGCTGGTCTCAAACTCCTAGGCTCAAGAAATCCTCTTGCCTCAGCCTCCAGAGTAGGGATTATGGGCACATGTCCCTGCATCCAGCCCTAGTTAGGTCTCATTCAGCAAACTATATCTCTAGCCATATTTTCTTTAATAGCAAAATGTGATTGGAGAGGAGTCAGATAATCTAGATGGAGTTTCAGCTCTTCCATTTACATTACTGTGTTTGTCTAGTGTGTGTGTGTGTGTGTGTGTGTGTGTGTACTGAGTATATGCTTTGTGCCAGGTGTTAAATTAAGCAATTTACTCTTAACCCACACAGCAATCCTGCAAAAGAGGTACAAGGATGGATACTTTGCAGATGAGAGGTGGCTCAGAGGGTTTAAATGATTCACTGAATCAAGTTTAAATAACTTATCTAAGTCAGTACTAGAGGACCTGAAACTAAAACGCAGCTTTAGCTGTCTCCAGAGCATGGGCTTTTAACCACTGCACCATACTGAAAGTCTTACACAGGTAGTCAGGGCACTTGGCTTGTTGGTATCTGCACCGGGCACGTTGAGGGTCAGTGGTTGAGAACTCAGTCTCTGAAGTCAGACTGCCTAAATTTGAAATCTGTTTCCTTCACTAAGTAATTGCACGACAGTGAACAAGTTATTTTACATTTCTGTGCTTTAGTTTCCTCATCTGTAAAATGGGGAAAAAATAACAGCAACAACTCTTTGGTTCACATGAAGGATTACATTCATGACACATATTAGGTACACTTTTAAAGCAACAACAGTAAAATCAGTTTAATAAACATTAGCAACAATTATTATTTCAATAAAAAGTTGGCGTGTACTCTAGGTGATTGCTGTAAGGAAGCTGGTTGAGGCCTTGAAGGTCTTAAGGTACCCTGTAGTTGTATATTGTTGATCAAAGCCTTTTTGTCTTGTTCCTCAGACTAAGACAATGGCAGAAGAGCACTTGGGGAAAATTGGATGTTGGATGTAAACACTGTGTGTGGGATCTAAACTGTAGGAGTGATGTGCTGTCCTTCATCCTCTGCAAAAGGTGTGTGGTTAAGTGGATAATACCAGCAGAGGGAATTAAGAAATTTGGCTTCTATCAACCTATCCTGTGAGCTCCTTATCCAAAATCCAGTAATTGATACATCCAAGCTCAAGAGCGTTATCATTTCTATGAAGAGGAAGGTACCATATCTATGCAGCCGAATTTCAGGGAGAGATTAGAAAGCAGCAAACAAAGTTAAACATTACAAGAACAACAATAGCTTTTTATTATCAAATGGACTCTCCTCTAGGCAGCATGAAATGAATAGGACCAAGCCAGCCAGGTAGCTGCTAGGGAATAATGCAATGAGCATCCAGCTATCAGTAGGATGCCTACTATGGGCTGGAAGTTGTGCATGGCATCATACAAAGATGTCTAAGAAACAAAATTGTGTCTTAAAAGGGAAAGCAATTTACTTGTAAGGCAAGCTATTAAAAAATAACTAATAATAGAGGAGTTTCTGTGCTGGATGAGTGGTGCAAACAAGAATTCTATGGAGAAAATCTTCCCATTATCAACACCAGCAACACCATTTAATTCTGAGCAGGACTTGGTTCGGCAAGTTTGTTCTCAATATTCAAAAGCCTGTAAACATTTACATAGAATTCTTAAGATTTAGCCTAAACTCATTTTTTAAAGTTAATTTTAGTTCCTCTGGATGTCATAGTTCCCTCTGACAACTTATCAAAAGCTCTGGACCATCTGTCAGGAAACTGCGTGGAAACTGCAAGGGTCTGCATATAATTGTAAATGTTGACAGAGCTCCTAAAATCCCTCTATGAACCCCCAAGTTAAAAACCCCTGCTCTACGAAAGAAGGAGCAACACTATTACAGAAACTTAAGTTGTTCATAGTTGCCCAAATCTTACCAGATCTCAGTTACTTTTTTGGCTTAGCTTTTGCTGTTGTAAATAATACTGTAGTTATGATTCTTGGAATTAAAATCTTTTTTAAAAAAACAAAAACCAAAAAGCCTCAGTTCTCTTCCATACATAGTATAACAGAAATTGCTACTTTCTCCTCAGTGCCTATTTTCTGTTTCTTCCATAGAAATAGAATTTTTAACTGGGCATATGGCTGTCTAAAATGAAAACTACACTTTCCATCCACTCTAGGCATGGCCATGTCACTATTTTAGTCAATGAATGTAGATAGGAATAGTGATGCTGCAACAGAACCCTCCTCAATGGACATTTGAAGTGTGTCCTTCGCTGCTTCTTTGCCTCTTCCTCCATCCTGTGGTTGGGAGCATGGATGTGATGGCCGAAGTTCTTTCTTGGGCTGTGTGACATGGGACACATCCTGGAGACCACAAATCTGAAAGATGGAAGGGACCTAGATCCTTAAGGAGCATAGAAAAAGCTAACATAACAGTTGATAATCTTCTAGATTCTGATATGAAAGAAAAATAAACCTGTTTAAGTCACTGGTTGTTTAAGTCACTGCTATTTGGGGTTTTTCTATAACTTGTAGTTGAACTGAATTCTAATTTACAGACACAATCCTTCGCATTTTGAAGCTGCAATTCCCGTGCTTCCTGTTATCTATCATGACTAATAAGAAGGGTAATCTGTCTGATAACTTTTAACATTACCACTTTATATGGTGCATTTTCTCTTCAGTGCGTGGATTTGTTTTCATTTATCTTGCTATGCCCTTGATGTTTCTTAGGTCTCATATCCTTTAAATTCTTCGCCATTACTTTTTGGATTTTGTAGCTTCAAATTTCCCCTATCCTCCTCTTCTGAAATTCTTATTGGAAATATGTTATAGGTTCAGAATCAAAACTTCATGTATCTCAACTGCACTTTTAACCTATTTAAAAATCTTAACATTGTATGCTGTTCTTTAGTTTTATCTTCTAAATTCCTAATACCCTCTTGACTCAACTACCTAGAGTTTATTCTATCTACTGAGTTTTTTCTTTGCATTTTCTTTATTTCTGTCCTTTCTTTCTTTCTTTTTTTTTTTTTTTTTTTTTGAGACAGAGTCTCACTCTGTCACTCAGGCTGGAGTGCAGTGGCGCAATCTTGGCTCACTGCCACCTCCACCTCCTGGGTTCAAGCAATTCTCCAGCCTCAGCCTCCCGAGTAGCTGGAATTACAGGTGCATGCCACTACTTCTGGCTAATTTTTAAATTTTTAGTAGAGACCATGTTTCACCATGTTGGCCAGATTGGTCTCAAACTCCTGACCTCAGGCGATCCGCTTGCCTTGGCCTCCCAAAGTGCTGGGATTACAGGCATGAGCCACCATGCCCAGCCTATTTCTTTTTTTAATTACAAGTTTAAGAGGCACTTCCAAGACAGCCAAATAGGAACAGCTCTGGTCTACAACTCCCAGGGAGATTGACACAGAAGACGGGTGATTTCTGCATTTCCAACTAAGGTACCTGGCTCATCTCATTGGGACTGGTTGGACACTTGGTGCAGAACATGGAGGGCAAGCTGAAGCAGGGAAGGATGTTGCCTCACCCGGGAAGTGCAAGGGGTCAGGGGATTTCCCTTTCCTAGCCAAGGGAAGCCATGAGTGACTGTACTTGGAGGAGCAGTACACTCCTGTCCAAATACTGCGTTTTTACCACTGTCTTCACAACCAGCAGACCAGGAGATTCCCTCCCGTGCCTGGCTCAGTGGGTCCCATGCCCAAAGAGCCTTGCTCGCTGCTAGCACAGCAGTCTGAGATCAATCTGGGATGCTAGAGTGTGGCAAGGGGAGGGGCGTCCACCATTGCTGAGGCTTGAGTAGGCAGTTTTATGCCCACAGTGTAAACAAAGCAGCAGGGTAGCTCGAACTGGGCAGAGCCCACTGCAACTCAACAAAGCCTACTGCCTCTCTAGACTATCTAGGGCATATCTGAAAAAAAGTCAGCAGACAGCTTCTACAGACTTAAAAAACCCTGCCTGACAGCTCTGAAGAGAGCGGTGGTTCTCCCAGTATGGCGTTTGAGATCCGTTAATGGACAGACTGCCTCCTCAAGTGGGTCCCTGACCCCCGTGTAGCCTGAATGAGAGACACCTCCCAGTAGGGGCCAACAGACACCTCATACAGGCAGGAGACCCTCGGGAACGAAGCTTCCAGAGGAAGTATCTGGCAGCAATATTTGCTGTTCTGTAGCCTCTGCTGCTGATACCCAGGAAAACGGTGTCTGGAGTGGACCTCCAGCAAACTCGAACAGACCTGCAGCTGAGGGGCCTGTTAGAAGGAAAACTAACAAACAGAAAAGAATAGCATCAACGTAACAGAAAGGACACCCACACCAAAACCCCATGTTGAGGGAAGTCAGGGATCCCAAATGGAGGGACTGGCTGGAGCTACGGCAGAGGAACATGAATTGTGAAAATTTCATGGATATTTATCTGTTCTCAAATAATACTTTTATAATTTCTCATGTCTGTCTTTACTTTAATCTCTTAATCCTGTTATCTTTGTAAGCCGAGTATGTACATCACCTCAGGACCACTGTGATAATTGTGTTAACTGTACAAATTGATTGTAAAACATGTGTGTTTGAACAATATGAAATCAGTGCACCTTGAAAAAGAACAGAATAACAGCGACTTTTAGGGACAAAGGGAAGACAACCATAAGGTCTGACTGCCTGCAGGGTCAGGCAAAAAGACCTCTATTTTTCTTCTTGCAGAGAGCCTATAAATGGACGTGCAAATAGGAGAGATATTGCTAAATTCTTTTCCTAGCAAGGAATATTAAGACCCTGGGAAAGGAATGCACTCCCGGGGAGAGGTCTATAAATGGCCACTCTGGGAATGTCTATCCTCTGTGGTTGAGATAAGGACTGAGATACACCCTGGTCTCCTGCAGTACCCTCGGGCTTACTAGGGTTGGGAAACTCCACCCTGGTAAATTTGTGGTCAGACCAGTTCTCTGCTCTTGAGCTCTGTTTTCTGTTGTTGAAGATGTTTATCAGAAAATACATGCACCACTGAACATAGACCTTTAGGGGGTTCTGCTTTTGCCCTTTGCCTTGTGATCTTTGTTGGATCCTTATCAGTAGTTCTTCTTTTTGCCCTTTGAAGCATGTGATCTTTTTACCTACTCCCTGTTCGTACACCCCCTCCCCTTTTGAAATCCTTAATAAAAACTTGCTGGTTTTGAGGCTCAATTGGGCATCATGGTCCTACCAATATGTAATGTCACCCCCAGTGGCCCAGCTATAAAATTCCTCTCTTTGTACTTTTTCTCTTTATTTCTCAGCCAGCTGACACTTACGGAAAATAGAAAGAACTTACATTGAAATGTTGGGGGCAGGTTGCCCCAATATCCCCATCCATAGGTCACCAACATCAAAGACCAAAGGTAGATAAAACCACTAAGATGGGAAGAAACCAGAGCAGAAAGGCTGAAAATTCCAAAAACCAGAACACCTCTTTCCCTCCAAAGGAACACAACTCCTTGCCAGCAAGGGAACAAAGCTGGATGGAGAATGAGTTTGACAAATTGACAGAAGTAGGCTTCAGAAGGTCAGTAATAACAGACTTCTCTGAGCTAAAGGAGCATGTTCTAACCCATTGCAAGGAAGCTAAAAACCTTGAAAAAAGGTTAGATGAATGGCTAACTAGATTAACCAGTGTACAGAAGAGCTTAAATGACCTGATGGAGATGAAAACCACAGTATGAGAACTTCATGAAGCATATACAAGCTTAAATAACCAATTTGATCAAGCAGAAGAAAGGATATCAGTGATTGAAGATCAAATTAATGAAATAAAGTGAGAATATAAGATTAGAGAAAAAGGAGTGAAAAGAAATGAACAAAGCCTCCAAGAAATATGGAACTATGTGAAAAGACCAAATCTACGTTTGATTGGTGTACCTGAAAGTGACGGGGAGAATGGAACCAAGTTAGAAAACCCTCTTCAGGATATTATCCAGGAGAAGTTCCCAAACCTAGCAAGGCAGGCCAACATTCACATTCAGGAAATACAGAGAACACCACTAAGATACTCTTCAAGAAGAGCACCCTCAAGACACATAATTATCAGATTCACCAAAGTTGAAATGAAGGAAAAAATGTTAAGGGCAGTGAGAGAAAAAGGTTCAGTTACCCATAAAGGGAAGCCCATCAGACTAACAGGGGATCTCTCAGCAGAAACCCTACAGGCCAGAAGAGAGTGGGGACCAATATACAACATTCTTAAAGAAAAGAAACTTTGGCTGGGCGTGGTGGCTCACACCCATAATCCCAACACTTTGGGAAGCCAAGGCGGGTGGATCACTTGAGGTAGGGAGTTCGAGACCAGCTGGGCCAACAAGGTAAAACCCTGTCTCTACTAAAAAAAAATACAAAAATTAGCTGGCGAGGTGGTGCAAGCCTATAGTCCCAGCTACTGAGGAGGCTGAAGCAGGAGAATCGCTTGAACCCAGGAAGCAGAGGTTGCAGTGAGATGAGATCGTGCCACTGCACTCCAGCCTGATGACAGAGCAAGACTCTGTCTCATAAGAAAAAAAAAAAAGAATTTTCAACCTAGAATTTCATATCCAGCCAAACTAAGCTTCATAAGTGAAGGAGAAATAAAATACTTTACAGACAAGCAAATGCTGAGAGATTTTGTCACCACCAGGCCTGCCTCACAAGAGCTCCTGAAGGAAGCACTAAACATGGAAAGGAACAACTGGTATCAGCCACTGCAAAAACATGCCAAATAGTAAAGACCATCAATGCTATGAAGAAACTGCATCAATGAATGGGCAAAATAACCAGCTAGCATCATAATGACAGGATCAAATTCACACATAACAATATTAACCTTAAATTTAAATGAGCTAAATCCCCCAATTAAAAGACACAGACTGGCAAATTGGATAAAGAGTCAAGACCCATCAGTGTGCTGTATTCAGGAGACCCATCTCACGTGCAAAGATACACATAGGGTCAAAATAAAGGGATGGAGGAAGATCTACCGAGCAAATGGAAAGCAAAACAAAGCAGGGGTTGCAATCCTAGTCTCTGATAAAACAGACTTTAAACCAACAAAGATCAAAAGAGACAAAGAAGGCCATTAAATAATGGTAAAGGGATCAATTCAACAAGAAGAGCTAGCTATCCTAAATATATATGCACACAATACAGGAGCACCCAGATTCATAAAGCAAGTTCTTAGAGACCTACGAAGAGACTTAGAATCCCACACAATAATAGTGGGAGACTTTAACACCCCACTGTCAATAGTAGACAGATCAATGAGACAGAAAATTAACAAGGATATCCAGGACTTGAACTCAGCTCTGGAGCAAGTGAACCTAATAGACATCTACAGAACTCTCCACCCCAAATCAACAGAATGTACATTCTTCTCAGCACCACATCGCACTTATTCTAAAGTTGACCACATAATTGGAAGTAAAACACTCCTCAGCAAATGTAAAAGAACAGAAATCACAACAAACTGTCTCTCAGACAACAGTGCAATCAAATTAGAACTCAGGATTAAGAAACTCACTCAAAACCACACAGCTACATGGAAACTGAACAACCTGCTCCTGAATGACTACTGGGTAAATAACAAAATGAAGGCAGAAATAAAGATATTATTTGAAACCAATGAGAACAAAGACACAACATACCAGAATCTCTGGGACACATTTAAAGCAGTGTGTAGAGGGAAATTTATAACAATAAATGCCCACAAGAGAAAGCAGGAAAGATCTAAAATCGACACCCTAACATCACAGCTAAAAGAACTAGAGAAGCAAGAGCAAACAAATTCAAAAGCTAACAGAAGACAAGAAATAACTAAGATCAGAGCACAACTGAAGGAGATAGAGACACAAAAAAACCTTCAAAAAATCAATGAATCCAGGAGCTGGTTTTTTGAAAAGATCAACAAATTGATAGGTTGCTAGCAAGATTAATAAAGAAGAAAAGAGAGAAGAATCAAATAGACATAATAAAAAATGATAAAACGGATGTCACCACCAATTCCACAAAAATACAAATTACCATCAGAGAATACTATAAACACCTTTATGCAAATAAACTAGAAAATCTAGAAGAAATGGATAAATTCTTGGACCCATACACCCTCCCAAGACTAAACCAGGAAGTTGAATTTCTGAATAGACCAATAACAGGTTCTGAAATTGAGGCAATAATTAATAGCCTACCAACGAAAAAATGCCCAGGACCAGATAGATTCACAGCTGAATTCTACCAGAGGTACAAAGAGGAGCTGGTACCATTCCTTCTGAAACTATTCCAATCAATAGAAAAAGAGGGAATCCTCCCTAACTTATTTTCTGCAGCCAGCATCATCCTGATACCAAAGCCTGGCAGAGACACAACAAAAAAAAGAGAATTTTAGGCCAATGTCCCTGATGAACATCGATGTGAAAATCCTCAATAAAATACTGGCAAACCGAATCCAGCAGCACATCAAAAAGCTTATCCACCACAATCAAGTTGACTTCATCCCTGGGATGCAAGGCTGGTTCAACATACGAAATCAGTAAATGCAATCCATCACATAAACAGAACCAATGACAAAAAACACATGATTATCTAATAGATGCAGAAAAGGCCTCGACAAAATTCAGTAGCCTTTCATGCTAAAAACTCTCAATAAACTAGGTATTGATGAAATGTATCTCAAAATAATAAAGGCTATTTATGACAAACCCACAGCCAATATCATACTGAGTGGGCAAAAACTGGAAGCATTCCCTTTGAAAACTGGCACAAGACAGGGATGCCCTCTCTCACCACTCCTATTTAACATAGCATTGGAAGTTCTGGCCATGGCAACTAGGCAAGAGAAAGAAATAAAGGGAATTCAATGAGGAAGAAAAAGAAATAAAGCGTATTCAATTAGGAAAAGAGGGAGTCAAATCGTCTCTGTTTGCAGATGACATGACTGTATATTTAGAAAATCCCATCATCTCAACCCAAAATCTCCTTAAGCTGATAAGCAGCTTCAGCAAAGTCTCAGGATACAAAACTCAAAGTGCAAAAATCCAAGCATTCCTATACACCAAGAACAGACAAACAGAGAGCAAAATCATGAGTGAACTCCCATTCACAATTGCTACAGTGACAAAAAATACCTAGGAATCCAAATTATAAGGGATGGGAAGGACCTCTTCAAGGAGAACTACAAACCACTGCTCAATGAGATAAAAGAGGACACAAACAAATGGAAGAACATTCTATGCTCATAGATAGGAAGAATCAATATCGTGAAAATGGCCATATTGCCCAAAGTGATTTATAGATTCAATGCTATTCCCACCAAGCTACCACTAACTTTCTTCACAGAACTGGATAAAAACTACTTTAAATTTCATATGGAACCAAAAAAGAGCGTGCACAGCCAAGACAATCCTAAGCAAAAAGAATAAAGCTGGAGGCATCATGCCACCTGACTTCAAACCATACTACAAGGCCACAGTAACCAAAACAGCATGGTACTGGTACCAAAACAGATATATAGACCAATGGAACAGAACAGAAGCCTCAGAAATAACACCACACACCACACATCTACAACCATCTGATCTTTGACAAACCTGACAAAAACAAGCAGTGGGGAGAGGATTCCCTATTTAATAAATGGTGCTGGGGAAACTGGCTAGCCATATGTAGAAAGCTGAAACTGGATCCCTTCCTTACACCTTACACAAAAATTAACTCAAGATGAATTAAAGACTTAAGTGTGAGACCTAAAACCACAAAAACCCTAGAAGAAAGTCTAGGCAATACCATTCAGGACATAGGCATGGGCAAAGACTTCATGACTAAAACACCAAAAGCAATGGCAACAAAAGCCAAAATTGACAAATGGGATCTAATTAAACTAAAGAGCTTCTGCACAGCAAAAGAAACTGTCATCAGAGTGAAGAGGCAACCTATAGAATGGGAGAAAATTTTTGCAATCTATCCATCTGACAAAGGACTAATATCCAGAATATACAAAGAACTTAAACAAATTTACAAGAAAAAAACAACTTCATCAAAAAGTGGGCAAAGAATATGAACAGACACTTCTCAAAAGAAAACATTTATGCAGCCAACAGACACATGAAAAAATGCTCATCATCATTGGCCATCATAGAAATGCAAATCAAAACCACAATGAGATACCATCTCACACCAGTTAGAATGGTGATCATTAAAAAGTCGGGAAACAACATGCTGGAGAGGATGTGGAGAAATAGGAATGCTTTTACACTATTGGTGGGAGTGTAAATTAATTTAATCATTATGGAATAGGATGTGGTGATTCCTCAGGGATCTAGAACTAGAAATATTATTTGACCCAGCGATCCCATTACTGGGTGTATACCCAAAGGATTATAAAACATGCTGCTATGAAGACATATGCACATGTATGTTTATTGCAGCACTATTCACAATAGCAAAGACTTGGAACAAACCCAAATGTCCATCAATAATAGACTGGATTAAGAAAATGTGGCACATATACACCATGGAATACTATGCAGCCATTAAAAAGGATGAGTTCATGTCCTTTGTAGGGACATGGATGAAGCTGGAAACCGTCATTCTCAGCAAACTATCACGAGTACAGAAAATCAAATACCACATGTTCTCACTCATAAGTGGGAGTTGAACAATGAGAACACATGGACACAGGAATGGGAACATCCCACACCAGGGCCTGTTGGGGGGTGGGGGGCTGGGGGCTGGGGGAGGGATAGCGTTGGGAGAAATACCTAATGTAAATGATGAGTTGAAGGGTGTAGCAAAATAACATGGCACATGTATACCTAGGTAACAAACCTGCACATTGTGCACATATATTCCTGGAACTTAAAGTATAATAATAATAGTAAAATTTTTAAAAATACTTTCATTGAGAGATTATAATTGTACATATTTATGTGGTACTATTTGACATACTGGTACGTGTATATATTGTATAATGATCACATCAGGGTAGTTAGTACCATTACCTCATGTATATATTATTTCCTTGTGTTGAGAACATTCAAAAACCTCTCTGCTACTTGTATTTCTTATAGACAACATACAGTTGAGTCTTTTTTTGTTTTGTTTTTATTCCACACTGAAAATCTCTATATTTTAATTGGTTTATTTAAATCACTCATATTTAAAGAGATTATTGATATAACTAGGTTAATATCTACCATGTTTGTAGCTATTTTCTATTTGTTGCATTTGTTCTGTTTCTTTTATTTTCCTTTTATCTGCCTGTTGTGGGAAGTCAGTGACCCCTAATGGAGGGACCAGCTGGAGCCGTGGCAGAGGAACATAAATTGTGAAGATTTCATGGACATTTATCACTTCCCAAAATAATACTTTTATAATCTCTTAGGCCTGTCTTACTTTAATCTCTTAATCTTGTTATCTTCGTAAGCTAAGGATGTACGTCACCTCAGGACCACTATGATAATTGTGTGAACTGTACAAATTGATTGTAAAACGTGTGTTTGAACAATATGAAATCAGTGCACCTTGAAAAAGAACAGAATAACAGTGATTTTTAGGGAACAAGGGAAGACAACCATAAGTTCTGACTGCCTACGGGGTTGGGCAAAAAGAGCCATATTTTTCTTCTTGCAGAGAGCCTATAAACGGACGTGCAAGTAGGGAAGATATCACTACATTCGTTTCCTAGCAAGGAATATTGATATTAATACTCTGGGAAAGGAATTCATTCCTGGGGGGAAGTCTATAAATGGCTGCTCTGGGAATGTCTGTCCTATGCGGTTGAGATAAGGACTGAAATACGCCATGGTCTCCTGCAGTACCCTCAGGCTTACTAGGATTGGGAAACTCCATCCTGGTAAATTTTTGGTCAGACTGGTTCTCTGCTCTCAAACCCTGTTTTCTGTTGTTTAAGATGTTTATCAAGACAATACGTGCACCGCTGAATATAGACCCTTATCAGGAGTTCAGATTTTGCTCTTGTCCTGTTTCCTCAGAAGCATATGATCTTTGTTCTGCTTTTTGCCCCTTGAAGCATGTGACTTACTCCCTGTTCGTACACCCCCTCCCCTTTTGAAATCCTTAATAAAAACTTGCTGGTTTTGAGGCTCAGGTGGGTATCACGGTCCTACCAATATGTGATGTCACCCCCGGTGGCCCAGCTGTAAAATTCCTCTCTTTGTACTCTTTCTCTTTATTTCTCAGCTGGCTGACTCTTATGGAAAATAGAAAGAACCTATGTTGAAATACTGGGGGCAGTTTCCCCCGATATCTGCCTTCTCCACTTTTAATCAAGCAGTTTATAATTCCATTATATCTCCTTTTTTACCATATTGCTTCTACATTTTAAAAAAGTATTTTTTTAGTGGTTGCCCTAGAGTTTGCAATATGATGTTTTAACTAGTCAAAGTCTACCTTCCAATAACAGTATACTGCCTCAGGTGTAGTGCAGGAACATAATAATTGGGTATCCCGAATTCCTCCCTCCCATCTTTTGTGATATAGCTGTTATTTATTTCACTTATCCATATGCTATAATCACCCCATACACATAGTTCTCAATGTATAATGGTTCAACTTACGATTTTTCTTTATGATAGCATGAAAGACATTTATTCAGTAGAAACTATACTTTGAATACTGTTACAACTTCTGTTTTTCATTTTCAGTACAATATTCCATAAATTAAATTAGATATTTAATGCTTTATTATAAAATAAGCTTTATGTGAGATGATTTTGCCCAACTGTAGGCTAATGTAAATGTTCTGAGCACATTTATGGTAGGCTAGGCTAAGCGTTGATGTTTGGTAGGTTAGGTGTATTAAATGCATTTCAACATAATATTTTCTTTATGATGGGTTTAATGGGATGTAACCTTATTGTAAATCAAGGAACATCTGTACATGGTTACTATTATTACTTTCAACAAATAATTATTTTAGGCCAATTAAATATATGCAAGATAAGAGGTTTTATTTCTCTTCATTAATTCCTTCTCTGCCATTCTTCCTTTCTTTATGTAGATATAAATTTCTGGCCTGTATAATTTTCCTCCTTCCTGAAGAACTTCATTTAACATTTCTTGCAAGACAGATCTGCTGACAACAAATCTCTTCACTTTTTGTCTGAGAAAGTCTTTGTTTCTTCATTTTTGAAGGATAATTTCTGTGGATATAGAATTCTAGGTTGGTGGGGTTTTTATTTCTGTACTTTCAATGTTTCACTCCATTCTCTTCTTGCTTGCATGGCTTCTGTATTAGTCTGCTAGGGCTGCCATTAAAAAAATGCCAGACTGGTGATTTAAACAATGGCAATGTATTATTTATTTATTTATTTGCAGTCCTGGAGGCTGGAAAGTCCAAATCGAGCTGTTGGCAGGGTTTACCTCTCTGAGGCCTCTCTCCTTGGCTTCAAGATGGCTAACTTCTCACTGTGAACTCATGGGGCTTCCTCCTGTGCATGAGTCCTTGGTGTGTCCTCTTCTTCCCATAAGGACACCAGTCCTGTGGCATTAGGACTCCACCTGTATCACCTCACTTAACCTTAAACATCTCTTTAAAGGCCCCATCTCCAAACACAGTCCCATTGGGGTTGGGCTTCAACCCAACCCCAGTTGCACCTGAATTGCATGCAATTCAGTTTATAACAGCTTCTGGAAATACATCTTCTGTAATTCCTATCTTTGTTCCTACATAAGTAACATGATTCTTCCCCTCTGGCATCTTTCAAGATTTACGTTTGTCTTTGGTTTCTTGTAGGTTGAATATGCTATACCTAGGTGTTAATGTTTTGAAAGTTCTCATGCTGAGTTTTCTCTAAGCTTCTTAGATCTGTGCTTTGGTGTCTGTCATTAATTTTGGAATGTTCTTCATTACTCAAATCTTTCTTCTTCTCCTTTCTCTTCTTTTCTTTCTGGTATTCCAATTCTGCGTATGTTACACCCTTTTACATTGTCCTGCAGTACGTGGATATTCTGTTCCACTCCCATTCCTTTTTCTCCTTGAATTTCAGTTTGGGAGGTTTCTTTTTCTTTTTTTTTTGAGATGGAGTCTTGCTCTGTCACCCAGGCTGGGGTGCAGTGGCGTGATCTCAGCTCACTAAAAGCTCCACCTCCTGGGTTCATGCCATTCTCCTGTCTCAGCCTCCTGAGTAGCTGGGACTACAGGCACCTGCCACCTTGCCTGGCTAATTTTTTGTATATTTAGTAGAGACAGGGTTTCACCGTGTTAACCAGGATGGTCTCGATCTCCTGACTTCGTGATCCACCTGCCTCAGCCTCCCAAAGTGCTAGGATTACAGGCATGAGCCACCGTGCCCAGCCGGGAGGTTTCTTTTAACATATCTTCAAGTTTACCAATTCTTTCCTAGGCCTTGCTCAATCTACTGATGAGCTCAATAAAGGCACTCTTCATTTCTGTCACATGCTTTTGATTTATATCATTTCCTGTTGGTTCCTTCTTAGCATTTATACTTCTCTACATATATCACTCATATGCCCTTGCATGTTTTCAACTTTTTCCATTAGCGCCTTTAACATGTTAATCATGGTTACTTTAAATTCTCTGTCTGATTATTCCAATATCTGTCTCATATTCAAGTCTGGCTCTGAGGCTTGCTTTTGTCTCTTCAGCATTAATCTGGCTAAGAATTGGGCTCTGTTTAATGTTTTCTATAACTATAGAAGCCAGAGCTTTCAAATTATTTCAGTGTTCTTGTTTTTATCTTCCCTCTTTGCTTATGACTTTCCTAAGTACTTTTCCTCAGAGAGAGTGTGCATTTTGCAGCTCTTTTAGCTGTAAGCCATTGTTATTACATTGGAGCCCTGTGGAAGTGGTGGGAGGGTGAAGGAGAGGGGAAGAGTTTTACAATCTTATGATAAAATCTCAGTCCTTTAGCTGGGTGTGGTGGCATGCACCTGTAGTCCCAGCTACTTAGGAGGCTGAGGCGAGAGGATCACTTTAGCCCAGGAGGTGGAGGTTGCAGTGAGCTGAAATCATACCACTGCACTCCAGCCAGGGTGACAGAGTGAGACCTTGTCTCAAAAATAAATAAATCAATCTCAATCTTTTAGTGGGCCTCTGTCCCTGGGCTGAGATCTTCAAAGGTATTTCTCAGCACCCTCCCACTTCTTCCCCTCTTAGATGAAACAAGAGGGTTAGAGGAGGCTGGAATGGGAGAAATGTCCTGTTCTCCACCCTGTCCCATCCTATCTCTTCCCCTCTGAGCCAGGGTATGGCTCTGCTAAAGTCTTTCCCCTGGAAAGGAGGCCTTTGTGTGGAAAAGGTCTAGAAGTATTTCCAAAGAATTATTCTCCCCCTCTCCTTGTCAGAGGCACAAAGGAATCTTTCTAAGATCATGACCTTGAGAATCTGGTGGAGTTCCCAGAGATAAAATTTATGAAATTGTGGGGACCTCCTACGACTGGGCCCCCTCTCTCACTCTCTTGCTAGTCAATACTGTCTTCAGCAATTCAACAAAATTATCATAAAAGTGTTTTTACTAGTTTATAAATCCCACATATCCCACTCCAGATAATCTGAACCCTGAATTCACCTGTCTCTTTAGTTCTCTGATGGATTCAGGAAAAGTTGCTAATTTTCAGTTTGTTTAGCGGTTGCTGGTTGTAGGAACAGAAGTGATGACTTTCAAGCTTGTTATCTGTCAGAGCTGAAACTGGAAGTCACTTCTGGGATTTCTAAGTGATTTCTTTTAATTCATCTATTCTATTTCTTTTTGTTTGTTTGTTTGTTTGTTGAGACAGGGTCTAACTCTGTCACCCAGGCTGGAGTGCAATGGCGTAATCTCAGCTCACTGCAACCTCCACCTTCCGGCTTCAAGTGATTCTCCCACCTTGCCCTCCTGAGTAGCTGGGATTACAGGTGCCCACCACCACGCCCGGCTAATTTTTGTATTTTTTAGTAAAGACAGGGTTTCCCCATGTTGGCCAGGCTGGTCTCAAACTCCTGACCTCAAATGATCTGCCCGTCCTGGCCTCCCAAAGTGCTGAGATTACAGGCATGAGCCACCATGCCCAGCCTATTCTATTTCTTCTTATTATTACTTCTTCCTTTGTGTCTCATGACCTCTTATTCTTTTTTATGGATGTTAGTCCTTTCTTCATTTGTTAGAGGTCCTTAAACATGCTTACATAGTCACTTTTAAGTTGGTCCATTTGAGTAATAGGTGCCAGTGAAATAATAATAATAATAAATATTTCATATTAATTTAAATAGGTAAGTTATTTTCATGAGTGAATTGATCTCCTAATATTTATGTTATTGGCTAACTTCTTCAGATTTAATTTTCCTCCTGGGTTTTAGAATTTTGATGTATAGTGAGCAAAAGGATTTTGTTTAGTTTTGTTTTTCTCTCTGGTATCATTCCCTCCTGTGCTCCACGGATATCTAAATTAGGCTAGTTGGATTCTTACGCCAGAACTCTACTGTCTGGTGGAAACCCAGGGTGCCTGTCTTTTAGTGATGTGGATAGTGTCTATTCTGCCACTCCTGCCCTTTCCCTCTTCCCTAGGTACCGAGCTTTGTGTTAGCTCTATGCATATTTTTCAGATACATTTTAAAGGTGATTATTAGGCCTATATGTATTTTTCAGATAAATTTTTCATACCTCCTGCTTTGTGCTTCTGATTTATGCAGAAATTTATCTCAGGGAATGAAGGCTGTGTCTGTTTTATTTTTTCTAATTTAAAGCTTGATATAGCATTTATTTGGAGTAGATTAGGGCCTTAAAACAAGAATTTACAATGCCCTCTTGCCTGGAAGACATGTTTCATTTATTTTAGCAATATCTCTGTGAAATATATGAAGTTAGGCTTTATGTACCCATTTTACAAATGCAAAGAGAGGGTAACAGGTAATCAAGGACAGGCCTGACCAATTTTTAATTTTTTTGTAGAGACGAGGTCTTGCTATGTTGCCCAGTTTGGTGTCAAACTTCTGTCTTCAAGTGATCCTCCTGCCTTGGCCTCCCAGGTCACTTGGACTCCCAAAATGCTAGGATTAGGTGCCCAACCTAAGTAGGTAATATGCATAATTATATTGAACATGTATTCATAGCTCAGGCTTTAATGTTTTTTCTTGCTTATGACATTTGGAATCAGGGTGTGATAGAGAAGCTCTATGGTAGATAGGCCAAATGTTCCATTTACAACTTTATCATAAGGTTTTTCTACTTTAGAATCAGAGGTTTCTGCTTAGAGATTTCCAAGCCATTGGTTGAGCTTCATGCCACTCTTTCACTGTGTTCGTTCTTTCAGGTGCTCTCTGCAGAAAAGTTTATGGAGATTTCATTTCCTTCTCCTTGACCTTCAATAACACACAGACGATTACTAATGAATTCAAATCCACTCCATGGAGGTTCTCCTCTCCCTTTAATCTCACATCTTTCTCAGATTTCATCATCTAGAGATTGGAGCCCTTGTATGTGGGAGAGGTGAGAATGGGGGTGTTTGTGTTTATACTTTTCTTGAATTTTATGGCCTTCATTACCCAAAGCTGTGTGAAATTGAGGGAAACACAGTTGGCTTGAACTCTAGAGCCATCTGTTCAACCTGTTCGAGATATTGGTGGTTGACTGTTTACTAAACAGACTTCCCTGAGTGGCAGCCCAAAGGCCAAGGCGGAGGTTTCTGTTAATCATTAGGCGTTTAACAAACAGTTGGGGCCCTTGCTAGTTTTGCTATCATTGCTTTCAGGAGCAACGTTCTGTGCCCTGCCATCAGCCACATAACAAGAGATGGGTTCCCTGGTGTGTTTGCTGTGAGGATTTCCCGCAGGCTTGGGTTGCCACGCCCGAGTAGCAGTGGTCAAGCATTCTGCAGGAGATGTGACATGTGTGCTTTGGTTGTTGACTTTATCTTTGCCAACACATGTGAGTGTCTAATGTTGGCTGGGAAGCTGGGATCCAGGGTGGAGCCAAGGTTTAATTTTGATAATTTAATGCTTGAAGAGACATGTACTTTGGTGAGTTCTCTCCCTTGAGACTTTTGCCCTTTCACTAATCCTTTGCATAAACACTGCCTTGAAAACTGTTTATGAAGTATTCACAAAGGCATGTGAAACTATTGGTAAACAGTCATTGTGAATAACATTTACTCATGATCAGATTCCTGAACCTACGTTTCTTTTTGAGATGGAATTTATTATGTGATGCAAATCTTGGTGAAGCCGCAAACGCAGGTTGAAGCCCTCTGCCTGATTCTTGTGACAGATTAGAGTTCATGACAGAAATGGTAATTTAGTCTGGGGAATGGAAATGAAACTTCTCCCAAAGTCTCTGTATTCCAATAGCAATCTCAACTAGTTGAAAGTATTTAAAAATAGGAAAAGAACCATGAGGTTGCAGAAAGGTAGATAGAGGCAAGGGCAACCCAAATTTTAGGTAGGAAAAGAAAATAAAAACTTCGAGGTGAATGCCCCTCAGATCTAGTGGTGTGGTGGAGCTGAATGGCATGGCCCTTAATAGCAGCTCATATCTCTTCCCAGCATTGTTTTGAGAGACAGCAAGTTGGTAGCTTGCAATTGACTACAGTCAGAGTATTCACACCACAGAAATCGGCAAATGCTACCAATCCTTGAGAGCCAGTTGTAGAATGTATGTTAACCAGTGCACCACTGAAATTAAGAGTTAAGACTACCTCTTAATTTCATTTCCAAGGAGTGGGAGACGTCAGAAATAAAGACATAGCAGGGTTGAAGATATACTCTCAGAAAAGTTGTGAGAGCTTGACTATATGATATACCTGAGTTAAGAAAGAGCGCCTGAATTTAAACTGAGCTTTTCTTTCTGGGTAAAACTACATCATTTGTGAAATAAAGCCACTTTAGGGAACTGAGAGAATAAAACTATACAATGTAAGCAATTTCCAGGACTTAGCCTTTGTATTCTGCTTGGTTTTACTGGTTTGATTCATTTTATTTATTTATCTGTTCATTTGACACTTCTTTTTGAGTACCTCCTGTAGGCTGTGTTAGCTCTTCTTGGATGAACAAAGACAAGGTTGTTGTCTTCATGAAACTTACGGTTTAGTAGAAAATACAGACAATAATCAAACATCCAGAAATAAGTGTATAGTTACAGAATGTCGTAAGTTGTATAAAGGAAAAGGAGGCCTGGAGTGGTGGCTCCCCCACCTGTAATCCCAGCACTTTGGGAGGCTGAGGAGGGTGGATTGCCTAGCTCAGTAGTTCAAGACCAGCCTGGGCAACATGGCAAAACTCCATCTCTACAAAAAATACAAAAATTAGCTGGGCATGGTGGTGAGCACCTGTAGTCCTAGCTACTTGGGGGATTGAGATGGGAGGATCACTTGAGCCTGGGAGGTTAAGGCTACAATGAGCTGAGATTGCACCACTGCACTCCAGCCTGGGTGACAGAGTGAGACTCCATCTCTAAACAATAAATGAATTAAAATTTTTTTTTTTACAAAGGAAAAGGATAGACTGCTAAAGAAATATCGGATGACTTGGCTATGCTGAGGGTGGGTAGGGGAAGTTTCCATGAGGAAGTAAGAACTGAGCTGAGATCAGAAGGATTGGTAGAAGTTTCACCAGGAGAATGGAAGTGAGCATGGAAGAGGTAGGTTTAAGCAGAGACAGCAAATGTGCAATGGTCTTGTAGTGAGAAGAAACGTGTGTACTTTTAAGAAAATTAAAAAGGGGCTGTAGAACAGAGGGCAGGGATAGTGCTGTGGGATGAATTGTGTTAATAAATTTATGTTAATCTAGGAAGAATGGAAAGCTGATAGATCAGATTTGCTTTCTGTTTTTAATTTCACTTTGGTTACAATATGGATAACTGATTAGAGGGAAAGAGGAAGATGAGGACACAAGTTAGAGGCTATTCTTGTATATTCCAGGTGAGAGATAATGAGACTCTGGACCATATTAATGGCAGTGGTGATGTGGATAAGGAGATACATAGAAGAGACATTTAGGATATAAAACATTGAAGACACCTGGTGATGGATTAAATAAGCGAATGGCAGGGGAGGGGGTCTTATCAGGATGACTCCAAGATTTTTGGCTCTGGAGATCGAATCGATAATTGTTCTATTTACTAAGATTGAGAACCAGCACTGGAATGGAAGCCATGAATTTGGATTTGGGATGTTTCAATATTTACAATGGAGGTGTCTGGTAGACATTTTGGTTATACAGATCTGGAATAGCATGAAGAGCTGCCTGCATCTAGGTGGTAATTGAGGCTACTGTCATGATGAGGTCTGCCAAGGGGAAAGTACAGAGAGAGAAGAGGAGGGGGCCCAAACAGTACCCC
This sequence comes from Hylobates moloch, assembly GCF_009828535.3. NCBI lineage: Eukaryota > Metazoa > Chordata > Mammalia > Primates > Hylobatidae > Hylobates > Hylobates moloch. Next base: position 65,714,396 of record NW_026652277.1, read on the forward strand.
AAGAATGTTAAATAGCTAATGACTCAATAGAGGAGAATGAGCCTGCAAAGGACGGAAAGAGTGGCCAGGGAGGTAGGAGGAAAACCAAGAGAGATGGGGCTGGGAGTTAAGTGCAAATGGGCCTGAGGGATCTTATTAAAAGGATGAAACTGTTCTAAAAGTGATTTATGGTGATGGTTACCCCACTCGGTAAAGTTACTAAAAAGCATTGAATTGGACACTCAAAATATGTGCATTGTATGATATTGAGGTAAAATGTACCTCAAAAATACTGTTAAACAAGAAACCCAAGAGAATGTACAATGACCAAAAATAAAAAATGAGAACCCTTAATCCCAGCACTTTGGGAGGCCAAGGCAGGCGGATCACCTGACGTCAGGGGTTTGACACCAGCCTGGCCAACATGGTGAAACCCCCTCTCTACTGAAAACACAAAAATTAGCCGGGCATGGTGGCATACGCCTGTAGTCCCAGCTACTCGGGAGAATCACTTGAACACAGGAGGTGGAGGTTGCAGAGTGCCGAGATCACACACCTGCACTCCAGCCTGGGTAACAGAGCAAGACCCTGTCTCAAAAAAAAAAAAAAAGAGAATATTTTAGGAAGGAAGGAATGGTCATGCCATGTGTGTTGAATGTTGATGAGTAAGATGTGGACAAATGGTCATTAACAAACTGAGGACGTTAAACAGATATTAATGCAAAAACAACAGTCCAAATATTGCATAATGTAATACTGTAAAAATACTGACCTATATTTTAAAATGGTATTTTCATAGTTATGAGAAGATGCACATACCTTGGTCCCACCTGTTCTCAAATAAACAGCCAAAGTCAAGATGTTTGTTATGCCCTCTGCATGAAACGGCAGCTGGGAAATGGATTCTGACGAGGCAATTCTATTATAACTGGAAGTCCTGTTTATATGTAGGTAAGAATTAGTCCTCATATGTGATCAAAAAGCGTATTTACTCTGGAAGTCTGAGGCACTCCGAGACTATTGTAAAACTCTTGATTTTTCTTTAAATGATCTAATGATTACAAAGGTATTATGTCACAAACAGTAATCTTCATAAACATTAACATATAATCAGTACTTTATTCAGCATGTGGCACTTAGTAGGTGCTCAATAAATATTTGTTGATGACACAAACTCAGAAGTTAGAAAAGTGAGAGTGCTCATTAATTATCTGAATCTACAATGCAAATTACTACAGTAGCAAAGCTAAGAAAAGCACAATATTACATCAAAAGAAAAGACCAAATCTATGTGAGTAATTTAAAAGCTTTGTCCTTTTAGAAAGAGTCCACTAATTCTTCATTAGTCTTACTCATTTTTCACTTGATTACCCAAATCAGTTCAAACTAGTCAGCCAAATATCTGCATGTAAATAAATAATTCTTATACTTAATCATATTTTGAAATGTATTTTTGCTATAAACGTTGTCTTATTTCTCTTATTCCCATTTCTTTGGACTATGAGTCTGAAAATTATAGTTTTTTTTTGTTTTTGTACTTCCCATCCTAAGCAATAGAGGCCTCTGACGTCTAGATTAGGCCTCCAAGGAAATATCTACCCAAGGATTTTTTTTTAACCAACCTGCTTAATCTAGGTAGCTGTAGAAGGCTGGTGACATGTGACTTCCAATCCAATTTTTAAATAAAACGTTTCAACTAAATTTAAATGACTTCTTCAAATTAGATTTTAGGAAATGCTTAACTCAGGCCATCTGATGTTTACTGAATTTCCTGAGCTCATCCTATACTTACAATAGCAATCCAGTTGCTATTTTCCTTTTCTCTTTTTTTTTTTTTTTTTTTTTGAGACAGGGTCTCACTCTGTCACCTAGGCTGGAGTACAGTGGAGTGATCACAACTCACTGTGGCCTCAACTTCAAGGGCTCAAGCAATTCTTCCAGTTCAGCCTCCCAAGAAGCTGGGACCACAGGTGTGCACCAACATGCTCAGCTATAATTTTGTAGAGATGGGAGTTTTACCATGTTGCCTAGGTTAGCTAGTGTTCTTTTTTCTATCTTTTTTTTTTTTTTTTTTTTTGACGGAGTCTTGCTCTGTTGCCAGGCTGGAGTGCAGTGGTACGATCTTGGCTCACTGCAACCTCCGCCTCCTGGGTTCAAGCAATTCTCCTGCCTCAGCCTCCCAAGTAGCTGGGGCTACAGGCATGTGCCACCACACCCAACTAATTTTTGTATTTTTAGTAGAGACGAGGTTTCACCATGTTGGCCAGGATGGTCTTGATCTTTTCTGAGAGTAGGAAATCAGCACCTATAGCAGAAGTACAGTTGATGAGATGTCACTGAAAGAGGAAGATGGTGAGCACAGAGATAACCTAAAATGACCAGTTCTTGATAGAATTAGGCAAGGATCAACATGTATGGCATGTTGACAGTGTTCTGGTAGAATGACTACTCTAATATGTCTTTTCTTTTTATACTTCCATATTTTCTACCTGGAAATTAATTTATAATGTTAGAATAATTGTTCTGGATTAGACAATATTGCAGATATATTTTGGGCTATGCAGCAGCCATACAAAACTAGGACATTTGCTCTTAACTCTATTGATTAAGGCTCTCCATTCACTCTGTAAACATATTAACTAATGCTCACCACACACTGAGCATGTGAGATGCTTGGTAGCTCTCTCATGGGTCTACCACTTCTGCTCCCACAAGCCAAAGTTGTATATTTACCAAGAGTTCATTGTCCCTGTACTTGTCATTGTCATGTAATTTGATTTATATATAAATATTTTATAATAATATGCTATATCAGAGAGAAAAGAATATTTCTATGAAAACTAGGATGAATGCTTTTGAAAGACTCAATAAATTACCCCCAAAATGCTGTAGGATTAGGTGTGAACAAGGAAAATATAAGGACTGAGCATCTTTTTGTTTCAGGTTGCTATATAAGGGTTTTAAACTTCTCACTTCACTTAAAAAGTCAGAACTGGAAATGATGTAAAATGCAATATTTGCTATCTCAGAAATTCAACATGGAACACTAATTGGAAGACCATGCTCAAAGAAAAGATCTGGATCATAAATTAAATACCAGTAAAAAATATCCATTAATATGTTTTAAAGTCAAATGTTGAATGCATATATAGATAATTTTCTATAATTTTTTCACTTTAACCAATATTTTTGATGAACCAATTAACTTAGGAGTGTTTCAAATGCTCTTGTGATTTTTCCCAAGGCACCTTCTGCTATTTCCTCTTCTAAAATACCCTCCCTCACTTCCTAGATATACTTCCCCACTGTACACACTCTCTCTCTCTTCTCACTCTCACTCTCTTCTCACTCTCACTCCCTTCCTCTCCTTTTTATTAACTGAGCCTTATTCATTCTTCAAGTCCTAAGACTCCAGCTCTGATGTTCACTCCTCTGAGGAGCCTTTCCCATCCTACGTAGAGAAGCAGATTGTTCTGTCCTGTATGTCAGTTCTGTGCTGTGGATATAACTTTAGGACTCCACTTAAAGCATAGTTTGTATTGCATTCTAATAATTTACTTAATACACTTCATTATCTTTTAGTGTCTTTGGGGTTGGTTTCCATTGATTGTCCTTCCCTTTTGAGCATAGGTAACACTTTTCTGTTTCTTTGTATGTTGAGTAATTCTGTTGGACCATATCCTGGACATTATGAATGTTTTGTTGGGGTGGCTCTGGATTATGTTCTATTCCTCCAAAGAGTGTTTATTTGATTTGATTTAGCAAGCAGTTTATTTATTTGATTTGATTTAGCAAGCAATTTATTTAGCTGGATTCACAGTACAAACTCTGTCTTTTGGGGGCAGCAACTCAAATCTCAGTTCAGTTCATTCATTCGTACCTTGTCTGACTGCAATCTGCCTGACATATGCGTTGTTCAAGGGTTAGACAGATTCAGCCAGAGTTTATACGCAGAATTTGGGTTCTTTTTTTTTTGATTCTCTTCTTTCTATGATCTCCCTCTCACTAACCAGTGAATTTTTTATAGGACTTTACCCACTCTACCCTCATGATACCTAAGTCTAAAAGCCATAAAAATACAGGGGGAAAAAAAAGCCCAGTGTCTTTTCCTTCTTCCAAGGTAAATTTCTCTCTAGAATCTTCCTGCTCTTATTCACTCTCTGTCTTAGCCTATCCAGCTGCTATAACAAAATATCATAAACTGGGTAGCTTATAAGCAACGGAAGTTTATTCCTCACAGTTCTAGAGTCCCAGAAGTCCAAAAAGATCAAGGCATCAGCAGTTTCGCATCAGGTGTGGGCCCACTTCCTGGTTCACAGATGGCACCTTCTTGCTGCCCTCACATGGTGGAAGAGACAAGGCAGCTTTCTGGGACCTCGTTTACAAGGACTCCAATCCCATTCATGGGCAGAGCCTCCAAAGGCCCCATCCCCTAATAGCATCACACTGGTGATTAGATTTCAACAAATGAACTGGTGGGGGAGAAACACAAACATTCAGACAACAGCATTCCAGTTTCTCCAAATTGTTGGTGTCTTTTCATTTTGTGTTTAAATTTTATCCAGAGTTGATACGACTCTGAGAGAGGACTGGTCTGCTAGGGGATTACATATCCTACCAGAAGCAGAAGCACTTCGGTATCTTTGAACTACTGTGTCCAAATAATTTCTGACACATTGTGTAGGCCCTCAGGAAACATTGTGTGTTGAACAGAATTAAATAGAAGAAAATTGCTAAAATGAATAAATACAATAAAAGGAAGGAAAAAGAAAGGCTTGTTCTCATTAGTTTCTACTGATTTTTAAATAATAAGTAGTTGACACTTTAGGAACAAAAAAATGATAGTCAAGAAGACTTGAGAATAGAAACAGCAAGTTCCTATGATGGCTCAAGTTAGCATGAGATGGGAAGCCACAAAAGGTAGGCTCAGGGCAGTAGTGTCTATGCACCAAGAAATATCTGGGAGAATTTAAACTTGTCCTGAGACATAAATTTTCCCAAGGCCTATCCTGGACACAGATTCCACCAAGGAAGTAAGTTTTCCTAGACTTTGGCATTATTATGCCTCTGCTTCATGAGAAATCCCCTAGAAAAATCTGTTAACGTCAGTTTAGAGAAGAACAGAGTCACAGTTGGCTGTGAGACGATAAGCAGAGCGTCACAACAAATAGCAATTACCCACCAGAGAAGTGTGTGCAGGGGTGCGAGGGGCTGGGGCTCAATCTTCGCTCATTTGGTATCTTTATTAATGACCTGGGAGTGGTGAAAACAGATTGCTAATTAAGTGGATTCCAGCCTGCAGTGAGAGCCATAGCTGGAAAGAGTGAAATACTAACCAAGCTAATATAACAAGGTTAGGACTCTGGGTTGAAAACTCAAAAAGATGAGATTCAGCAGGGAAGGAATATTGTAATATTGCTACTGTCAAGAGAAGAATATTCAGGTGGGTGTGGTGGCTCATGCCTGTAATCCTAACACTTTGGGAGGCCAAGGTGGGAGGATTGCTTCAACCCAGGAGTTCAAGACCAGCCTGGGCAACATAGTGAGACCCCCATCTCTACAAAAAGTGAAAAACAAACAAACAAAAGGTCAGGCATGGTGTTGCATGCTTGTAGTCCCAGCTACTTGGGATGAGGTCGAGGGCTGAAGTGGAAGGATGGCTTGAGCCTGGGAGTTCAAAGCTGCAGTCAGCCGTGATTGCACTACTGCACTCCAGCATGGGTGACAGAGTAAAACCCTGTCTCAAAAAAAAAAAGAAAAAAAAGAAAAAGAAAAAGTATAGCTTTCTGGTGGCAGAGAATAGAGACATGAAAGGAGACACCTGGAAAGAATCTAAAAATGTGAGGCTGAAAGAAGGCAATTAACAATGGCAGAGTGGCAGGATATTCCATAACAACCACTCTTCCTTGCAGACCATAAATGTCATTAAGATTTGAAAGAGCCAGGGGCTCCCCCAAGACCCAGGAAGGAGAGCAGGCCCTGCTCCCTCTTATGCCTTCCATGGTTCCCATACCTCCTCAGTGCTGGTGACTTCCCAGTTTGAAACTGGCTGGGCTTTGCTTGGTGAGCTCCTGCATGGCCCTTTTCCACAGGAAGGTGTCACAGGCAGGTGAGCAGTAGGGCAGGAAATGTGGTACTACCCATTGGAAGAGTTACCTTCCACCCATGGTCATTTATGCGCCCAACTCACTTCAAAGCTCTTAGATGTGTCATAGGTGATCTTGTTTACCTATTCATTTATTAATAATCTGTCTTCCCACAAGAATAATGTGCTCCCATGAGAACAGGGGCCTCATCTGTCCTGTTTGCCATTGCAACATCCATGTCAAGGGCAATGCCTGGCTCATTTTAACTAGAAAATAGATATTTGCTGAATGAATGATTGAAGTAATGAATCTTGTCCTATGTGCCCATTTTACAGAAGAGGACACAAAGCAACACCATGACTTGCCTCTGGTCACACAGGTGGAGGTTGAACCTGGACTCGAATCCAGTTCTTCACCTCTCTCAGGTCTTTAATCAGAAGTCACCTAATTGAGGACTTCCCTGGCCAACTATAAAAAACTCCACACTCCTACACCAGCCAGCATTTCACATTGCACATTCCCTTCTGGCTTTCTTCCTTTCTGAGCACTTCTCATGACGGAAACACACTATTTGTACCTTGTTCATCATTTCTTCCTTCCTGTAGAATGTGGGCTGCAGGAAGGCAGGGGTTTTTGTCTGTGTGTTGGCTGCTGTATCACCAGCAACAACAACACCAATGGCTGTGGCTAATGTTTATTGAGCACTTGCTGTGTGCCAGGCACGTGACATGGAATATCTCATTTAAAATCCCTAGCAGTTCCAGGAAGTAGATGTTGTTAGTATGCCCATTTTATAGATGGGAAGACTGACCTTAGAGAAGTTAAGTAACTTGTACTCATCAGGAAGTGACAGAGGTGGGACAAGAAGCCAGATCTGTCTGACACCCAGGTCCTGTCTTTGACCACTAAGCCCTGAACTGCCTCCCAGCGAGAGCCTTTGTGGTGGGAGTTGGCTGAGATGTCTGGGCCAGCAGAGCTAATAGCCTCCTGTCCTCCTTCCCCAGGCAGCTGCTCTTTTCCTATGACTCAGCTCTACTCACAGAGGAGTCAAATGAGGCTGCAAATCAGAGCTGGTGACCAAGGCCACCACAAAGCTCCCGACGTGCCATTTCAGCTGGCATTTCACCTGGTCACCCAAGAGCATCAGTCTCTGAGTAGGAAGACAAAGAGGCAGCCTATTCTAATTGTAGAGAGGCTCCCCCCACCCCCCTTCTCAGAGGATCCACCTCCTGACCTACACCCCGTTTGCAAACCCTCCTAGAGCAGAGTGGGAAGAGCCCAGCATGTCAGCACTTTTCCCCTCGCCATGATTAGCAGATTGTCTTCCAACCACAGAGTCAAGTGTGCACCATGCTGATTGACGTCCAAGCTCAGGCAGAGTGAAGGGGAGCAGCCAGGTGCTTTCTCGCAGGTCTGCAATCTGCTCCCCATTTCTCATCACTCCTACCCTCTCAGCACTCACTGCAAAGGGCTTTCTGAGTTTTCCTTGGCTTCTTAGATGCAGGAACCCTATTGTGGATCCTCACAGGACAGCTCAAGAGCAAGGGAGACATATTTATTGGGCACCTACTCTGAGGGTGCTACGGAAATGACATCACTTAGTCCTTTCTCGTTATACAGATGGGATAACTGAGACTCAGCCAAGCTTGTCTAAAGCCACACAGATAAGTGGCAGGGTCAAAGATATGAGAACACCAGCTTAGTTTTAAAGTTCAGTCTCTATTTCCCACTCTCTTGAGTTGCTGTGGGAACTGTGTTCCTTTGGGTCCCTAAAGGCTGAGGGCCATAGTCCCACTCATTCATTCCTCAGCAGCAAATATTGTCTACTATGTGTCAGTCACTGTGCTAGGTGCTTGGGTTACAGCAATGAGCACAACAGACAAAACCTCCTGCCCTCACACAGTCCACATTCTACAGAGAGGAACAGATGATGAACAAGATAAAATATAGAGAGGATATTGGTCACGGCAAATGCTCACAGGTAGAGGGAAGTGTAGAGCAAATCTGGGAAGGGAATGTGAAATATTGCTCACAGCAGAGGTTATGGAATTTTCCACAGTTGGCCAGGCGAGGCCTCGCTGAAAAGGTGACTTTTGATTAAAGACCTGAGGGAGGTGAAGAACTGGATTATAGTCTGGGTTCAACCTCCATCTGTGTGACTAGAGGCACATCTTGGTATTGCTTTGTGTCCTCTTCTGTAAAATGACACATAGGACAGGATTCATGTCTTCAATCATTCATTCAGCAAATATTTATTTCCTAATTAAAATGAGCCAGGCATGGCCCTTGACATAGATGTTGCAAAGGTGAACAGGACAGATGAGGCCCCTGTCCTCATGGGAACACATATTCTTGTGGCAAGACAGATAATGAATAAATGAATAGGTAAACAAGATCACCTTTGACAGACCTAAGAGCTATGAAGCGAGTTGGGTATATAAATGACCGTGGGTGGAAGGTAACTCTTCCAATGGACTAGTCAGGGATCCTAATGTTTTGCATTTGTGATCCTACTACTTACAGCCATGAGGTCTCCTGCAAGCAGGTTCTGTCTTGTAGGGCCTTGTGGTCTTCATCGCAAGAGAAAACACTCAACAACTAACAAGTCCCAACCACCCCATGCAGATGAGACCCAGTCATGCGGGCATCTTTCCAAAGGCGTTGCAGTCGAGAGTAGGAACTGGTAAACTCCACCAACGGACAGCCAGCAGGTGCACAAGGTATTTAGAACTCTAAAAGAGCACGACTCTCATGAAAGCAAGCTGCAGCTTGCAGGAGGCATTAGGTTTACACTTTCCACCCCTCCTACCATTGCAAACAAGTTATTAGCAGTTTTACATTTTCCCTTAGGGGAATCAGTGTTAATTCACCTTGGCGCTATTCTGGCACCAAGCCATTCATGCAGCTCACAGCTCCTCAGTGAGAAAAGAAAGGAAGGAAATGAGGAAAGGAAGAAGGGAGGATGGAAGAAAGGAAGGAACAAAAGTGCTACCTTAAAGACTTGCTATAAAACATCACTTGTACCTTCTCAGCACTCGTTTCACCCAAATGACCATCAACGAAGAGTGGGTTTTTTGGAATCGCATGTACTCAATGGCAGTCAATACGAAAGCATTTGGGTGCATTAGTGCATTAGGGAAGGTGCCTGAGCTTTTTTCACCATAATAACCTCTACTTTTCTTCCACTTCCTCGAGGCTTAATGAAAATCGAGGTTCAAGAGTTTCAAGGTCTTTCACATCAGAGGTGGGAAAACTATTCTTCAGCCTAGAAAATAACGGCAGGCCATACAGGTTGTGTTCCTCTTAACATCAATCTCCCTCATTTTAAATTTGGCAAATCGAATTCCTTAAACATGACAGTGGTAGCTCACGTTAGTCAAAGCACAAATCTGTGCCCTCACAATCAACATCTCTTTTAACTTGAATAACGTTGATCCTTGCAGGGACTCTCTGTTCCAGCCCTGTCTTTGACTAGGTGGGTTGGTTTGCCTAGTTTTGGAACTGCATATCAAGAAGCCTGCAAATGTAAGCCTCATTCTCTGATATCAGCATATTCAATAAATAAAGGTGAAATTTTGGTTTCCAGGCTGCATCGCTCTTTTGTCTTATATCTCACTGGGTTCAAAACTTGGTAAGGACAGAGGAGTGCTGGCTCCCCAGACTCCAAGAGAAGCTTATTTTGTGCTACTTCATTCTGCACCTCCTGCAGGCTTGTAGTATCTTTTTCTCCATCACAGAAAACACTGTGTGTACACTTAACACCTCCCTGAGAATAAAGGCTGGGCTAGAGTTGGCCTCCCTTCTAAAATGGAAAGTGAGGCAAATCAATAGTCAGAGATAACTATCAAATGGAAGTCCAGATTACTATATTTAGGAAGAAGCAGTTCTCAGAATCTAGCAAGTCTGTAGTTCCATCCAACAGAGATGGACTTGGGAGCCCATTCGCCATACAGCAGCTGATTGAATCTAGGAGGGTGCCTGGCCCAAGACTAGCCAATCTGTAGATGTATATGGGGCCTGGCACAAAGACTTTGCCCAACAGCGACAATGTCAATACAAAAGATGTGGACAATAACTACTGTTTATTAGACAATAGCAACTGATGTACCAGGCATTGTGCTCTGTGCTTAACACTCATTATCTAATTTAGCCTCACTGCATCAGTTACATGTTATTTTCATTTCATAGATAAAGAAACTAAACCGTACAGAGATAAAGAACACTTGGCCAAGAGACAGAGAGAGACAGAAAGACACACTCCACACACACACACACACACACACACACACACACACACAGAATTGGGTGATGGAGGAAGAGAAGGGTAGAATTCAATAGTAAAATATAACAGAGTGGTTAGATAGGTGCTCAGGAACTAAAAATCCTGGATTTGAACTTCTTACAACTGGCACTGTACATCCATAAAATGGCCCAATAATGGTAGCTACATCAAATGATTGCAATGAAGTTTAGAGGAGTCAATACTTATAAAAAGCGTAGAACAGTGTCTGGTTACTAATTTATAAGTTCAATAAATATTAGTAATTAATACCAACTTTTCCCTTACCCACAAATAATCCTATGGTATCATGTAATGGCGAAGTTGTCAAATCAAAAACAATTTCCCCTAGAATCACGATGATTATTATTTTCAACCTGTCACAGAACTGTGGGGGAGGACAATGTTTCTTTCCATGCAGTGGGAGCCCCACATGTATGCAGCTCCTAGCTGCCCTATCTGACTGGTTACCTCATTCTCCTTATTTGTTCATTCCATTAATATTTGTTGAACACCTTATGTGTGCTGGGGCAATTTTCCTAGCACTAGGAATATAGCAGTGGACAAATGGAAAAAATTCTTGCCCTCGTGGAATGTGTACTCAACCAAATGATATATTTTCTTGATGTTTTGAGCTTATGCAGTATTTTGATGACTTTCTGCTATCCCTTTCCTGAACCTGGACCTGGGCATGGCTGCCTTGTCACAACTTCACACCCACCAGGGCTACACTGGGAAGAAGAGTGAGGAGTGGCTTCATTTGATTGGTGAGGCTGGAAGGTGGTGCCAGGGACTGGGGTCCAGCTCTCTTCTATGTTCTGAATGTTTGTACCCCATCTCCCTCCAAATTCATATGTTGAAATCCTTACCCTCAAGGTGATGAAACTAGGAAGTGAGTCTTAAGGAGGTGACTAGGTCATGAGGGTAGTGCCTCATGAATGGGATTAGTGGCCTTATAAAAGGCCAGAGAGACGCTTCTCTCCCCTTCCACCATGTAAGGACACAGTGAGGAGGTACAATCAATGAGCCAGAAAGTGGGCCCTTAATAGACACAGAATCTATCTTGATCTTGGACTTCCCATCTTCAAGAACTGTGAGAAATAAATTTATATTGTTTATAAGCTACCTAGTTTTTGGAATGTTGTCATCGTAGCCTGAATGAACTAAGACACTCCCTGTCTCTCCTGCAGATCCACACATTCTTCAGTGCTTTTCCATGCTGTGGGTTTCAGGGCAGCTGCATCTGGGGTCATCCAGTCCTGTCTATGACTAAGTGGGTTGGTTTGCCTGATTCTGGAGTTTAGCTTCAAGAAACCCAGCTGCCTCCATATATAAGCCATATTATCCATAATCATTCTCCTTTTTCACTTTATCAGTGAAAAAAAGGTGATTTAGCTTTCTGATTGTCTTCTTCTTTTATCTGATTTGCCATTTGGCTCAGAACTTGATCATGAATGAGGAGTGCCATTTGTCAGGCTCTCTCAAATGCCAAAAGAAATGTATTTTGTACGTCCAGATTCTGTACACACAGCAGACAATGTTCAACACATGGCTACCATGTAACTTTATATCCAACATTAGTCAAGGGTTGACTAATTTTCACAATAAAACAAATGACAAGAGAACACTAAGCAATTTAATTTACTGAACCAAGTGTAGAAGCTAGAGTCCAGAAATCAAAGGCATGTATAACAACTTGAATGGGTGTTTTCTGTTTCCTGTTTACACTAAATGATGAACATTACTCAATAGTTAATGGCGGACATTAAATTATAATTATACATTCATTATATCAAACATGTATAAATCCGTATTTGTTTTATATGTGAACACACAGATTACAGTCATTCTTAGTTCAAGTTTTGTAATACTCAATGAACCTTTGGTTAGTTCCAGAGGGCTTCACTAATGTTTTAATTTTCTACAATTCAATTAATGTCAATTCACTTTAATTTGAAAAGCACAGCCAGGCGTGGTGGCTCACACCTGTAATTTCAGCACTTTGGGAGGCCGAGGAGGTGGATTGCTTGAGCCCAGGAGTTTGAGACCAGCCTGGATGACATGGAGAAACTCCATCTCTATAAAAAATACAAAAAACTAGCAGGGCATGGTGATGTGCACCTGTAGTTCCAGCTACTCGAGAAGCTGAGGCAGAAGAATTACCTGAGCCCGAGGAGGTTGAGACTACAGTGAGCCATAATCATGTCACTGCTCTCTAGCCTCAGTGACAGAGTGAGACCCTGTCTCAAAAAAAAAAAAAAAGGAAAAGGACAAGATACTTTACATTGCACGTTGGTGGTATGATGGTGAGGTGGACTATAAAAATGGAGGTTATATCTAAAAATCAAAGGGAAACATTTTCTACTCTGTAATTGGAAGGTTTGAATACTTCATCAGATCTTCGAGATTCCTTTCCATCCACATTTTCACAAATCCTTAGGCTTCATATTTGTCTCTGGGCAAACCATGCAGGGTAAGTTCATCTTACAAACCAGTATAGGATTACACCATCCTAGGTAGTAAAACTGAACTAACCAGATTCACTTATAAATTCTTCAGCCCTTTAAAGTCACAGAAATATGATTGTATTTGTGCTTACCCAACAAAAGTTTTTTAAAATACTTGTTTAAGAGCATACAATATACTCTTTTATCTAATTCAGAGAATTAACTACAGTCATTTTGGTTATAATGTGACTTACAGTTTGCCAGACTTCAGTTCGTGTCCTACAAGTTTTCCCATGGACTTCACCTGTGTTCCCCTCTCCTCATGACTTTTTCCTGTATTCAATCCAGGTTCGCCTTTCTTTACAGCTCTAACTGCCTTCAGCATCTCTTTGTTCAACTTGAAGTACCCAGTCAGATCTGCTGTTTCATCTCTGAAGCCCTCTGGGCAGCTCTCTCTGAGCAAACTTTTTCTGGAAAACAATAATTTCCTTCAAGCTAATGGAGGTAATAATACTGAGAAAGATGTGTTCATTGTACTCAACAGACCTTGTTGGACTCTCAGACACAAAATGGAAACTATGCTAAGGACTGATTATGTAAGGATAATTCTGGTAGTCCTGAAAAAGAAATAAGATATTAGAAATTAGATAAGGATTAGCAGCATCTGCAAAGCTTGCTACGATTTCTACCTCCAAGGCTCATGGCAGACAACGATAATCAATCACAGCACTCTTCTTCTGTTGAACACAGACTCAACATCGCAGTCCGTTTCAACCCAGTGCTCTGAGCAGCTACTATCAATGGATTGGATCCAGCATGTGAGATGAAATGTATTCGCCATGCCCCAAATCAGACCTGGGATAGAGGTGGGAATGGGTTGAGGAGCAATGATGAATTATTCCAGGCAGACTTGAGTTTGCTAAATTTGGTTCAAGTGAGATTCTTGATTAATAGAACTTGAAGTGCAAGCATGATCATAACCAACTTTCATCATACCAGGCACCATGCTAAATGGTTTCATGCAGTATCTCATATAATCCTCATAACAATCCCGTTCAGTCAGTATTGCCGTTATCCCAAGTTTGAAGAAGAAACCTATGCACAGCAAGGTTATAGATCTTACACAAACTAGTGATGAGGTGTAAATTCAAGGTCAAGTTCACTCAAGAGAAACACAAGTTTTCATGATGGAGTGTGAGCCACTGGGACACTTCAAGCTTCTCTATGTATTTATTTTTCATCCAAAACCAAGACTAAAAATATACTATGTGAATTATTACTGGCAACCTAAGTCTGAATATCAAATGATCACTTGTCACACACAGCATGGGAGACACCCTGTAGGCAGAGTACAGTCCTCCAAGTCAGAGGGTTGACAATGGGGCCTCATCTTCCGTGCTCTTCAGATATCAAGAGGTGCTACTATTCACACATAGTCTAAAGACAGCAGCATCATCAATACCTTCTACTGAGATGGGGAGTGAGCATGAAAATATTCTGATCAACCCAGAATTTCACAGTTTGTCTTATGGAAAAGTTCTGAATAGATTTGTCAAACTTAAAAGTGAATTCCACATTTTTCTTTTATAAGAAAGGTGTTTTGTATTTTCAGACTTTTACTATGATAACAAATGTTACCAAGCAGATATTTTTGAAAAAATAAACACACTTCATCTGTCCCTTCAAGGTAAAGGTGACATTTTAACAAGTAAGAAAGTCTTTCTAAAGAAACTTGTATATGAAAAGAGCATTTTGGAAATGGTTTGAGTTATTCATCTGTCGGTACAAACAGTATAAATGTGACAAATGTTAGCACTCTTTAAAAAGTTGAAAATGTAATTTTCTAAGCTGTTTAAAGATTTTCTAAACAAAGAATTTCAATGGCTTTTGAACCCATTTGTTAAAAATAGTAACAGTAGAACAGTGCAAGTTTACTTTGTAAGAACAACTGATAGACATCAAGGAAGATTAAGATAAAAATTTCCAAGCCAAATTCAATGAATTTGCATAATTTGCAAATAAGAATGGAAAATAAACTATCATGATTTATTAATTCCAGCCAGTGATGCATTTTATCTTTTGTCTTTGTGTCCCTTGGCAAAGGAAATTTTTTATTTCTGACAGTCCTGAAAACCAAGATTTAAGTTATTCTGCCTGTTTAGAACCAGCTCCTCAAATTGCTTATATCAGAATGGGTTTAACAAAGATTTACTGAACCATTGCTCTTGCTAAAACATGTTAATTCTTTTTGATGAAAGCAAAATATCTTTACGCTGTTAGAAAATAAAATTAAAAATCAGTTTAAGAATATTATTTTATCTTTTACCTCAGTTTTCAAATTTTCTTTTTTGTTGTTGCTCTTACTTTACAGAATACATTGGCAGAGTAGTCCATGTATGTAATTTGTAAACAGATATGCACATATTGGGGTATGCTCAACATTTGTTTCATCAAAGATATACAGCCAAAGAAATTTTGGAGCCTGCTGCAATGCTCCCAGCAGTTTCTGGACCTGCAGTCAGTGAAAAGGAAATCAAGGCACTGAAGAGCATCAGTCAACCCACAGGCTTTATATCTTCACATATATTAAGGTTAATTATATTTTATAAAAGGAATCTGATTGTATTTAGCCACCAGATAAGAAGCCAAAACCTTAGATTCGTCCCCTGCTGCCAGAGGCCCTGAAGTTTGGCCCCGAACAATGCCATAGATAGACTGTGCCCCTTTACCGGTCATCACGTCAGAGGGAGCCAGGCTTGAGAAGAAAAATGAATGGGGGGAGGTCTGTTTCCTAAGGACTCTCAAAATAGCTCTCTGAACTGGTTGGGGTAACCCTAATCCTCCACTGTGCCAGCAGCGCAGCTCAGTGTGGTCCCCAGTGACACTGTTCCTCTGTCACCTAGGCTGAGAGGCTGCCCTGTCCTTCACTTCTGTTAGCACAGATAATCCAAAAGTGTCAACAGAGGAATCATGAATAATTGATATGACCCCCCCAAAGCTTAATACACGAAGAGAAAGTTTATCTGCAAGCTCAAGGATTGCCTGGAGCTCTCTAGACATGAAAGGCTATAGTAATACCCTCTGGAGTCATCTCCTTTCTCCCTCCTCTTTCCCTTCTTTCTCTGTGGGCTTTGGACATCTCACCCACACCCCGAAATGGGCAGCCCCCTCCATCCTTGAGGCATGTGTGGGCCTGATGACAGCAAAGGTTCATCTCTGAAGGCAGTTGGTGAAACTGACTTTCTACCCAGAGGACTTTCTTTAACTCATCCCCGTCTTCCAGGCAGGTTGAGACAGTCTTTGAGCATCTCTATGCAGTTAATGAACAGATCACCTAAGCATCCTTGAAGGCCTGTATAAGCCTCCAGTCTGTGAACACTCCTCTGTTATGTGAATTGTTATCTCTCTGGTGACAGGACTCTTTCTTGGGTCTCCCACCCCTCTCTACCCTCACCTTCCTCACCCGTCTGATATTTTTCCTTCCCACTTCTTTCTCTAATCTCAGAAGCACCTTAGGCTAAAATGGAGTCATTCTTGGTGATGGTCTGAAGGTGATTTAAAAGTATAAAATGCTTTTTCTTATTTTCTTTTCAAAACAAAGTGAGTTCCTAGAGAAGAAGCAAACCAAATCTGAGCTAATAGAAACCAGAAAAGCGGTTATCTCTGTGGGTATTGTCTGCGATGAGCAGGGGAGAAAGCTCTAGGGTGGTGAAAATGTTCCACAACTTGATCTGGGTAGTGATACACGTGTGTACACATATGTAAAGATTCATGGAGCTGTGCACTTTATAGTATGAAAATTATATGTCAAATTGTAAAAGGAAAGTAGAAATACAATAAGCTATGTTCTTCAGGGTTTCAGAAGCTGGTATGGCGCTCAGACTAGGAAGGCTCTAAAGTCACGTGGAACTGTCAGCAGCTGGGCAGACACACTCTATCTGCTGCTTGGTGCAGTGCCTAACCAGGGTTGCTGAGCTCCATGGAAACCCCTGGGTGGATTGCGCCAGGCTCTCCTGAAGGAGCCAAGAATTGTGTCGTTGTTGTTGTCTTTTCCCTTGGGACAGGGCCTAGCTCTGACACCTAGACTGGAGTGCAGTGGCATGATCGTGGCTCACTGTAGCCTCAACCTCTTGGGCTCAAGCAATCCTTGCACCTCCGCCTCCAGAGTAGTTGGGACTACAGGTGTGTGCTACCATGGCTGGCTACTCTTTATTTTTTGTAAAGATGTGGTCTTCCTATGTTGCCCAGGCTAGTCTCAATCTCCTGAGCTCAAGCAATCAGCCTGCCTCTGCCTCCCCAAGTGCTGGGATTACAGGCGTGAGCCACTGTGCCTGGCTGAGCCTAGAGTTTTAAAAATTCATCTTGAATGCTATTACGTGCCAGCTACAATGCTGGGTGCTTTATGTGCGTCATCTCATTTAATTCCCCAAATAATCGTGGGATGGGGAACTGTTATCCTCATGGTGCAGTCAGGGAACTTGAGCCCCCCAGGCTGGGCAGGTGGTCCAGGGGCATGCAGCTCATCACGTGGCAAGCCCCGTGCTCCCTTCACACTTCCTCTGTATCACCCTCTCAATTAGAATTTCCTTGTGGACAATTTTTTTTTCTTTGCTAGTGGGATGTGTCATTCTTTTTTTTTTTGAGACGGATTCTTCCTCTGTCGCCCAGGCTGGAGTGCAGCGGCGCCATCATGGCTCACTGCAAACTGCACCTCACAGGTTCAAGTAATTCTCATGCCTTAGCCTCCCAAGTAGCTCTGATTACAGGTGTGCACCATCTTGACCAGCTAAATTTTCGTATTTTTAGAGTTTCAGGATACAGGCCATGAAATCCTGGCCTCAGGTGATCTTCCCTCCTCGGCCTCCCAAAGTACTGAGATTACAGGTGTGAGCCACTGTGCTCGGCCAGGATTTGACATTCTTTACCCCATGTTGTGACGACAGAAAAGTAACAGATGGATCGACCAAGAAGAGGATTTCCCTAAAAAACATTGCCCTGGAGACTTAGCCTTCCTTCTCCTCACCAAGAAGGAAAAATAAAAGTCATCTCTAATCTAGTTCCCAAGAGTCTTTCTAGCTGTGCCTCCGTGGCTTCCCTTTAGTTCTGATGGCAGTGGCTGGCAGCCAGCCTCTGAGGATTACTCAGCATGTCTGACCTCTCCAGAGGGGATGCTTTAACTTTGTAAAGATATGAGCGAATGAGGAGAATTTATACTTTCTTCCCAGAGTAATCCACCTGGGCTACTTTAGGTAGCTACTCTTTAAGTCGCCAGTCCTCTGCTGTTTTGGGGTCACGCACAAGCTTCAGCAATGTCCATCACATTCTTCCAAGGAGTAGAATATGATGCTTCAATTGTCAGGGGCCCATGTCTATTGGCATTTACCATATGCCATGTGCCATATGCTTTTGGCATCTTAGAGCCTGTTCTGTACCCTGTTCTGCCTCTTGGTAGTCTCAAGAGCTTAGGCAAATTATTTAACATCTCCAAGCCTCATTTTCTTCGTTTTTAAAATGAAGATGATTATGACAACAAACAATAATAAAAACAACAGTAGTCTTAATTGGGCTCATTTTATGTGCTAAGCACTTTTCATATGTGGACTCAGTTTAATTCTCGCAACAACCCCATGAAGGCAGAACTGTTGTTATCCCCTGCTGACACATGAATAAACTGAGACACAGCCAGGACTAAGTTGCAGTCAGGATTTTAATTAGGTTTGCCTAATCCAGAGCCTAAACCCTTTAACTTTCATGCTTCTATTCTCACCTCAACATGTTGCTGTGAAGCATTTATATTTGTGATAGCACTTTGTAAACAATAAAGCAAAAGCAAAATATTAATACCATTATTATTATTTTTCTAACTTCATGAAAAAAGAGTTAGAAATAAGAGACACAGCCCAAGCCTTTGAGAAATTTATAATTCAGAAGATTAGATGGGCAAAACCCCACAAAAACATGAACTAAAAATGCCCAACTGTGTAAAACACGCAGCTAGCTGAAACTGTAGAGAGAAATGTGCCCAGGGGATGTTGGAATCTCTAGAATGAATGGAGCCAGAGGGTGTTGGTGTGAGAAGACCTTGCAGGAGTATCCTGCCTTTCAATTGGGAAACGGTGAGAGAGGTGTTTCAGGAGGTGGAACGGCCTGTTAGGTTTTGTGGGAGCTGAGCGCACAGGTTGCCTGGGTTAAGGGAAAGTGTAAGTCCAGTGAGGTGCTTAGTAAAAGACAACAGAGGAGTGAGAGCGGACCTGGCCGGGGGACCAGGAGGTCACATTATCCAAGGCCCTAATTGGATTTGCAACACTACAGTGAGCCACTGCGGGTGTCTGACAAGAGATGCGATATGACAGAAAGACACACCAAAAGGCTGGTAAAGACAACAGCCCAAGGCAAGGAGTTTGTTGCACATAGTTCAGGGATGAGATGGACATGCTTCCGCAGAGGAGGAATGTGTCATGGCTTGGGAAACTATTAAAAAGAAGAATCCGGCTGGGCACGGTGGCTCATGCCTGTAATCCCAGCACTCTGGGAGGCCAAGGCGGGCAGATCACCTGAGGTCAAGAGCTCGAGACCACCTGACCAACATGGAGAAACCCTGTCTCTACTAAAAATACAAAATTAGCCAGGCGTGGTGGTGCCTGCCTGTAATCCCAGGTACTCACGAGGCTGAGGCAGGAGAATCGTTTGAACCTGGGAGGCAGAGGTTGTGGTGAGCCAAGATTGTGCCATTGCCCTCAAGCCTAGGCAACAAGAGCAAAGTTCTGTCAAGAAGAAGAAAGAAGAAGAAGAAGAAGAAGAAGAAGAAGAAGAAGAAGAAGAAGAAGAAGAAGAAGAAGAAGAAGAAGAAGAAGAAGAAGAAGAAGAAGAAGAAGAAGAAGGAGAAATCCCCTCTCTGGAACCAGTCCTTTTGAAGGCCAGGGCAGTATCCAAGTGCTGTGGGGCTCACCACAGCACTCCCAGTGCCTGGCGCTTCCTAGGCATACCATAAACATTTATTGCTTAACTGGACTTATTGAGAAACATAATGGATGTAAAATGTAAAAGAAAAAAAGTCAAGGATTAGAATCAAAGGACACTGGTGACTACCGAGGGACCAGGACACCAGAGGCACCATTGATGATTATATGAAATTGAAGAAGAGTTGACATTCAGGAAAGAAATTCATTATCTTGGGTAAAGTTGGAGGTGGTGGATGTAAGTGGTGATTCCTGACTAGAAGCAAGAAATGAGGTTCAAGAAATATGAGAAGTCAAATGAATGATGTAGATTTGGAAGTCCATGGACAAATGAGTATCAGTTAGGATTCTTATTTGAAAGCAATAGAAACTCCCACCAGTTGATTTAGATAGAAATAAATTTACTGCAAGGACAGTTTCTAATTCACAGGGGAATTTGGAGTCACTGGGGAATTTGGAGCACCAGGCAAAGAAGTTTTGCAGCCAGAACCCCAGCCAAGTGAACTCCCCAGAACAAGCCAGCAAGGAGAGCTGTGCCACCATGGCTGAGTCCCAGGTGACATCACTTGGCTTGCCAATCCAGTGGATGTGGGATGTTAGGCCCTCCACTAGTACCTCTGTCACTGCCCCTGTGGACAAGTTGTTACTATCACCTTCTCTACCCCCAGGAAGACTCCCCCTTTGTTCTTGACTGTTGTGTCAGAGTCCCAGCCTTGGGGTCTGATGGACAGAATCTAGGTCATTACCACACCTGAGCAGCAGGAGAAGCCAACAGGAAGGGGCTTTGCTTCTCACAAGATGAGTACAGTGGGGAAGGTGGTTCAGACACTGCCGCCAAAACCACACGTATTTATTTCAGGAAGGAAAGAGGTGAATTCACAGCAGGAAGCGCCAGGGGTTCATCCACTAGGGCTGGCTTCACTCACTGAGAGAACAGGGCTGTGCTGATAGGGTAGACCCATTCTTCAATACCTACAAACTATCTGCCATCAATCCCAACTTAATGCCTTTAATCAACAGCCATCTGTTTATGGTAAAAGTCTGTTCCAGTTTGAAATGTAAAATCCTTGGAAAGAACCACACTTCACTTTGTCATGAACCTTTCATGGGTCGTTTGTTTGTTTGTTTGTTTGTTTGTGACAGAGTCTCACTCTGTCACCCAGGATGGAGTACAGTGACACGATCTCAGCCCACTGCAACCTCTGTCTCCTGGGTTCAAGCCATTCTCCTGCCTCAGCCTTCCAAGCAGCTGGGATTACAGGCGTGTACCACTATGGCTAATTTTTTCGTACTTTTAGTAGAGATGGAGTTTTGCCATGTTGGCCAGGCTGGTCTTGAACTCCTGGCCCCAAGTGATCTGCCTGCCTTGGCCTCCCAAAGTGCTAGGATTATAGGCATGAGATACTGTGCCCATCCTGTCATGAACCTTTCATGCACTAACTTTCAGGGCAGTGGGGAGTATAAGCTGGTACACACTTCCAGGCCCAGCATTGGAAGGGGCCTGAACCAAATGTCAATCCCTCATAAAGATTTTTAGCTAGGCAGCTACGTTTGCTTAGGGACCCCCAACTCCAGTTTTTTCCTCTCATGGATTCTCAGTGGCCTGATCAATTTGTCACAACACTGTCCAACACGGTATTTTAATCAGGGAGAAATGACAGAAGAAAAAGGAGACTCATTTTTTCTGTTGCTCTTTCTACATGTGACACTGTGAGAATAGGGCCCCTATTCCCATTTGACGGATGCTGAAACTGAAGTTTGGGGTGATGTGACTTGCCCAAGGCCACAGCTGGTGTGCTGCAGAGATAGGGTCAAAGCTGGCTCCAACGTCTCCAAAGCCTGACAGCTTCCCCTGAGCTGTGTTATCTTTTCATGAAAAAGGAGGAAAATTTGTTTGCACCTTCCCAGTCAAAAGGTTAAAGGAAGGCAAGAGGTTGGTGGACTGTCCCGGGCTTGCCTTGACATGAATGTGCAGGGTTTCCTTGGGAGAGGGTATGCAGTACTGAGGAAGAGAGAAAGACACAGAAACCAGCTCCTGTTTTATAACTTCACTTAGCACCTGTATTTGTCAAGAAATCTTTCCAGCTGCAAATACTAGAAACCCAACTCAAACTGGTCTCATAGGAAATGGGGATCTATTGGTTTGTGGGCCTGAAAAGCATGCCAGGAGTTATCCCCATCTCTCTCTTTCTCTGTCTCTCAGCTCGGCTTTCCTCTGTGTCTGCTTCATTCTCAGGCAGCCTCTTCCTACGTGGTGACACAAGTGGCCAGCAACAGTCTAGACTTAACGTCTCACCAGCCTAGGACCCCCGCCCCCAGCTGACACAGTGGAACTTTTCCCCAACAGTTGTAGCAATTAACCAATCTTGTGAGCAAGGGGTTGCAGCACCCTGATTGTACAGGCCTTGAGTTCATCCCTGCCCCCACCACTAAGAGTTCCATCAGGCTCCCCTGCATCACAGGGTTTGAGCATGGCTCCCCTCAAAAACAGTGAAGTGCTGGCACCATAGGAAGGGATGCTGGAGGGGCAAAAGCCACAGATATCCACTGGAATGTATGACACAAAGACAGGTAGTGTTTTTGTTTGTTTCGTTTTAAAAATATTTGTTTTAAATTTATTTACCACTGTGTCCCTAGGGCTCAGAACAGGGCTGAACACCTGGCAGGCACATTCAAGAAACATTTCTTGAATGAATGATGGACCGCAAAAAAAAAAAAAAAGTCCCTCCAGAGTATGATGTCCAGGATAGCACAAATGGGAGATTGGGTACACTGCAGGTATAGACTAAAGTAGGGAGCAGAAGCTCTGGTCCTGTAGAATGAGTTGTGTGTCATTGAATGAATGACACATGACTTCTAAAATGTTGGCATTCACCACATGTCAATCACAGCATGAAACAGAGCTCTGGAAAGCCAGTCTCCAGCAAGGGCAGGGCTTTTACAGTGCAGTTGCATACAAGTCCCCTGGGAATAAAGGGTGATGGGTTCCTTTTTTCTTACAGGCTTGTGTCTACAGGATAGATATGCTTCATGGGCTGCTGCTTTTCCTCCCCAGATTCCCACTGTGAAATGGAAAGCCAGCATGGTGGCACCCATTCACTTGGAATGAATGTATGGTCCTGGTCTGACAGGAGCCTGAGTGGTAGCATTCCAGAATGTCTACTCAATTGCTGTTAATCGGGTCTCACGTTATCTCTCATCAGCATGCTAACCCAGTACCCCAGAGTGTATTCTGGGGAGAACATGTACTTCAACCCCCTGCCCAAATTATCTCCTACTCTCATTACCACCCTTTGGCTTTTCCGTGGCACATGGGGATAGCTGGCCTTTCTGAATTAGTAAGTAGAATATGCCCAGTCAATGCGTCTCAGCCAAACGTGGATTTCTTGACAAAAGACTGAGAGGATGTTAGATCTGGAAATACTTTCAGAGACAAAAACAAAAACAACCCCTGAAAAGTCACTGCAATAAACTGCCTGGTTAGTATGCACCCAGTGTATTTTGCCATTGTGGAAACTGAACTTAATTTGTCTTAACATGATGCAGCTATTTAGCATTTCCTCCCCCTCCCCCTCCTTCTAGTTAATTCTGAGTGGAGATAAATCTTGAAAACAGACTTGGAGGGCACAGCGGGAGGCCCTGCAAAGTCATTTGGGTTGTGGCTTTCACGGTGCCCCTTTGCTATTTTCTGAGCAATTAAAACTTAAGCAGGAAAATAAAGTGTTATTAAAGTGACTCACGAACATTACAGAGGCTGGGTGCATGGAATACTTAGCTTCTGACAGAGGGTTCCTTAGGCACCAATGGGTGTTCAAAAAAATTCCTATCGCCCCAGTAACTTCTCTGAACACTAGAAACGTAGGTAGAGAGGACTACACCCAGTGGGTTGTCAACCCTTTAACATCATTCCAGAGAGGTAGGCAAGCTACTGAACTGTCAGTTCTTAAAGCAGGAAACAAAGGCTCCAGGAGTTGAACAATTTTCCCCAGGCAATTTGTCTGAGCCAGTGACAGAAGCTCAGGTTCTCTGTCTGCAAAAACAAAGTGACAGGGCTGCACAGCATTAACCTCTAGGTCCCTCCCTTAGTATTGAGGTTTTGATCGTTGGTATTTTCTTCCTTGATCCAGGCAGCCATGACTACTGTTCATTTTCTCTGCTCTGATTATTCGACTCTCCTTTTCACCTCCACATGCCTTCAGACACGCCGTATTTCATTGAATCTAAGATAACATCGACTAGATGATGAACCACTATTTCATATACTGCTAAAAAGGAAGAAATGTTGCCAATTAAACTGTGACATGACATTGATCATGATTTAAGAGACGTTAAAATGTGGAGGAAAAAAGGAGTCATAGGGTCCACCAAATATAGTACTTTGTTATTTGTCTGCCTGGATTCAGAACTCTTTCTCTTCTTTAAGAAACAAATTTGGAGGAGTATTTACTTCTCCCCTCTGATCTTGTGGTCCCACTGAAAGTCACCCATCACTGTACTCTGCTCCTCTGCCCACGGAATGAGCATGAAACCCAAAATGGACAGGTAGACTGCCCTGGGATTTTAAACACTGGAGGAAGAGAAGTGAGGGCTTTCTCTCCAGTGCCAGAGAAGATGTGGGGCCCTGGAACTTTGAGCAGCCAGCGCTCCAGTCTCGTGGAGAAATCAGGTTTGAGAAAAAGAGCTGCTTATAGGGCATCTTCAGGGTTAAACTTTTTGAATACTTTTGCCCTTGATGGGCACAGCAGCACCAGTAAATTCTCCCATGCTAAACCTAGGTTTTATTCTTTGAAGTAAGAATCTTCTCCTTCTTTTTTTTCTTTCTTTCTTTTTTTTTTTTTTTTTTTTTTTTTTTGAGACAGAGTCTTGCTGTGTTGCCCAGGCTGGAGTGCAATGTAAACACCAGGCACTTGTGAACATAGGTTCGTGCCTGGTGCTTTACCAAGGAAATAGAGTTGTATTTTTTCACAGTGAATTTCAATATTTTAAAGAAAGAGAAAAACAAAATACGTCTAGTGGGGGTGGGGGCAAAGAGGTAAAAGAAAAGGGAATACATACATCAAGAAAAGACAAAAAAAGAACTAAAAAACAACAATCTGATTTTCTCTCCTAAAGTCCCTTCAGTTGACAATGCATTCCTGACCCTTTTTTCAAAATCTTGTTGGTGGAAAGAGTAGGCAGAGGTTGAAAATGAAGGACGAACCTTTGTAAAATTATAGAAATAAAAATGTGGTCAAATAAGGCTGAATAGAACCTTAAGTTGCCTCAGACTGTGAGGCTTTTAAATTTCTGAGGTTTGCTAATGAATACTTTTCTAAAACATTTCTATATAAAACTTTAAAGACCATCAGGAAATTATACTAATCCACTTACCCTATTTTAACTCTTCAAATGTTCCTACAGCCTCTGATTTTCTATTGCAGAGAGAGGTTAGTGGAAAATTGCTTTTGAACTGGATTAAGAAAATGTGGCACATATACACCATGGAATACTATGCAGCCATAAAAAATGATGAGTTCGTGTCCTTTGTAGGGACATGGATGAAACTGGAAAACATCATTCTCAGTAAACTATCGCAAGGACAAAAAACCAAACACCGCATGTTCTCACTCATAGGTGGGAATTGAACAATGAGAACTCATGGACACAGGAAGGGGAACATCACATTCCGGGTACTGTTGTGACACAAGAGATATACCTAACTAAAGACGACTAAGGGTCAGGAAACAAATGGCACATGGATACATATAAAACCTGCACATTGTCACAGGTTTCTTTTGTACGATAATAATCTTGGGCAGTGCCCACCTTGCTGTGTCCCCGTGTGCACCTTGTAAATTGATTCCAAGCTGCTCCCTTATTCAAAAACCCAATCCCCTTGGTAACCAGAAAGAAAATGAATAGTGGTAGGAGCCTATTTTACTAGTACCAAGATCAAAACCTTCATTACACAAATTTGTTTGTCCTTCGGTGCCTTTTAAGTAAGAAATATTCATTACATATTGGTGCTAATCTCACATTTCTGTAATACTTTTTAATCTAGATGGACCCCAAAATTGTAGAGTTGTCTAACCCTTAATCACACACACACACACACACACACACACACAAAGTCATTTTCTCCTCCTGCACCTGAGTATTATTACTCTAGTTACTGTGTGTGTGTGTGTGTGTGTGTGTGTGTGCAGTAACACTTCTTTATGGTGTTTTCTGAAGGTTTATTAACTTTTTATATAGAGAAATGTTGAATGGAGGTGATATTATTATCTTATGGGTCTTTGATCAGAGCTTTTCTGCCAGAGGATGCCTTTTGTGGGAAAACACTGAATGAAAGAAAACTGGCTTACCATGGAGCAATCACTTAAGTATTACACTTACATTGAGCCCATTGAGGAATGCTGTGCTGCCTCTTTTCTTTCTACAGGAGAAAAAGAAAAGAAGTTTGAAACAGAATCACTACCTATCGTAGTATCACCAGTTTTTGAAGGTATCTGAAAGATAACTGTTATTAACCTGATTCATTAGTGAAAATACTCCTTTCATCAGACTACGAATGGGAAATACTCCAGTGACTGTGGTGTGGGTCTGAGATTCCTGCTGTATGTTTTCTTCTCCCTGTATCTTTACATCTGGACTCACTGAAGCCCTCCATGGGCCACCCTAACCTCTCCTTGTTTCTGAGCTAATTCCCATAGAGTCATTCACCCTTATTCCCTTATTGTTGTATCTTATGGCAGAAAGGCTGCCTAAAGGCTGGTGTACCCCAAAATATATCATGAGTGTCAGAGCACCCCAGGCTCCCTTTGTGGTATAGGCCAGAGGCCCAGCTTGCCTCCATCTCCCGGTCTGGTACTCTAAGTTCCTGTTCAGACTTTAACCTCTATCCACCTGACTGTGGCTTTTGGCAGTCCCCTTTTCCAAAGAGGATCTCATGAACACCTGCTTTTCTTGTCTGCCCAGCATGTCTCCCTCCTTCCTCTAATGTCAGACATTAACTTAAATTTTGGCAAACTATCCACTGTCATGTTCATAGTTCATAGGGCTTGGGTCAGTGTGACGTCATCTCAGTCCTAGCTCTAGAAGTTAACACACGGCCCAAACCTAGCCAATCAGTGTATAGGTATATTTAACCCTGTGGCCACAGTGATTGGTTCAGAGATAAGCAAGTGACACAAGTTGGTCCAGCGAGAATCAGTTCTGAGATTTGAGTTAAAAGTATTGAATAGGAGAAGCTCTTTCCACAATACCATTTCTCAGTGATGACACTATTGACACTTAAGTCCAGATAACTTTGTTGTGGGGGGCTGTCCCGTGCATTGTAGGATGTTGAGCAGCATTCCTGCACTATATCTGATTGGTAACTACTCCCCTTCCCAGTTGTAACAACCAAAAGGATCTCCTGACACTGCCAAAAGTCCTCAGGAGTGGATTGATGTGGGAAAGTACAATCACTCTTGGTTGAAAACTACTGGAATAGACTGACAACTAAGTGATGTGTGCCTGGAACTGCTAGGGGATCTCATGTGAAAATATCTTGCCTGATAGTGATGCCAACACATAGAAAGGTAGGGCCAAGAGAAGACACAAAGACCCAATAACATTCTTGAAGCTCCTACATATTTTGTTATCCTATGCATTAAGCCAGTCCCAACTAAGCGAGGATGTTCACTCTCACCACTTCTATTCAATATTGTGTTATGTAGGTCTTATCCAGATCCAAATACAAAAACTGCAAGTAAAAGGCATAAAGCTATGGAAAGAAGAAAAATAAAATTGCCTTTATTTACAGAAAATATAATCTTCTATGTAGAAACTTCTAAGGGATCTACAAAAAAAAACCTAATAAAACTAATAAGTAAGCTTAGCAAGTTTGGAGAATAAAAATCAATACGTATCTTTCAATTATACTTTGATATGTTAGCAATGAACAATTATAAATTTTAATTTTAAAACAATGTCATTTAAAACAGCATCAAAAATATAAAATTCTTTGGGATAAATTTAACAAATTATTTAAAACCTATATCCTGAAAATCATAAGACCTTAATGAGAGGAGAGATAGACCAGATTCATGGTTAGAAGATTCAAGATTGTTAAGATATCAAACCTCTCAAGGTTGGTCTATAGATTCAATACAATCCTGATGAAAGGCCTAACAGAATTTTTTTTTTTTTTTTTTGAGATGGAGTCTCATTCTATTGCCCAGCCCATCTGGAGTGCAGTGGCATGATCTTGGCTCACTGCAACCTCCGCCTCCCGGATTCAAGCGATTCTCCTGCTTTAGACTCCTGAGTAGCTGGGACTACAGGCGCCCTGCCACCTTGCCCAGCTAATTTTTGTATTTTCAGTAGAGACGGGGTTTCATCATGTTGACCAGGCTGATCTCGAACTCCTGACCTCAGGTGATCCACTCATCTCGGCCTCCCAAAGTGCTGGGATTACAGGCGTGAGCCACTGCACCTGGCCAGGATTTTTTTAATAGAAATTGATAAGCCAATTCTAACATTTATTTAGAAATATAAAAGGTCTATAATATAACAGTCAAAGCAATTTTACCAAAAAAGGACAAAGTTGGAAGACTTATACCACCTGATTCAAGATCTATTATAAAGCTACAGTAATGAAGACAGTGTGGTATTAGCATAAAGATAGATATATAGATCAAAGGTACAGAACAAAGAAGCCAGAAATGTACCCAAATTAATATCACAAATTGGTTTTTGACAAAGGTGTCAAGGCAATTTGGGAGGAAAGAATAATCTTTTCAACAAATGGTGCTAGAGCAATTGGATGACCATATGCCTCAAAAATGAATCTCATTTGTCTAACGTTGCATACAAAACTTAATTCAGAATATATCATATATTGATATGTAAAATATAACACTAAAATTCTAGAAAAAAACAGGAGACAAGCTTAGTGATCTGAGATTAGGCAAACAAGTTTCAAAATAGGACTAAAAAAGCAAGAAGTATAAAGGAAAAAATGCTAAATTAAACCTCATTAAATTGAACATATTTACTCCTCAAAAGACACCATTAAGAAAATGAAAAGAGAAGCTACAAGTGGGGAGAAAATATTTGCAAAAACATATCTGCCAAAGGACTTATATTCAGAATATATAAAGAACTCTTTCAACTCAACAAACAGAAGACAAGCAACCAAATTATTAAAAAATTGGCAAAAGATTTCAATAGACACTTCATTAGGGAAGATATACAGATGTCAGACAAACACATGAAAACGGTTTTAGAAATTATTAAGTCATTAAGGAAATGCGACGCAAAACCACAATGACTGTACTCACCAGAATAGACTAAAATTAAAAAGATTGACAATATCAAGTGTGGACAAGGGTATAGAGCAACTTTAACTTTTATACATTGTTGCTAGGAATTCAAAATAGTACAGCAAACTTGAAAAAGAGGCCGGCAAAGTCTTGAAAACTGAAACATACTATATGATTCGGCAATTCCATTCCTAGATAGCTGCCCAGGAGAAATGAAAACATACATCTACACAAGACTTACGTGCAAATGGTTTTCATTTCAGTATTATTAATAAGATCCCCAAACTGAAAGTATTCCAAATGTTTGTCAGCACATGAATGGATAAACAAATTGTGGTATATCCACACAATGGAATAGTATTCAGCAATAAAAAGGAATGGAATTCATGATACATAATCAAATATTACATTATGCTAAGTTAAAGAAATGAAGCACAAAGACTATATACTGCATGTGGTTCTAGTCTATAGAATTCTATCATAGTCTATATTCTGTCTATTATATCTAGAAAAGGCAAGATTCTAGTAATATGAAGCAGATGGTGGTTGCAAAGGACCAGGGGTTGGGAAGGAGATTGACTGCAAAGAGCCACAGCGCAACTCCTGGAGGAATGAAAATGTTCTATGCTTTTATTTTGGTGGTGGTAACAGGACTGTCATACTTGTTAAAGCTAACTGAATTGTACATCTTAAATAGATGTGTTTTATTGTATATAAACTCTATTTTAATAAAGCTGCTTCCAAAAGTCAAGGATAGCAGTACGTGTAGGGTATCTACACCTGTATCTTACGAACATTAGAAGGATGCCATGAACCAGGAGTCAGCAGATAGTAAATATTCTAGGTTTTCGGGCCATTCAGTCTCTGACACAGCTTCTCAAGTATGCCTTTGTTGTGCTCACGCAGCTATAGACCAGTAAATGAATGGGAGTGGCTGAGTTCCAACAAAACTTTAAGAACACTGAAATTTAAATTTTATATAATTTCCACGCCATGAAATATTCATTTTCTTCTATATTTTCCCCTCTAGCCATTTAAAAATGTAAAAATCATTCCTAGCTAGCAGGCCATACAAAAACAGATGGCGAACCAGATTTGGCCCACAGGCTGTAGCTTGACAACCTCTGGTATAAACATACGTTAGTAAAAATCCAACAGTTATCGTGGCTATGTCGAAGAGGTGATGATGCAGGTGAAATCTCTAATAGAGTCATATCTACATGTTAGACATCTGTGTGTACAATAATCAGCAGAATACATTTTATTTTTACTTATTCTTTAATAGTGCATATTTGCTTGCCATATTAATATTACTTTTGGAGTAATGGGCTTTAAAAATCAAGACTTATTAAATGAAGTTCAACTTTAAAACAGGACATCCGTATAAATTCACTTTCCCTGATAAAAAGACATTTTTGATATATTTGATTTTTAAAAGCTTTCATATTTACTGCATCCACGCCACACATTACCCTGATTTTTTTTCCTTTACCTTCTGTCCAATTCATAGGTTATGTGGGGGGCTTTGCACTTGCTTTATTCTCTGAAATTTTCCTCTTCTACATATCAACATTTCCCTGAAGAAACTTTCCATGTTCAGTCTCTGCTGAAAAACTCATATTAATGAAGCCTTCTCTGGCCTGTCCATTCTCTACCCACTCCCCACCTCTCACAATAAATAGTAAACCACACTCCTAGTCCTTTCACCCACTTTCCTTTTTTTCCCCCATAACACTTATAACCTTCCGTTACATTGTATCTTTACTTGTATGCTTGTTTTCTGTCTCCTCTTACTAGAATAAGCTCCATGAGGGTGAAGATTTTGCTTTTTCCAACACTGCATAATTTCAGTTCCCAGAAGAGTGCCTAGCAAGTAGTAGGTGCTCAATATGTGACTTGCTGAATGAGTAATCTGGGAATGAACAGAGTACGATTTTCACAGGAGCATCATCCAACAACTGCCATATACTGAGCAAAAATTATGCTGAGAATCATCGGCCTGGGGCATCCAGTGTGGTGGAGAAAACACCACTTCACACCAGCCAGTTAGGAAGACAAACAGATCACACTAAGGGGGTGTGGTGCTGTGGACCTGTGAGGAGCCCTCATGGAAAGGGTTTTCTTTTGGGAATACATCTTACAAGGTTTTGAGCAACTGCCATGTTGGAGAACTTTCAGTGACCATGTCTTCTGCTGAAAACAGAGTGGCCCTTTACTTTCCCTTAGCTAAACTTAACTAAACGTCTTTCTAACGTTTTCTCATCAGAATGCTTATAAAGAGGAGGGTGTTTCCCAGGTTTCACAGGGGAGTTTGGAGCAAAGCACGGTGTGTTAGATTCCCAGAAGGCAATTCGAGCCTTCTGAGTTACGGATATCCATTGCACAAAGGTTATTTTATATATATATATCTTTATAAAGCACATTTCACTGTCTCCAAACTGCAGTGTCAAATTGTAGAAATCTGTGCCTTTGAAGTTCTTGACATATAATGTTGACATTTTCAGACTCTCAGTTCTATGATGAAAGATTAGAATGATGGTGGTGAACAAGAATGACCTATAGAAAGACATTTTCTGAAGTGGTGAAAACATTTTTTTAATGGATGGAGAGATTTTCTTTTAAATTACACGTTGATCATGAAGAAAAAAATAGAAAATAGAGAAAAAGAATATACAAATTGGTTTTAATTTTCTTTACAAAATTTTATAGGAACTAACAAATACAAACTTTGAGCAGATCTGTGTTTGAAACATCTTTGTTTTTTGCTGTAGTTGAAAACATTTTCATGGGGAAAATATGGTCTGTATTTTCCTAGAACATAAGAATTGTGTCAAAATGAATCTGATGTTGATGTGAAAAAATTAGCAACTAAGTTTGAATTCAGACACTGTTGTCTAAATATTTGTTCTGACTCTTGGCCTTGAAGGAGAACATTAATGAGTGTTCTCCCTCTCTCTTGTATGTATATTTACTTGATTTTAAGAAACATTCTTTTCTCATTTTAACACATCTGAAATCAGAATGCCTTATAATAGATGGCATCTCCCAAGTATGCTTGTCAGCATTTTTTCTCTCTTTGTGTTTATAAAATAATATTGATTCTTACAGTTGATACCATCTTAGATTCCATGAAATAAGGTATACATAAAACAGTTTTATTATTTTTATTTTTATTCTCTTCCTTATCAGGGACCGTTCCCTGCCTCTTTTCCCCAATTTCCTTATGAAGCTTAAGAGCAAACCCAGTACGAAAGAAAGACTTCATACTATTGACCCACGAGTTCCATATTAAGGTTCAATACTTCGAATGATAAGTTTGTCTTATATTTTCAGAACTTATACTTTTATAAATCACATGAACAAAGTTATTATTTGCAAGCACCTGTTTAGCACAAGTTGCTATGAATGTCTCAGATTTGATGTATTTTCTTCCCTTTCTTGTTTTTTTTTTCTTTCTCTAGACGGATTTCTCACCTCTGATTGCTCAGATAGTAAATCTGAATTTAATGTAGGATATGACTTAGGAAATTATAATATTCATGTTGTGTTCTCTATATGTCCAGCAACTCACCATCCTAACAAGGGTTTCAGGACTAACTAAATGTTAGAGGTGCTTAGACAATGTCCGGAGGACTTTGCTTCAGGATCAGGTCACAAAAGTGCGGGTCAGACTCACGGAGAAATAATAGGCTATGGGGCCAGAGGGACCTGAGTTTGAGTCCTGTCATGAGGTGTGAATTTATATGCAAGATTAGAACAACAATACCTACCCTGCAAGGTTATCCTAAAGACTGGATGTGTATCAAGTGTTTGACAATAGGAGGGCTTAAGAAATGGCGGTTAATAGTATTATTCAAGATCATGTATAAGAAAAGGTGAGCCCAGGAGAAATTTGGCAAGCTGTTGGGCCCTTTAGCCTTCTTTTGTATCCTTATTTGTTCATTGTTAGAGTCACAGCGTTCTAATATTTACACCTTTGTCCTGCCACAAATTATACACGCTTAGAATTGCTCTCAGTTGGATATCTGTTATCACCTACTGACATTGCAACACAAATTAACAGTGAGCTGGACAGGCCTGGGTTGGAATTCTGGCTCTGCCACTCACCAGCTAAGTTACCCTGGGCATGTGCTTCCCCTTTGTATTAGTTAGGGTTCTCCAGAGAAGTAGAATCACTAGGATGTGTGGAGATAGACATAGATAAGATACAGACACAGGCACAGATATAGGTATGGATACAGGTTCAGATACAGGTATAGATACAAATATAGGTACAGGTAGGCCGGGCATGGTGGCTCACGCCTGTAATCCCAGCACTTTGGGAGGCCAAGGAGGGTGGATCACGAGGTCAGGAGATTGAGACCATCCTGGCTAACATGGTGAAACCTCGACTCTACTAAAAATACAAAAAAATTAGCTGGGCGTGGTGGTGGGCGCCTGTAGTCCCAGCTACGCAGGAAGCTGAGGCAGGAGAATGGCGTGAACCTGGGAGGCGGAGCTTGCAGTGAGCCGAGATCACGCCACTGCACTCGAGCCTGTGCGACAGAGCGAGACTGCATATCAAAAAAAAAAAGAAAACACAAATATAGAAATATAGGTACAGGTATAAACACAGGTACAGACACGGACATAGATATAAATATCGATTATATAGATATAAATATAGATCATCAGAAGAAACTGGCTCATGAAATTATGAATGCTCACAAGTCCTAAAATCCGCACAGTGAGTTGAAAAGTAGGAGACCCAGGAGAGCTGATGATTTAGTTCCAGTCCAAGTCTGAAGGCCTGAGAACTAGGATAACCAATGTTTAGTACTCTAGTCTAGAGGCTTGGAGATTTGAGACCAAGAAGAGCCAATGTTTCAGTTTGAGTTTGAAGGAAGGGAAAAGCTGATATTCAAAGGCACTCAGGCAGGAAGAATTTTCTCTTACTAAAGGGAGGATCAGCCTTTTTGTTCCATTCAGACCTTCAAAAGGTTAGATGAAGCCCTGCCACGTTAGGGAAGGCAATCCTGCTTTATGACCTACTGAGTTGTTAATCTCATCCAAAAACACCCTCACAGAAATACCAAGAATAATGTTTGACCAAGTACCTAGGCATGCTGTGGCCCAGCCAAGTTGACACATAAAAGTAACCATCACAATCTGAGTCTCACTGTCCTTTTTGTAAAAGGGGGA
This sequence comes from Hylobates moloch, assembly GCF_009828535.3. Lineage (NCBI taxonomy): Eukaryota > Metazoa > Chordata > Mammalia > Primates > Hylobatidae > Hylobates > Hylobates moloch. The sequence goes on from NW_026652277.1 coordinate 65,748,614, forward strand.
TAATAAGCATATTTCATCATGGGATTGCTGTCAGGAACAAATGAAGTCATATATTCCAGGTTCCCGGTGTTTAGTAAAGGCTAGTTTTCCTGAAGCCCCATTATATTCACAATCCATCCTAGGTCAAGTCTACACCCTAAACAAAAATGTTAATAAGTCCTCTCTACAATTAAAGCAGTCCTGCTCCAGTAAACTTCACGGCACTCACACATTGTGTAGCAAGGAGGGAAGAATACATTTTATACTTAGGAAGAGTCCTGTTTCACAAACTAATGCATGTGTGTCCATCACAGTTTCCTTCCTGGTCTTAGTGTTCCTTGCAAGGCAAGGCAAATCAGATGGCCAAAGTAGTCACAGTTTCTCCAGCCTAAAGCAGATTGTGAGCAGCCCAACTGCCCTTCCTTGCCTTCACTTCTTTTGTAAATCAGATCGCTCAGGCAGGAAAGATGAGATGGTGTTTCACCTGGTCAGCACTGGGGGAGTGCAGCCAGACATCACTTCAAAATCACTCTGTGTTTTCTTCCTCAATATTCCATTCAGGCCTTCTGTTTATGTGATTACTGCATTTTCCTTTCAAACCACACCCTAACTCCCATCCTATGTTTCTTTCCACCGTTACCATTTTCAGATTATAGTAATTTCTTTCCAATGTGTTTAATCTTGAGTAAATCAATATGGCTATACTATTTTCCATCAGTCTAATCTTAAGTGAATTGAACCTTGTTTTCATTTGGATGAGAGAGGGGTTGGGTAAGACCACACAGAAAACAACAATGCTATATCACATTAGTCTGTATTACTATCTGTAGCCCCACATACGTTTTTACATTGACGTTTGCTGGAATCATTTTAGATCCAATTCCTGGTGATCTCACTTTGAGGTCCATAGACTGACCCACTTCACCAAAATTGAAAGAAAAGGAACCAGTATATAACTAAATATTTGACTTCTCCCAGTATTATTAAAATAATCCCACTTCATGGGAAAAATACCTTTGCTCTTATTTAAATGCAAAGTAATTGCAGACCTTGAATTTAAATCTAGGTCATCCTGACTCTCATAATATATCTAATCCAAGTGTACACATTTCTTCCCTTTGGGTCCTTTTTGGGAAATATGACATATACGGCTAAGGTTAACAACTGTTGTCAGAAAAACAGCTCTTAATGAGAAACTTGGGTGTTTCAGAAGACTCCTGGTATGCAACTTCCTGTTCTTATGATATTTGAAAAATGTACATAAAGGCTGAAAATAATTTTGACTAAAAATCAAAACAAAAATAGTCTCTTGGAAATGGTCATCTTCTGGCTGAATTAAATGGCCTTACTCCTGCAGCATGTGTTGTCTGCCTTTTGTGAAATCTCTGGCCACATGGTAAGGTGCTTGGCACCAGGTTCCTGGCCTTGTGACTAAGTGGTGGCAGTTGTGGAGGGGTGAAGTTTGGGGCATTCACTATGTCCCATCTTTTCTCTCAGCTACTCTCTGAACAGGTGGTTCCCACTAATAAGACTTTGCTCCCAGCAAAATTGCTGAAAAAGACTTGAATCCCTACATGCATTCATGTATTTATAGACTTCATTCCAAAAAAAAAAGGGCCATATGGTGTTTGCATGTACGATTCTTGGCTCATTCCAGGTTGCACACAGGTTCAGAAAGTGAACCTCACTATTGTAAGTGCAAAGGTCAAGTGTTAATGACCCTGCTTAGCAACTCCTGAATAATGAAATTGGTGTTCAGGAGGAAAAAAGGGTCTGTCTGGACCAGGTGAAATGCTAAGTAATGGAGGGTGCATAAAGGAAGAACATTTAACACGATGCACAGACATTCCCCTTGTTTATAATCTGGAGAGGGGCTTGCCCTGCCTGTTGGCATTCATCCTGAGGACAGATACTCTGTGAGGAATCTACCTACTTAAGATTGACCAATTTTCTCACCTTACAGATGTACACACACACAGAGAGAGAGAGAGAGAGAGAGAGATCTCCTGTGCTGCCCCAGCCCTTGGTGCTTTAATTCATCACTGGCTGTTTCTCCCCAAAGCACCAACCTACAAGTTTCTGCTCCTGAAAGTATTTCCCGGCCTGGTTATGGATTCCTTATTTTAACTGATCATTCAGAACTCATTACCATCCACAGTCTGCCTGTATTTTGCTCAATGAAATTCACATGGCAGGTTGCAAAATCCTACTCTTTCTAAGACAGAAGAAAATTAGGTATCAAAAGGATATATTAGGTAACAGTGCCTTCTGGCCTAGATGGTTGACTCAAGTGGCCTTCTGGCCTAGACAGTTCACTCAAGTGGCCTTCTGGCCTAGACGGTTCACTCAAGTGGCTGATCATAACTAGCTCATTCATTCATCTATCAAGTAACTGTTGTCTACTATGTGCCAGGCCTTGCTCCAGCCATGGGAATACAATAGTGAACCAAGTAGTCATAGTCCATGCTCTCGTGAAGATTATAGTTTCCTAGGGGCATACTCTAAAACAGATAAACAGAGAAAGAAAACAAGGGGATTTCAGATGTTATCACGATTATCACTATGCATGAAATCAAACAAATCAACGTACTAAGAAGGGAGTGGGGATTACTTTAGATTGGATGGCCAGGGAAAGATTAGCCACAGTATTGACAGGTGGACTGAGACTGAGTGTAAGAAGGGGTCTAGCCATGTACAGTGTATGTTTGCTGTAAAGCAAGCAGACAGGGAAAGGAGACAGATGTTCCTTTAGCAAAATAATGTCATGTTTTTTTCTCTCGCAAGAAGTAGAGCCAAAATCGTGTTAGTAAAAAGAACATTCTTGCTTTGTGTGAGATCCAACTGTGATGTATTTATAACAGTTAGTATGCGCCGAGGCGTGGTGAGTTAGCCCTTGAGGAACTGAGGCGGATCCCAGCCGCAGCCTTTGCTGGTGCAGACTAGAGTGGAACTGGATCACACATGTCTTCCCCTGAGTCACTGAGCTGGAATCCACTATTCCCCGTAGGAGCCAGCAGCAACTTGGGCAGCAGGAAATCTCCATTCATATCTGGCTGAAGTTAGAGGCATCAGAATTTGACAGATGCAAGAAGGGTCAGAGGGCCAGGATGACTTGCTTATGTGGGAAGGGGTGGACTGTCCCAAAGGACAACGACAGGGAAGTGAAGAGAGGGTCTCAAAAAAAGACTATGTGGGCAAGGTCGCCCAACAGCAGGACTGCTTAAACCCCATCAGAGCCAGTGAACCTTCTATCTGGATAAGATGGAGGTGCATGGGGGAAGGAACTCACTTTTTGGGCACTAAGTGAGCTGGAGCTTGAGGTGGGATTTATGAACACAGCCGTCTGCCTGACCCCCAGCCAGTGAAGAGAACTACACATTAGGAGAAGAGCCCCTAGGGAAGCAGTAAGTCCCTTGACTCTATGGGAAGGGACAGGAAGGAGGGTCTATACCTTACAGGGGCCCTTGCTCCTGCTGCTCTAGCAGCTCTGGCTAGGGCTCTGGTTTTCTGTGGTGAGACTGCCATTCAGCATTCAATGTAGCAGAAAGGAGACTGCAAGGTACTCAGAAACTAGAGTGTGCCTGACCTGGCAAACCCAAATGTTGTTAAGAGCATGAGCTCTGGGTCAGCCTCCTTTGATGGACATGCTTGCACTTCCTTTAATGAGCTGTTAGTCTTTTACTGTAAAGTACTTTTTGAGCTTTGGTTTCCTAAGCTGTTACTGGGATGATGATGGCGCCTGCCCCCCAGGGTTCTTGTAATGATTAAATAAGATGGGGCAACGTGAGGCACCTGACACAGAGAAGGAGCTCAGTAGACATCACTTACTGTTCCCTTAGGAAGAGAGAATTCTTACCATTTCAAAAACACAGAGTTTATTTTGCATCACACTGCTGGAGACATTAACAGACCTCCTGAGATTTGATTGACAGATCAAATACAGGACATCCAGTTAAACTTGAATTTCAAATAAACAGTGAATACTTTTAAAGTATAAGTATGTCCCAAATATTGCACAAGATATACTTATGTTAAAAAACATATTTATTATTTATCTGAAATTCAAATTTAACTAGGCATCGTGTGTTTTTTAGTTGCTAAATTGACCTGAGACACAATTCATTTCACACAGGCTCTGCAGCAGCTATCCCCAAGCTGGATTCATTAACGTCACTCTTCTGTGCCTCAGTGGGACTTAGGCTAGTGCTGTTCAGCTTGTAAGGCAGACAATCAGTGTCCCCAGAACCAAAGAGTTGGCCCTTTGTATAGGCCCTTCCTTGAGACATACCTTCTTTACCCTAGAACCTTCCTCTTCACCACCATCACCAACCTTGTCAGTGGGTATCCCTCACCTAATCCTGCTGCTATAAACAAATATTTTCCAAGTGTATTCCTCCCTCACCATCCTGTCTCTTCCTTCCTTCCTTCCTTCCTTCTTTCCTTCATTCTTTATTCTTACTATTTCACAAGTGGTTTCTTTGCTGTCTCTGAAGTCACCAGTTACCTAGTGCTTTTTTCTCTGCATCTGAAAAGTGCATTTCATACTTTCTCCACATTTCACCCGCATGCCTAAAGCATGCATTGCAGTCAGAATACGCAGAACCTGTCTATAGAAAGTGCATTGCTCTTTAATGGATAGACTTGCCCAACACTGCTCAATGTGCTGTGGTTTCCAGGTAAAGATTAGTAACTACCTGTTGTGGAGTGCTGACTAAAGGGCCTGGAAGAGTTAAGCAATGTTCACCTTTATCTCATTGAAACTTCACCTTAGAGGGGTAATTTGTAAAGAATAGAAGTTTATTTGGCTCACAGTTCTGGAGGCTGGAAAGTCCAAGACCATGGGGCTGACATCTGGCGAGGGTCATTCCATCATGGAAGGTGAGAGGGAGTTCAAGCAAAAGCAAGAGGAAATCAGGCACAGTCATGCTTTTGTTTGTTTGTTTGTTTTTTGAGATGGAGTCTCACTCTGTTGCCCAGGCTGGAGTGCAGTGGTGTGATCTCGGCTCACTGCAACCTCTAACTCCCTGGTTCAAGCAATTCTACTGCCTCAGCCTCCCGAGTACCTGGGATTACAGGCATGCACCACCACCCCCCGCTAATTTTTGTATTTTTAGTAGAGATAGGGTTTCATCATGTTGGCTAGGATGGTCTCGATTTCCTGACCTTGTAATCTGCCCGCCTTGGCCTCCCAAAGTGCTGGGATTACAGGTGTGAGTCACCGCGCCTGGCCACACTCATGCTTTTATCAGGATCCCAGTCCCATGATAACTAACGCACTCTCACAATAACAGCATTCATCCATTCACGAGAGCAGAACACTCATGACCTAATAAACTCTTAAAGTTGCCATCTCCCAATACCATTGCATTGCCAATTAGATTTCGACATGAGTTTTGGAAGGGGCATTCAAAGCATAGCAGTCCTCTTACTAGTCCCTCCTTTGCAGGTAGGAATAATAAGCCTCAGATAAGTAAGAAAATTGCCCAAGAATTGTCACAACTGTAAGAGCCAGAGGTGGAGTTCAAACAGGGATTCAGATTGTAAAAATCATGCCCTAACCTCTGGGTTATTCCAACCTGGCCCTATCAGAACAGCGAAGGAGCCCTTTCTTGTACTCTTACATTTTGGCACTGCACTATTTCATCAAGATCTGTGTTAAGTTTCATTTCTATTACTTTTGTTTACATTCTCTCTCCTAAATTGCTTTAATCTCTAAATCCCTGTTATTATATTTCTTCCTCTCACAACTCTGGCTTTTCTAAATATGTCTAATATCAAGTCATGATTAAGGTCCTAACCCTAGCTTACATGCCCAAATCCTGAAAGCATCAAAGCAAAGCTGCCCAAGGCAGAAGGACCAAAAAAAAAAAAAAAAAAAAAGGAAATGTTATACTAGCATTTCAGCAATATGTTTGGAGCCCCCACAAAGAGTCAAATGCTGTGCAGTGCATACAAAAATATCCCCCTGTTCTCTAGATGGGGTCTGCTAATGTCGCTTTTTTGAAAAGGGATGTTGTATTCTCACTGTGAATTTATCCAGAGATCACTGCTGTTGAGTTACTGCTGTTGCAGATGGCTCCTGCCTTGTAGCATTCTTTGGGCATTTTAAGTCCAGAGGGAAAGTAGGTTTTTCTCCACAATACTTTAGGCATTTTCACAGTGACAGCTTTAAGAGTGTTCTTAGGAAAAGGTCACTGGTTATCATGTCTTTTGTCAGCAATTATGTAGGAAAGAATAAACCTTGAAGTCCTTTTCAAAGGTTGTTCAACTCTGGACCTGGCTAACGTCCCCACAGCTGTAGGCCTTGGGCCAAGGACTTCCAGAGCACTGGCAAATGCCCTCAGTAAAGGAGTGGGCCCCAGCTGTTGTGGGAAGCCATGGGAGAGACTGGGGAGAAGCCAACCTCATGGGCAAAATGATCTGCCTTCTCTTGGATCACAGTACCCAAGGATATTTGTCAATCACCTCAAACCTACTCAACCTTCTCCGTGTTGTATGAGCATAATTGTATTTGGATGCTTATGGGAAATGAGTCACCATATTCATTCATTCTTCCTGACTTCCAGCAATTCATTTCATTTTATAAATCCTTATTGACTGCCTACTATAGACAAGCACTGTACTAGGAACATGGGATACACATGATGAATGTAGCACTGTGATTTCAGCTCACTGTGGGAAACAAACAAAAGCAAGTAGTTCATTATAATTAGAAGCATATTTACTGTGAAGTTAATGAAACATAAGCTGTGAGGTCTCTCAGTTACCTTTCAAGGCCCCGAGGGGATGTGCATATGGAATAAGGCTGGGGAACAGGCTAGCAATTCATCCATAAGCTCACATGTTTTTGTAAAATTTGGGAAATGCAATATTTTTTTCTTTTTCTTTTTTCTAAGAAGAACCATAGTTTACAAAGCAATATATATTTGCATTATCTTTCTTAAAGAAAATTCTGGCAAATATATAACCTTCATTCTGCTTACAATGCAAGGAGCCATGCATAGATTACCACCTACCAACAGGAGCAAAAACTTCATTCTGGCCCTTTGTGGAAAGGTAAATGTGAGACATGTCAGGCACTTGTAAACAAACCTGTTCTCATTTGCCTATTTTCTTTCACAATTGCTCTAGGTTTTCTTATATGCAAACAAAAGTTGATAACACTCAGTCTGGGGTGGCAGAGGAACCTCTCCATCATTCAAAAGTAGAATTCAAAAGTAACCATGAAAGCAACACATTGTTCACTGAAAATCTACCTGTTTAGCTTCCCTGCCTTCCTTGCCACAGAGAGAAAGAAGGGAGGGAAAAAAGAATGATTTGCAAAGTAGCATTAATATTATTCTGAGGCCAGGTGAATTGGGATGTGGGTGAGATCTTGGGATGAAAGTTCAGCTGCAAGAAAATGAAAAAGAAGCCATAATCTCAGGACCCACTGAGGAGGCAGGGCTGGCTACAGGGTAATGGGCTGGAGGGAAATGATGGGAGATTACAGCAAAGCCACCAGGCTAGCTAGCAGCAACTAACTGCAATGGCAAGGATGTAGATGTTATCATCAACTCCACAGCAGAGAAGCCAGCTGTGTTCTGGACATTTTAGGTTGGTGATTTTGAGCCCGATTTCATTACTAGAAACACCATCATCTCTGCAAGAGAAAAACATGACAATAGGCAATAAGCAGTGTTAGGGGCTGAATTGTGACCCCCAAAATTCATATGTTGAAGCCCTAACCCTCAGGACCTCAGAATGAAACTGCATCTGGACATAGGGTCTTTATAGAGGTCACGTGATTAAAATGAGGTCATTAGGACACACTCCAATCCAGTATCTGGTGTTCTTATTAGAAGAGGAGATTAGGACATTAACACACAGAAAGAAGACCATGTGAAGGCACAGATCAACTATGGCTATCTGAAAGTCAAGGAAAAAAGCCTGAGAAAAAACCAACATGGCTGGCACCCTGCTCTTGGACTTCTCAGCCTCCAGAACTGTGAGAAAATACATACCTGTTTTTTAGGCCACCAAGTCTGTATTTGTGATGGTAGCCCTAGCAAACAAATAACAGCAGTTACTGACTTCTGCATTTAGTCTGTCCATCCAGTGACAATGGAGCTCCAATTCAGGAGTAGCCCCAAGAAAAGAAATCCTGGATGATCCTGGACAAGTGAGGCACTTGCCACTTTTCCTGGTACTTCTACTCTGTGTGCACACTGGACTTTACAGTTTTGCCTTAATATGGCAAAACTCCACAATTTACCAATATGAATTTTGTGAGAATGAAACCAGTCAGAGGAAAAACTTCATTCCAGCCATGTATGTTTTCTAGTTATAAAAACAGTAATTTGGGCCTGGGTATGGTGGCTCACGCCTGTAATCCCAGCACTTTGGGAGTCCGAGGCGGGTAGATCACCTGAGGTCAGGAGTTCGAGACCAGCCTGGCCAACGTGGTGAAACCCCGCCTTTACTAAAAATACAAAAATTAGCTGGGCATTGTGGCACGCACCTGTAATCCCAGCTACTCTGGAGGCTGAGGCAGGAGAATCACTTGAACCTGGGAGGTGGAGGTTGCAGTGAGCCAAGATTGTGCCATTGCACTGTAGCCTGGGTGACAGACAAGACTCTGCCTCAAAAAAAAAAAAAAAAAAAGAAAAGAAAAAAAAAACAGTAATATGATGACAGGGAGTACCAAAGACTTGACTGATGGGTAGACTGACAGATGGTTAGATATATACTATATAGAGACAGAAATACATTTTCCCATTTTGTTAATAAAATAATTTATTATAGAAAATTTAGAAAACAGAAAAAATAGGAGGAAGCAAAGCAAATCATGCACAGTTCCACCAGCCACATACAACCATAGTTCACAGTCGGGCATATGTCCTTTGTGAGGAGTGGGAGGAGAAGGATAGGAAAAAAATATGACTTAACAATCCCAATATCAAATGAAAGAGACTTTAGCATTTTGTTGTAATTCCTCACGGCTTTTTTCCCTTTTGCTTCTTATACGAGGTTGTGATCACACAAAATATACTGATCTGGAAGCAGAATTAATGTTCTGAAAATCCATAAAGTGAAAGAATCAAGCATTTACATTGCCTTTCCTACATAAACCGTATTTTAAGAGAAATAGCTGATGAAGGAAAGTTCTTTTTTTTTTTTTTTTTTTGAGACGGAGTTTTGCTCTGTCACCCAGGCTGGAGTGCAATGGCGTGATCTCAGCTCACTGCAACCTCTGCCTCCCAGGTTCAAGTGACTCTCCTGCCTCTGCCTCAGCTTCCTGAGTAGCTGGGACTACAGGCATGTGCCACCACACCCAGCTAATTTTTGTAATTTTAGTAGAGACAGAGTTTCACTATGTTGGCCAGGCTGGTATCGAGCTCCTGACCTCAAGTGATCTGCCTGCCTCGGCCTCCCAAAGTGCTGGGATAATAGGCTTGAGCCACTGTGCCCGGCCAGGAAAGTTCTTTTTTATAAAAGTAAAGAAGATTGGTCCCCATGGAGTAGCTGTCTTAGCTGGGCATGGAAGTTCCGTCCACTGCTCCCACTCGCTCTCTGTGGTCTTTCTTGTTCCCTGATCCGCAGGCAGGATGGCCTGCACGCAGGTGGACTACTCAGACAAGTACTTTGAGGAGCACTATGAATACTGGCACACCACACTACCCAAACAAACTTTGTTAAAGTTTGTATGTTGCATTTAAAAAAAAAAAAAAGGTAGAAATGCAAGCCATAGACTGTAGACTGAAAGAAATTATTTGTAAAACATATGTTTGATAAAGGACTAGTATTTAAAATATATAAAGAGCTCTTACAACACAATAATAAGACAATTTAAAATGGGCAAAGATTTGAACAGATGCTTCACTAAAGAAGACGTATATCATATATCCATAGCAAATAAATACATAAGAATGCTCAACATCATTACTCATTAGGGAAATAAAATTTAAAATCACAACGAAATACCTCTGCACATCCATGAGAATGACTAAAATTTATTTTTGTTTTTTGTTTGTTTGTTTTTGTTTTTTTGAGATGGACTGTCACTCTGTCACCCAGGCTGGAATGCAGTGGCCTGATCTTGGCTCACTGTAACCTCTGCTTCCCAGGCTCAAGCAATTCTCCTACTTTTTTTTTTTGTATTTTTAGTAGATAGGGAGTTTTACCATGTTGGCCAGGCTGGTCTTGAACTCCTGACCTCAAGTGATCCTCCCACCTCCTCAGCCTCCCACAGTGCTGGGATTACAGGCATGTGCCACCACGCCTGGCCAGAATGACTAAAACTTAAAAGATGAAAAATAATGAATGCTAGCAAGGATGGAAAGCGATAAGAACTTTCATATTGCTGTTCAGAATGCAAAATAGTACAGTCACTTTATGAAGTAAATTGTCATTTTCTTGTGGAGTAAAACATATGTTTACCAAATGACCCAGCAGTTCCTCTCCTAGGTATTTACCCAAGAGAAATGAAAACACGTGTCACAGGGAGATTTTTATGCAAATGATTGTAGCACTTTATTCCTAATAGTTCAAACTGAAAATAACCTAAATGTCAATCATTGGATGAATAAAAAATAAATTGTAATATAGCCATACAACAAAATACTACTCAGCAATAAAAATGAATAAAACTACTGATACATAGAACATGGGTGAATGTCAAAAGCATTATGCTAAGTGAAAGAAGCCAGCCACAAAAGGCTACACCTATGAAGATGTGTATATGAAATTCTACAAGAGGAAAACCATAGTGACATAAGGCAGATCAGTGGTTGTTAGGGACCAAAAATGAGGGGAAGGGGATTGTTGACTGCAAAGAGATATGAGGAGAATATTTTGAATGCTAGAGCTAGACTATAACTGGGTCATGGTGCTGTACATGTATATATATTTGTGATGATACCACATATACTTTGGTGCTTATATACACATGTGATGTTATATACTGTATATATTTGCCAAAACTCATTGAATGGTACACTTGAAAAGGGTGAAATTTATTTTATGTATATTACACTTTAGTAAAGCCGATCTGACAAGTTGCTCTGAGAAGTCATAATAAATGGGGGGGGGGGGAAATGGGGATAGCAGAGGCAAAAATATTTAACTGCTTTCAGTATTCATATTTAGTAGTGGTAAAGTTCCTATTGCTATTCTAAAATGTTTTGGTGTGTAAGGTGGGGTCAAACCAGTGAGTAACTGTGGATTATTCTTATCCTAACTTCCCCTGTTTCCTTGAAAACCCACACAGGATTATCAGTACAGAAGATGTAGATGCAACAGAGAAGAGATTAAGTAAAACCTCAAGTCCTAATTTGATAGATATATCAGTATGAACAGATAAAGTACTTTATTTGTCAACTAAAATGCTATGGAAACAATAACCCGGTTTTGAAGAACACCCCAACACCCAATCTCTCATCCTGAAATTCCATTTCCCATTAATAGAAGCCAGGGTTTCTTGGAAAAATATTGGTACTAGGCCTGGGGTGGGAAAGGTATGAGATAAACCTGGAGCATCTTGTCACACCTGACAGTGAAGAAGCTATCAAAGACTTCTGGGGTCATGTCAACTGTATTCAGAAACCAATTTAAAGAGGCTCCCACTGGCCTAGGAACGGAGAAGTGGGCCTCAAAATGATAAGAATTACATTGGATTAAAAGCACACAGATATATTTAAATGCATGTTTATAATGATGTTTAAATTTAAAAAAAAGTTCACACGAAGATGACAGGGATCTGATTTATTGCATTGAAAAATGGTAAATAAAAAGAAAAAATAAGCATTTTTCTTGCCTTTCTGATATGAACTCATTTGGCAACCAAAAAGCAGATGAGAAAAGTCTCTTTACAAAATTGTTCCAGCTAATAAATGAAAACAAAATGATAGGACTAGAATATCACCATTCATCTACTCAAAAAATTCATTGGTTTGAGGTATTTGGCATCAACAGCAGCTAACATCAAAATAAACAAAGCAAAAATGAGACATTTTCTGTCTCCTGATGAAAGAACACACCCCCATTCTTTATAGTTTTGCCAGAGGGTTCAAATTCAAGTCTGCTCAAATCTCTGGAACCAACTGTCAAGTGTTAGGAAACACAGGGGAGAGAAGAACAGGCTGAGCTGCACCATGGGCATGCAATCAGCAATGCCAGACCATGGGAAACTCTGGCAAACATACCAGACAGCCCAGGTTCTTTCACAGATACATTATAAGGAAAAGAAAGTAATGGAAAGGAAGCCTGGAGATTAAAAAAAGACTTAGTGACATTTCAGGTTTAAAAAAAACTGGGAAGACTAAACTTTGGTGTCTTGGTTAATGAAATTGTAAAGAAACGCAAGGAAGTAATTACTACAAAAATCAGGCTAGTGATTATGTTTAGAGTGCATTATAGGCTGCTGAACCTTTTCTCCCCAAATTCATATGATGAAGTTCTCACCCTAAGTAGCTCAGGATGCATTTGGAGATAGGGTTTTTAAAGAGGTCATTAAGGTTAAATGAAGTAGTACTGACCACCTCATGGGATGTGGGATGACCACCTCAGGACACAGCCAGAAGAGAGTCATCTACAAATCAAGGAGAAAGGCTTCAGGAGAAACCAAACTTGCTGATTTCTTATCAGGGTCTTGTGGCCTCCAGAACTGTAAGAAAGACATTTCTGTTGTTTAAGCCTCCCAGTCCATGGTATTTTGTTACGGCAGCCCTAGCAAATTAACTCAGAGGGAGATAGGAGTTCTGATTGGATGGGACACATATAGGGCACATTGGGGTGGCTAACAATGTTTGGTTTCTTGTTGTAGGTGGTGGTTACAAGGGTGTTTGCCTTATAATAATTCCTAATCTGTACATTGCTTTGCGTGGTTTTCTGTGTCAGTGTTTTATTTTACAATAAAAGGGCTGAAAACAAGAATGGAAACAACCATTAGTTGGAAACGAAGATTATCCAGGCCACAGAGATGTGTGACTTGGATTAGGGTGGTGGTAGAGGGTTTGCAGTGGGTAGATTCCTGACATGTTTTCTAGATAGGAGGATGTGAAAGAGGGAGGGAACAAAGTAGCTGCCATTGGGGACGGGAGCGGGGGAGTGGGTGAGGGTTTAGAGGAAACCAGATTGCTAGTAAGTTGAAAACTGTTAAAGCCAGGTGATGGGGATATGGGAGCTTATTATACTATCCTATTTTTATATGTGCTGAAAATTTTTCATGTTAAAAAAATAAAGTGAGGAAAACTGACAGTGAGAGACTGAAATAAAGTTGCTCTATCATTATTTTCCATGAGTTGTGCCTATTTACTATTCAGTTGTCACTTATAATCTCAGCCCATTTTTTCCCATGTGCTTTTCCGCTCTTGTTTCACTGAGTTCCGTTGCATCCTGTTGAGGATGCTCAGTGGGTCTCTACAATGTCCCAATGTTCGTCTGATTCCAGTAGTAAAACATTTTCAAAGATCCTCTGAGTCTTTAGGATAATATTACATTTTTATTCTTTGACAATATCCTTTGCCTAGGCTTTATGTGGCTTTCTTTTCCCCTCTAAGGTTTCATTGTCAAGTAAGGGGACACCTATCCAGACCTGTGCTTTCCGATAGAATGGGATGGGAAGATGGTCATTGGTGACATTCTCTGTCCATCTGGATTCTGAACCTCCTTTTCAGAGCTACAGCTCAATGCATTTATATAAATGATTTCTAGGCCAATACCTGGTGTCTGTTATTTTGGCATTTTTTTTTTTAGAGCGGCCAAATATATATCCCAGTGAAAAGGAATTACATGCCTTTTCATTCTTATCTTAGCATCTTAGGCTCCATAATCACTAACAATATGTGCAATTCTTTCTTGATGCATACATGGAGACCCCAGAGAAGGGACTCTCTCTTTTTCATGCCGGGGTGGTTGCATACATTTGTGAAACTGAGCAATGAGAAGAGGAATGAAGCTGGGAGCCACTTTCAGCCAGTTTGTTAGGGGCTGCCCCATTTCATCACTTAGCTGTAAGGTTCTTATGCTGGTACTGCATGTGGCTCATAAAATGTATTCAAGTTTAGCTAGCCCAGAGGATACCACACCTCCAGCATCCCCCATCCATGTACCAATCATCCATCATTAGACACTTTAAAACTTGCTTGTAGACATTCTATTTCCTGAGTGCTGCTTTGCCAGGATCCTGGAGCTATGAGCATCTACCCAGTCTGTTAGAAACAGTTAGACTGGTCCTAAGACTTTGACAATAGCCTAATAAAAACTTCAGTTCCACTGTAACAAGATACCACTTTATGCCTATGAGGATGGCTATAATAATAATAATTAAAAAAAAAAAACAAAGTAAGAAGTGTTGGTGAGCATGTACAATTGGAACCCTTGAGCATTGCCGGTAGAAATACTGCTGTGGTACAGCTATGGCAGAAAACAATTTGGTGATTGCTCAAAAGTTAAACACAGAATTACCATATGCCTCAGCAAGTCCACTCCTGGTTATATATACAAAAAAATTGAAATCGGGGACTTGAACACATATTCATATACCAGTGTTCATAGCAGCATCATTCACAACAGCCAAAAAGTGGAAACAATCCAAATGTCTATCAATGGATGAAGCAATAAAATATGGTATATACATACCATGAAATACTATTCAGCCATCAAAGAAATGAAATGTTGATATATGCTACAATATGAGTGGACCACTATGCTTAGTGAAATAAGCTAGATACAGAAGGACAATACTGCATGATTCCACTTGTATGAGGTACCTAGAACAAGCAAATTCATAGAGACAGAAAGCAGAATAGAGGTTACTAGGGGCTGGGGTTGGGGGATGAGGAATTATTGTTTATTATAGGTAGAGTTTATGTTGGTGATGATAAAAGTTTTGAGTATAGATAGTGGTAATAGTTACACAACATTGTGAATGTATGTAATACCACTGAATTATATGCTTAAAACCGGTTAAAATGATGAAATATTGTATATATTTTGCCACAAGAAAAAGGTATCCCTTTAAAACAAAAACAAACTCCAGTCTGTCACCTGTAAAATTTTATGATGCCAGTGACAATCATAAAATCTTGATTAGCAGGGTAGACTTCTTTTCTTTAACATTACTACCCTAAGGACTGCTGCATACAGTGAAATTGTTGTGCAGTATGTGACCTACACAACCTTACATAATGTCTCCATCTCCTTCCCATCTAAAAGTGGTGAAAAAACATGGCTTCATGTAATGATTTTTTAAATATTTTGGATCAATTTCTTGGTAAAATGGCATGGGCTTTCCTAAATTCAAATAAAACATATGAAGAAGCAGGAAAAGTTGCAATCTTAAAAGTACAAAAATTAGAATTGGCTTTTGATCTATTGTGAGAATCTAACAAAATCCTCACTATCTACAAGGTTGATGAAACTGGGTTGAAAAACGCAATCAGCTGACCACCCCTTGAAGCACAGAAAGGTCCACTGTGGAACAGGGTCTGCATCTGACACAACCACAGAGGGCACCAATCATATCATAGTCTAGGTGACCAGTAGGCTGGACCATCCACCAAACACAGCAACCATATTGTGGGAAACTGTGCATACAATTCCTACTCTGCCTTTAGTTCCCCTCTATCCCCAATTCAGAAAAGAAGCCATATCCTCTGCAGAAAATGCAGTAGTTATCTCCCTTAATCTTGGATGCCACTTTTTAAGGCAGCTAAACTAATATTTTCTTCCCCAATCTTACACTGCCCCCTTCTTCAGGAATGACAATTCTCTAAAAGTAAATGAGCAGAGATCAGGGCCTGGAAGAGAAAGTGGAGGAAATAGACTGACAATTTGTATTCTTGGACACATAAATTAAGGTAGGATAGGCACAGTGGCTCATGCCTGTAAATCCCAGCACTTTGGGAGGCTGAGGTGGGAGAATCACTTGAGGCCAGGAGTTCGAGACCAGCCTGGGCAATATATTGAGACCCTGTCTCTACAACATTAAAAAAAAAAAAAAAAAAAAAAAAAAAATGAAAGAAAAATTCTGTATGGGAAGGAGAAAAAATTACCCTGAAACATACTAGGGATTATATTTTTTCACCTACTTCCTCTCTTCAGTCACTCAGAAAAGTTAGTAAGAGGAAGAGAAAATCCTATTTCAGCCTCCTTGTACCTCAGGAGATGAGAACAGAGGTGATGTTGAGAATATGTAATCACTGGAATGGCACGGGCATGGATCATGCAGAAGAGATGTTAGCCATAACCTGCTCGAACTTTCCCAGTGAGCATTGCCTCAGTGTGCCTTGGATGAGAGCTTTCTAGACACCGAGAATGGACCCAGGTGCTATCATCTGGTTGACAGATCTTCATCCCAATGACCTGAGTGCCTGTATTTCAGTCTTGGTCCAGCAATGGCTGGACCTGAGTGCATACAGAGAAGGCTGGTCATCATCACACAATCCACTCCCCCTTTTTTCTATGATACGGGAGTAACAGAAGTTGAAAATCCAGTCACCCAGCCAAGGATTCCATTTCCTACTCTCTCTTGCAGCTATGCATTGCGTGTGACTAGGTCATCACCTATGGGATGTGAGCCAATGTCTTGACGTTAAAAGGGGTGGAAGATGCCTTCCTGTTGCCTAGTTCTACCATTGCTTGGCTGGAATGTGGAAATAGCAGTGAAAGCTGAGATAGCCATCTTGGCCACAGGACGGAATCCAAGTGTTGACAACCACAGAGCAACTACAGAAGGAACTTTGTTCTCTGAAGGTCGTGGAGCTATGATATCCCTCTCTAAGCCTAAATACCATCATTATAGCATCAACTGCTTAACTCTCCTTAAGTGCAGCAAGGGAACCTCAGCATATAAACTCTATACCAATGAGGACACACATACCGTACTCTACTTGGCAAAGATTAACTTTAATGTGTGCAGGAATCACCTGGGAGGCTTGTTAAACTGCAGTCTGTTTCAGTAGGTCTGGGCTGAGGCCTGACATTCAGCATTTTTCACAAGCTGTGATGCCAGTGATGCTAGTTGGGTCATGCCCTGGATCTAAAGCAATGAACCTGAGTTCAAGACGAGCCTGGTGAACATAGCAAGATCCCATCTCTAAAACTAAAAAAGAAAATTAGACAGGCGGCAGGGTGCACCTATAGTCCCAGCTACTTGGGTGGCTGAGGCAGGAGGATGGCTTGAGCTCAGGAGCTCAAGGCATGTATCAGTAGTGGAGCTGGGCAGGTGGGTATCAGAGAAGTTACCCCTTGAGCTACAGTCTATCAAAATGCCCCCTTCTCATTAAGGCCTCACCAGGCCATTTTCTTTAAAACTACATTTTTCTTTAGAACTACAACCACACCCTGACAACTCCCTGCTTTATCTCCCTCCTCACCTGCACCTTAGAGAGCTTGTAAACATCCAACATGCCATGCATTACACGTGTTAATTTTGTTTATTTGCCGTCTTCTCCCAGTGGAATTTAAGCTACAGTCTGCATGGAGTGAATGAATGGCAGCCAGGTGAAGCTCAGTAAATGTAGAAACAGAATGCCTGCAGGTCGGCAGGCATGTGGTCCACATTGTCAACATCAACTAGGGGGAGGGATCACAGATAGAACCGTGCCTTTCTGCAGCCCTCAGACACCTCAGATAATGCAGTGATCTTATATATAAGACTCAAAAATTACTCTTCCAATCCTCCTACCACTTCTGTTAATCCTCATTTATGGAGATCTCACTTACCACAGACAGCCAGCCCCTTCCCGGCAGCTCTGTAGGGCAAATATTATCAGCCCCATTCCATAGATGAAGATACTGAGGCTTTGAGAATGTGGATATTTAGCCAAGAAGCAGCGTGCGGAACTAAATCCAATTCTATTTAGTGTCAAAGATATGAGGGTTTTGATGTGGGAGGCCCTCATCAGTGTTGGAAAGGAGGGCTGGAGAGGCTGTGGACCAGGTGACATGTATATCTTCCTGGAATCTCCACCCCAGGGATTCCTTCTCTGATGATTGGCCTTAGGATCCTCTTCCAAGCAACTCCTTTGGGACCTTGCTGGCTTATCTGACCCGTGTTTTGGCTGCTGTTCCTCGTGTGAAACATATTATTCTAACGATGTCCACTCCCCACCCCCTTCAACTATTCACAAGTCTGTCTTCCAGCAATGTCCGTCCACTGGGCCCACCTGATAGTCCCCTCTCCTTGTATCACCCCAGAGTGATGCTCGGCATAGAGTGTCGCTGTGACAGCAAAAAAGCATAGATGAAGAGGACTCGACGCCCCCGCCGCCCACCACTCCTCACGCTTCCTGATACATTAGGGAACACCCCTTAAGCCATAATTGCCGCTGGTGTCAGTAAACATTTTAACAGGCAAAAGCACGGCCCTGCACTTCTAAGGGAATCTGAGTCTATAAATGAAGAGAATTCTGTGGATACTCACTTCCATCCAATTCCACAAACGAGCATTCATGGAGTGCCTGTCTGCTCAGGGGCTCCACCTCTCGGGGGGATAGGGGGTGGGAGGAGGGAGTCCTTAAAGCTGAGGAAAGGATTTCTGCATTCAGCTTCGCTCCCTGCCCCCAGCCTGTTAGGAAAGCTTGCACAGGTCCTCAAACAGAATCCCGCACCTGCGACCTGCACCTTCCGACCAGAGAGTGCTCTGCCTCCATTACTAAAGTGTCTCTGCAATTACAGTGACAGGTGGAGAGTGCCTGAGAGACAACCTGGCTCTCCCTCCTCCTGGGAGTGACACATAATCATGCCCTG
The DNA here is from genome assembly GCF_009828535.3 of Hylobates moloch. Lineage (NCBI taxonomy): Eukaryota > Metazoa > Chordata > Mammalia > Primates > Hylobatidae > Hylobates > Hylobates moloch. The sequence continues at coordinate 65,767,325 of NW_026652277.1, forward strand.
CATTTAGACAGTGCCCTTCTCTGAGGAACTCGAATGGCCTTCTTGACATAATCTCATTCATTCTTCCAACTGCCTTATGAGGCCGACCAGGCACGGGTATTCTTTGCTAACCCTGCCTGCCCCATTTCTAGAGGAGAGAAGTGAGGCCCCAAGAAATTAAAGTCAAAATGAGACCATGAGTGAGCGAGTAATAAAACCTGGGTCTCCTGACCCCCATCCCACAAGCCTCCCATTCCTCCCTTCTGTCAGCCTGCACACAAGTGCGGATGTTTATGTTTCTACACAAGGACTTTTAAAAAAGTTTAGCTTTGTGAATCTGTGCTTCTCTGAGTAGGACAAGGTGAGCCAGCCTAAATAGAGAATTCAGGGTTTAAAATAAATAAGAAGCAAAGAGAAGATTGAGAGAGGGCAGAAAAGGGGGGATGGGAGGCCCCCAAAGCTCAGAATGGGGTCTCAGTTGATGGTAACATCTGAAGGCATAGGTGTGTGCTTTATATCAGGCATGGAACACTGTGCACAATGTTCCACGATTCAGACACAAGGACTGATGCCTTGTTTAGTCTTCAGGGTTCGTTGGTTTTGAGAATATTCAAAACACAGGCAGATGGCCATGGTTTATGGTTCTGCACTCTCAGCTGTGGCTGCTCAGGTGTCCAGGTTGTTGATAAACAAGAAATAGAACACGGCATTGAATAGAACAATGACAGTGATAACAGCTAACATTTATTGATCACAAGCATAACTATTCACATGTTTTATCATATTTGATCCTCCCAACAACCTCATGAGGTTGTATTGTTATCTCATTTTATGTTAGAGAAAACTGAGGCTTAAAGAATATGGCTGATGAGCTTAATATACTTAGCCTGACTTTTCTCTAATATTCCCAGAGTCATTTAAATGTTTCTGCAAGGAAAGACTGAAAATTGGTATAGCAGAAAGTTTCCTAACAGTTATTGGAATTTTTGATTCCCAAGAAAGCAAGTGAAATGATTAGTAGTCAATACTGGGAAGCATACCTCGCTTTAAAAAAGGTAGTGACAGTTTCCTATTAGAGAAATTCAAATGGAAAACGATCGCCCTAATGAAAAATTCAAACATTTAGATAAGTTCTATGGAGGTCTAGTATAAGTTGATTTTCCTTTAGTCTCTTGGAAAATAAGTTTTAAACCAAATGACACAAATCGTATTTTAGAAAGAAATTTGCAGTAGCAAGACTGTAAGCCTGCTGAGGTTAGCAAATGTATCTTGGATATCTCCCAGGACAGGTACTTACCTTTCCCTTGCTCTGCACCTGGAAGGGTTTATGAGCACTTGGTACAGTTGCAAAGGCCTGCCAGGTGGGAAATTTGAGAGAGTGGGCAGACCATTAGATTAAGAGTCAGGTGGCCAGGCATGGTGGCTCATGCCTGTAATCCCAGCATTTTGGGAGGCCAAGGCAGATAGATTGCTTGAGGCCAGGAGTTCAAGGCCAGCCTGGCCAACATGGTGAAACCCTGTCTCTACTAAAGATGCAAAAATTAGCTGGGCATGGTGGTGCACACCTGTAATCCCAGCTGCTCAGGAGGCTGAGGCATGAGAATAGCTTGAACCCAGGAGGTAGATGTTGCAGTGAGCGGAGATTGTGCCACTGCACTCCAGCTTGGGTGACAGAGCAAGATTCTGTCTCAAAAAAAAGAGTCGGGAGACCTTAGGCAAAACACTTTTGCTTCTGTGGACCTCAATTTCTTTAGCTGTATAATGAGGGGTTAACTATTAGTGCATAACTCCAGGAACCTACTCTGGAGTGCAGAAAATGTTGCTGCTGCTAAACCTCAAGGGAAGGAGAGATGCCTCGTTCATACACTACGCTTCAGTGCTTTCATTCCATAAAGATCACAGGGTCCCTCTGCTGCTTTACTGCCCATTAATAAGGCCAGGGACCCCCCACCATCCCCAAAATAGACTTGTTCAATGTCACATTCCCATGATAAATGTGCTTAGCACATAGCAGCTATTCAATAAATACTTGTAAAGAAAAAACTGAATGAGTATTTGTGAAAGAATAAATGAACACAGGGACATCTTTGGGAAGTCAGGGAATAAAGATATCTTTAATTACAAAGAATCCAAAGTTTTTCCTCAAGATATTCAGAGATCTTTTAAAATTTGATTTAACTTAGACGGTAAATTGAAAGATATGGAATACAAATGGCCAAGGAGAATATGAAAAAGTTGTTTAATCTCTAGCAATCAGGAAACCACAAATTAAAACAGTAACAAAATTTTTTTATTTAATTAGGGGAAAAAATTCAATAAGGGAGGAGATGCTATTGATAGATATGTAATTTGATAAAGACCATGCAGGACAATTTGATGTTTCACTCAAAAGTAAATGTGAATACCATTTAGTTCCTCTTCTGGATATCTATTCCATAAAAACACGCACTTTGTACCCAGAGATGTATATAAACAATGTTCATTACAGCATTCTACTTAATAGTGAAAAATTAGGAACAATTTAAATGTCCAATAGGGGAGTGCATTCATCAGAATATACTAGATTATGCTATAGTTAAAAAATAAAAAATCAGTGGCTTAACAAAGACTTTCTACAAGGTCTTCTCTGAATCTAGACAACTCCTGGGGCAACCTCTATTCATGTCAAGATTCAGCAGTCCAGGTTCTCTTGATCTTGTGGCTTTATCATCTCAATAGGAGGCCTTCTTTACCGTGGCAGGGAACAGCGGGCTAGAAGGTCTTATACTCCAGCAATGAAATACTGGAACTCAAAAGTGATACTAGTCACTTCTTCTCTCAACCCACTGGTTAGAGCTAGTCATGTGGCTCCAAATAGCTTCAATAAAACAAACAGTAGAATTCTCTCATGTGTCCAAGGGAAAGAAGAACTAGACATAGGTGAGCACCAGAAGTCTCACACCCAGGAAAAGGCTAAATCATATATCCATGCTATGGAATACTATACAGCTGTTTAAAAGCATTAGGTAGATCTATATTTAGTGATTTGTTTAAAAAGATCTAAGACTTCAATAAGCAAATATCTTAAGCAACTTGATCTCCCTTATATTAAAAATATGTTTATATATATTTATATGTGTGCAAATGAATAGCAAAAGGTTTATGTAGAATGATACAGTCCAACAGTGGTTATCTGGGAGGAAGGAGTTGATTGGAGGAAGACTCAGACGAAGGGGACTTTCAAGTTTCCCTGTGTATTCTTCTGCATTGTTTACCTCTTTTAAAATGAAGTTGTATTCACATAATTTAAATTGCTTTTACATTTGTAAAAAGTAAGTAAACACATCTGGGAACCTATCTCCTCTAGCAGCTCTTTAATAGGCTTTGAGATTTTTTTTTCCAAAAATGCAAATATATAAATTTTAGTAAATTGGTTGCCTGTATTTTGTTGTCATAGCCAGAGGCACTTAGTCACAGAAAGGACTTAGAATATATCATTATCTTCAGTCTATACCCTGGAAACAGAATCTGACTCTGAATTGTTAGCACATGTCTGCTGGGCAGTTAGGAGCAATACCCATGAGTGGTGACAGATGCCAGCCTGGGCACCGAGAGAGACTGAACTGTCACATAGTTACAATGGAGGCCTCGGTGGATCGGATTGACCACTCTGACCCTCAGAATTGCTCTGCCTTGAGGCAACTGCCCCGTCCACATCCAGCAGCTCTTACTTAGCTGGGGCTGCCCCAGGGTGTGGGTGTGACGTGTGACAGTGACCAAGGACCTCCCAGAGAGGACTAAGCTGGGTGCACTTCAGCCACCAACACATACAGCAACTGGGGCAATGAGAGTCCAAGCCTGAAGTGGGGATCTGGACTGTTCTTCACCAAGGATCCCACTACCATCACATCCCCAACTTCACCCAGAGAGTGATATTTTAACTAATGGCATAGCAAGAGCCCAACCTGGGGAGTAGAAAACTGGGCCTTACCTAGCACATAGCATACATTCAGCAAGTATTTGTTGGATGAACAAATGAATGGCACTATCCTTGGACCAGGCTCACAGAAGCCTGAGGAGCCTGTGAGAGTGGATCAGGGAATAGGATCCCTAAAGCAGAGTCTCCATACGTTGCAGAAACAAATCCAGGTGAGTCTGGACCTCAGACTCTCTAGGCCTCACCCTGTTGATTTCTCACATTATTCTCACAGGCATGGAAGGAGGGAAAACCTGGAAGTTGCAAGAGGCTGATAAGCCAGTCTGTGATCATCCAGGCTTCCAGCTCCTCCTCTTCCCCTTCCTTCCATCTGCCCCATCTGGTCATTTCTCTGCTCCTCAGCACTTTCTTCTAAGAGCATCCATGGGAAGAAGGAGATAAAGCTCTAGACAGATGCTGTGCCACTGGAGGGTAGCCCTGGAGAAAATATTACAGCTATTGAAAGGAGAGTTGGCTCCTATTGACTCCGAAGACACCAGCTAATTATTGATTAAAATGGGTTGAAGTCCTTGGAATGTCCTAGGCCAGGGCTTCTGAAACTTAAATGTGAATACAAACCATCTGTGTGTCTTTTAAAAATGCATATTCTGATTTAGAAGGTCTGCAGCAAAGCAAAGTTTAGTTTTTTCATTTGTTTGTTTTTGTTTTGAGACATTTTCTCACTCTGTCACCCAGGCTGGAGTGCAGCGATGGGATCTCAGCTCACTGCAACCTCCACCTCCCAGGTTCAAGTGATTCTCGTGCCTCAGCCTCCTCAGTAGCTGGGATTAAAGGCGCTGGCCAACACGCCTTGCTAATTTTTGTATTTTTTTTTCAAGATTCTTTTTTTTTTTTTTAGTTTTATTATTATTATACTTTAAGTATTAGGGTACATGTGCACAATGTGCAGGTTTGTTACATATGTATACATGTGCTATGTTGGTGTGCTGCACTCATTAACTCATCATTTAGCATTAGGTATATCTCCTAATGCTGTCCCTCCCCCATCCCCCCACCCCACAACAGTCCCCGGAGTGTGATGTTCCCCTTCCTGTGTCCATGCGTTCTCATTGTTCAATTCCCACCTATGAGTGAGAACATGCGGTGTTTGGTTTTTTGTCCCTGCGATAGTTTGCTGAGAATGATGGTTTCCAGTTTCACCCATGTCCCTACAAAGGACATGAACTCATCATTTTTTATGGCTGCATAGTATTCCATGGTGTATATGTGCCACATTTTCTTAATCCAGTCTATCATTGTTGGACATTTGGGTTGGTTCCAAGTCTTTGCTATTGTGAATAGTGCCACAATAAACATACGTGTGCATGTGTCTTTATAGCAGCATGATTTATAATCCTTTGGGTATATACCCAGTAATGGGATGGCTGGGTCAAATGGTATTTCTAGTTCTAGATCCCTAAGGAATCACCACACTGACTTCCACAATGATTGAACTAGTTTACAGTCCCACCAACAGTGTAAAAGTGTTCCTATTTCTCCACATCCTCTCCAGCACCTGTTGTTTCCTGACTTTTTAATGATGGCCATTCTAACTGGTGTGAGATGGTATCTCACTGTGGTTTTGATTTGCATTTCTCTGATGGCCAGTGACGAGGAGCATTTTTTTGTGTGTGTTTTGGCTGCATAAATGTCTTCTTTTGAGAAGTGTCTGTTCATATCCTTCACCCACTTTTTGATGGGGTTGTTTGTTTTTTTCTTGTAAATGTTTGTATTTTTAATAGAGACGGGGTTTCACCATGTTGGCCAGACTGGTCTCGAACTCCTGGCCTCAAGTGATCCTCCTGCCTCCCATAGTGCTGAGATTACAGGCATAAGCCACCGCACCTAGCCAAGATTCTGCATTTCTAACAAGCTCCCAGATGATGGATGATTCCTATGCTGCAGGTCCAGGGACTACACTTTGATTAGCTGAGGCCTTAGAGAAGGAGATTACAGATATGTGTCACTGACTTAAGAGTCAAAACTATATATCATCATCACCACCTGACCACTAACACCTTGCTGTGCTAAGTGCTTTGAACACTTTTCCTCACTTAATTTTAAAGAGCCCTCAAAATAGCTATTATTGCCATGCCCCATTTTACAGAAGGAAGAACTGAGACCAGGGATCCTTAGTGACCAGCCGGTATATGGTGAAGCCAGCACTGCAACACAAGTCCATCAGAGTCCTGGTCCTGTGTTCTTCACCACTTCACAGGAGAGAGAGCAGAGCTTTGAAGCAATCTCTTCTGTGATTATGTCTTCCTGGAGGGACCTCGGCTGGGCTCCAGCTTGCTAAGAAGAGAAAGCCACTGGAGTCTTTGTGTCGTCTCTAGAGAGGGAGATGACGACGGTTCGCGGAATAGCTAATAGTGGATCAGCCGCTTGTGCTTAGCTGCTTCCCTGGAGCTTCGGGCAGCATCTTCCAGCTACAGGAAGGGATCCATGCTGAGCCACCCAGACGGTTCCTGGCTGCAAGTCTCTGGCCGGCAGGGCGGCCAGTGAGCGGTCATCAAGGGCGCAGCGCTGAACCCTGGCATGGAAACGCCGCCTCCGCCACGCCCACGTCCCCAGGCTCAGCTGCATGCTCATTGCACAGGGTCGCTGCGCTGAGCTCAGCTGAGAGATTGCTTAGCTCAGCTTTGAAATCCAACCTAAATTCACCCCCTGGGCCTGCAGACACTCTGGCCAGATGCTCTTCCCCAACCAGAGCTGGGTAATAGGAGGTGACAGGCTGAGCGCGGGGACTTGGGGGCGTGGCTGAGCGGCTGACAGCTAAGAGCTCCTCTCCCCAAAGAGTGGAGGCTGAAGGCTGAAGGCTGGAGCTGCGTTCCTGCGCTTTTTGAGGTGCACAGCTGCAGGATGGGGGTTCAGATATGCACCCGGGGGCTCAGGAATTTCATCGGTTTTTCTGGCCTAAACGTTCCAGTGTCTTCACATGCGGAGAGTTTATTTGCCGTAGGTAGCTCCTACTCCTTTGAGGGGGGAAAGGATCCTACCCGCATCCTCAGAGTCCACTGCCACAAACCCTGACAAAGTTATGGCGAATTTCTTAAGGTGGAAACAAATTGAGGTAATACTGGCGACTAAATGAGTAAATAAAAATACACATTTCCTAGACAAAAATGTTTTCCATTTAGCCCCTACCCCATCCCCAATCCATATAGCACCTTGTGAAAATTAGCAAAAGTGTCCCTTTTGGGACCAGGCAGCAAATGGGGACAGGACAGGCAAGTGGGAGGACACAGCTAGTCATAGGGCTCCTGGCTTGGTGAGCAGAGCGTGGCCTAGCTTTCAGCACTGGTTTGCCCCCTCAGATGGTGCCCTTGTGCAGTGACAACAGCTACAACCATACCACGTGACTGATCTTCCTTTCCTCCTTCCTTCCTTTTCACCAATTGCTTATTGAATACTTCCTCTGTGTTTCCTGTTCCCTGACCCTCCCCTCCACACCTCCCCACTATGTAGGTAAGGAAAACCTAAAGATAAATAGGACATCAAGAGGCTTATGGTACAATGGGGGAGGTGGACATGTAAACAGATAAACCATTAGGATTTCTGATATCTAAGACTGCACCATTTATACATGTCTAAAATTAGGGAACCTGGCTGATTCATATGATTCATACCAGGAATAAGAGCCTGGGAACTTACCTCCTTAAAGACCAGTGCCCAGTGGGGGATGCTTAGAAGGGTCACTGTACAACATTTGCTGTCCAGAATCCTGACTTTTCAGAAAGAGACATGGACAATGTTAACAGGGAAGAGGCCTTTGCTCTTCAAGCACCTTGATGGGTTTGCAGCGGCACATTTGAGAGGAGGCTGTATTCGTCTGCTTTATTTAAAGGGGGAAGTTTGAAGTAGAGGTGGTGGGGGCACTGGAGTAGGAGAGGAGTAAGAATGGCAGGATCCTGCATGGACAAAAGGCTGGAGAAAAATCTCCATGGAGGATGAATTTGTAAGTTATATCTGCTATGAGCAGTGCTATTAAAATATTTACTCCATAACACTCCCCATCCCCCAAATCCACTCATAATCTTCAACTGCCTGCGGTAAAAGGAGGAGACCAAGGAAGAATCTGGATCCTTTAAAAATGTCATGGGTCAAAACCATAGGAGCTAGAGGCAAAGAAAACCATGAGAATATAAATCCATGACTATTCACACAACTACTGGGGAAGTCTTTGGATATTTTTCAGGCCGTGGAATTGAGGATTCAAGGGAATTTCAGGCAGCTCCCAAGGAATAGGGAGGCCCCAGATGCTATCTACATTGGGGCAATAATATCCATGATATTGTTGGTCATATTTTCAACTCAGGGTCCTGGTCCTGTTCAAATGCTTACAGCAGCAAGGGAGGTAAAAGAGTAAAGCAGGCTGGATGTGAGACAGCAGGGAGTGGTAGGCGCTGCAGCAAGCTGCAGGGTGCAAGTCCTATCGAAAGGAGAAAATTGCCTCCCAGCTACAGCGGAGTGTTGCCTTGCAAGAATGCAAGCCCAGTGTTGCCAGATAGTCCCCATTTTAAGAGAAGCCAGAAATGCAAATGTTTCAGAAAAACCTCGCTTTTTAAAAATGTTAACTAATTCAGAAAATATTTTTGAACTTCAAGGGTCAAACAAAAGATGTCTCGTGATGTATGTGGTTTCTAATTTAGAAGACAGAACAAATACAGGGATAAGATTCATTTTCAAAGCAAGTAAAGAAATGAATGGCATTTAAGTGAGATCTGATAGGGAAAGCTCCGATCCATGCATCCTAAATCCAGGGCTTTAGGCTCTGCTTGACTACTATTTTTCTGTATGTTTACAATGAAATAATTTATAATGTCGTGGCCTTCATCTCTTTATCCATAAAATGAAGGCATTAAATCTGACACTTTTTTAGAGTTGAAGATGTGATGATTGAGGGGGCAGAAAGAAAGTGTAAGCAGTGGAAAAATGAGCCCTGGGTGGGTTTCAAAATGTGTTAAATTCATTGATATTTATTATGTGTCTGCAAGGTACATTGCATTGATCATGGAATTCTTGCTTATTGTGAAAAAGTAAGCATAAACTCAAAAAGCACCTTAATTATTTTGCCTACCTGAGAACAATGCTTTCAAAGAAGTGGGAGAAGAGCCTCCCCCAACTGGGAGCTGTGTTAATGACACTATCAGCAGGTGAGTTACAGAGTCTGTCAGCAACGATAAGAGCACTGGCGTATTTCCTATTCAGACTGACGCTGCTCCGAGACAGGAACCTAACTGATGTTTGTTCAATAATACCAAGATATGTCACAGAATCTGTGGGGGTGTCCGGTATCTTTTGTCAGCTTAGTGTCAAACCCTGGAGAAAATATGTTGCAGACTGTTGCAGATGTTCTGAGATTAAATAATGTTTTCCTGAAAATGCATGAGGCATGGTCTACCGGTTTGCCTATTGGCAAACCGCCTCTTGCTGCCATCAAGACCCCACCCACTCCCCCAGGCCATTCTGAAAAAGCAGAGCTGCCTCTAGGCCTTTCAGCTTTACCCTGAACCTCAAGACACTCCCACACTCTTCAGGGATTTAGGGATGGGTGAGTGGGTCTTATGATCGCAAAAGGATGGGATAGGGGAGAAGTGGGGGTGGGTGGGAGGATGAGAGGTAGATGCAAAAAAATGGGTGGGGAAGAGAAGACCTAAACACAGTGCTGAGATTGAGTAATTTTAGGAGGCAGTACTGTTTGTGGAACATTTCATTCTTTATAGCTACTGTCACATTCTAGTCATTAGACTGCATTTACTTGTGGGTTGTAGAAATTACTTCCCATGGGAAACTAAAGCAATTCCTTCTTCAAAGGACGCTTTGTTTTCTAAAAGAAGAAAGTAAAGCCTATGACAGTGCTGCCAACTATGTAACCTACATTCCCTGCTAAGCCACTCTTTGTTCAAGTTCACTGTTTAGCATGACTACATAAAGAAGTAACCAAGAAATGATGATGATGACGATGATAATGATAATAATAGCCAGCATGTACTGAGCATCTTCTATATGCCAAGCCCTGAACTGAACCTTTATATATGTGTTTTAATCCCTATAGAAACCCTGGCCATTATCATTAGCCCCATTTTACAGATGAGAAAACTGAGGCTTAAAGAAGCTATGTGTGCTCACGATAACACAGCTACGACTTAAACCTGATCTGTTCTGCTCTGAAGTCCATTCTTATAGGCACTGACCTCTGAATATACCACATTTGGCTGAGAAGTCCTTTGTCATTTCTGACATAGAATCTCTCCCAGCAAAAACTGCAGGAATAAGGAGTGAATGAAACAGATAGGAGTGCACAAAACAGACAGTGGTGTATCTGAAACTGGAGAAGTCCATGTGAATTTCAGTTTTAATCAATTACATCCATTAGGCGACAGCTGCTTCCCTTCTGCCCTTCAGGTGCCTGCACCTAGAGCTTAAAACATCCGCAAATTAAAGTGAGACTGTGCTGCTGTCCGAGGAAATGAGAGCAGCAGCTCCTGCTCTCTGCGGCCTCTGCCAGCCCAAATCCCATCCTTGCCTTGTTAGCATTTATATAAGACCTCTGCCTGCAGCACCAATCTACTGTACCTCCCTGCCCTGAGTATTCTCATTTTGATTAGTTACAGTGGAGCTGTAATAACTGGCTTCATTTCTTCCCTTCACACCTGATAGAATACCAGGAGCTCCCTGGGCCCTTCCTCTGATCTAGCATCAAGCCAGGATCAATCCCACCTGAGCGATGATTACTAATTAAATCCTTCCATCCTTCTATTCCATGTTCCAGTTTTCAAAGAGCTTTCAAACACATTTTCTTGCTTGCAGTGACATAATGAGTCAATGGGGGCCCGGCGAAAAGCTCCATGTGTCCCTGCCCTTATCATACAAAGAATTCCTCTTTTTTCTCTTGAGAGCAGGACTCTAGAAGGGTTTGGGTTTTGGCTGTGATGCTAGAAGCAGGAGGAAGGGAACCCCCACCATGCAGCTCTTATAGTATCAAGGAGAGAGTTTATTGAAGAATAGAGGCAAGAGCCTTGGAGCCTCTAGAAATGCACTTTCCTAAGCTTGGGCGCCTCCACTCAGGTGTCCTCTGCCTTCAAGGTAGTTGGAGATTTAAACTGATTCTTTGGAGTAGCCAGTCGCCCACCCTCATGGAGGGCACAGATCAGCACCCTTCTTTCCCCTTCCAACACTGGATCTCCATCAGTTTGCCAGTAGCTCGGAGGGATGCTTTTGCCCTTGGTCAACAGACTCTCCCTGGGCTTAGCACATGGGGCCCTCCCAGCCCTTGGATCCCAACTCAGTTCCTATGTTGGATGCTTTTCCATCCTAAAAGAAGAGAAATCTTTTCTTATTTAAACCACACAGTAGAGTGTGCTGCATCGTTTAGCCAAGCACATTAATGGACCTTTGGAGATGTCAAGAGAAGCCAGAGTTGAGTTTGAGAATAGGGGTTGGAGTAGCTGAAGTGTGCTGCAAAATGATTCTCTGAAAAATGTTTCTACGCTGGTGAGAGCTGAGAAGAGGGAGGAGGCATGAGGTATGACTTATAGTAGGAGGCAGATGCCTGCGCTGATGGAAGTGGGCAAGGTGGTTCAGAAATGAACGTCCAGTATTTAACTTTTTGTTGTTTACAGTGTGGCAATGGGAAGCCCTTCTGTTTCCCAGTCAGTGAAGTCTGACTTATTAACATATGTGCAGAGTGAGTTGTTCTGTGTGAAAATGAAGGGAAAAGAGAAGCGATTCACAACTAGAAGCAGAGGAGGAGGACAGCCCCAGGAGTGGGATGTAAGGAGGATAGAGTATGAGTGGCGCCAGGGTTTCCATGAGAACGGAACCCCAAAGGAATTGCAGAAGGCTTCTGGGCATGGGATTGAGGAGGGTGGATATGAGAGAGCGGGCTAATGATGACAGCTGGGGGATACTTGTTATAGTCTTGTGAGGTAGGCAGAGCAAGTGTTGGTATAACCCCATTGTATAGATGAGAAAACCGAGACTCAGATATGTTACAATACTTGCCCAATGTCACGTAGGTCCTGGTAAGTAGGGAAGCCCAGAATAGAATGTGAAACTACGTTCCCTTACTAGCCGAAGAGTTCCTAGCCATATTTGCCAGCTAAAAGGCATCCAATAAAAGATAATTGAAGGTAAATGAGCACGCAGAGGCAAGCAGAGCTGCCTCTAGGCCTTTCAGCTTTACCTTTTATATACTTTGGTATAACTCATTACATCATCAGCCTTCTCATCACTGGGTCACTCTGCTATAAACTTCCCTATTAGCAAGCAGGAGGGAAGGAAAGGTGATTTTGATGCAAGGAACATTCCCAGAGCAGAAAAACTAGGTAGGACATCACAGCAGCACAATCGGATGGGTGAGCAAAGGGTGGGAAAGTGGATTGTCTGACTCAACCAGGCCCAAGCTATGCCTGACAGGATCAGGGGTCCTTACAGGTCCTGTCCTGCCTGAGTGTTTTTTCCTCTGCAGAAATTCTGCTAGCATGTTTCTACTTTGGGACCATACTTCATCTGACAAGCTGCCTGGCAATGTAACTTTCATTTCTACCTTGTGACCTTCTTCTCCATTGACTACTTCCTCCGTTCTGTGGATCCATGGTTAGGGATGTTTGCTTATTCTTTCCCCACCAATGCTCATGTCCTGGTCTGGGTTCCTGTGGGCCCTTGCTTACTGGGTAATTGGTGGTTGATTCATGGATGTTTTCACCCTGAAACTTGTGATTCTCACATGACTCTGAACAAGAGCCAAGCTGAACTTGGGCATGTATCATTTGCAGGTGGCTTTTTTGTCTCATTTCTTACAGCTGCATGCTCTGGTAATTGAGCATGGGACAAACCTGATGGCTTCTGTCCTTGGAGCTGCCTTGATGACTGCTGTCCCCAAGGCAATCACCTAATGACTTCATTCCCTGAGGCTGTCCCTGATTGCTTCTGTCCCTGGGGTTGCTCCCAGAACTCTGCCTGATGCTGAGGAGTAAGCAGGCAGGCCATGGAATGATAGAATGGAAAAGCAGAAACTCTGAGCTGGAAGAGGACTTTGTGGTAGGGTACTCATACATCTCTGTCTAATATGGCATCACTTAAGTCTGTTATCCCAGTATAATTATTAAGAACATATATTTAATCTCAAAACATCCCAGTGTGGATAATAAATTATATATGATCACCCTACTTTAGGGATCATCTAGACTAGTGTTTTTGTTTTTTTTTTTTCAAGTTTTTGTATAGCCTTGAAGACCACTTGTTGAAAGAGATACTTACTCCTGATCTCTAACGTGTAAAACAAAAACAGGAAGAGTTGTCCAGGCTGAATGGGGCAGAGAAGGCTGAACCTCCCCTTTACCCTACCCCAACTTGCTTCGGCAGCCCTCCCTGCCAGCCAATGGAGGTCTTGGAGCTCAATGCATCCCTGGTGATACCCGCTACTTTAATCTTACACATAAGGGAACTGAGGTCCGCGGAGAGGTTAAGGGACTATGTATGGCCACATTACCAGTTAGTGGAAGAGCCTAAGCTGGAACTCAGAAACGCAGACTCCACTGTGATCTTGCCACCATGCCAAGTCTCCTTCCAGCTTGCCTAGTGGCCTTAAAACTAAGTGGCGAAATGTCCACTATTGTACTAGTGCGCGCTCTCTCTCTTTCGCTCTCTGTGCGTGTGTGTGTGTGTGTATGCATATAATTTTTAAATGATGTATTCTTTATAAAATTTATGTAAAATTTTCATACTGGAAAAAATAGTCATGATTTTAAAATTACCCAGTTCACCCTTGAGAAGTCAAAGTCCATAAAGCAACAATAGGGGAATAGCGTTGTATTGAGGTAGCTTGATGTGAATTGTACACGTATTATTAAAGTAAACAGTGCTCAGGGACAAACACCTTTTCTAGAGCCTATATCCTTGAAGATATTCAGACGAACTTCATTAATCCTGTCTAGCAGCTCTCAAAAGTCAAACAGGAAGCAAACCCCAGGCTGTAGTATAAACACTGTCCCTCCCAGGACCTCCCGAGTGGACAGAGTCCTCCCTTTGTCTTAGCTCTTCTTCCAAAGCAACAGTTGGCAAATCTAAACTGAAACCGAGTTCTATCTTGAAACCACGCAGCTTCTCCAAGCCCTGGTTGTTTAAATAGTTTCCACCTTTCCTTCTGCCTTCTGCTTCCACCTGCCCTCAGCTGGGACTCAGCCAGGCAGTGTCAACTTGAACCCTGGGCAGGAAAAGCAGATACCAAATGCAAATCAGACAGCAATGCAACCATTTTTTATGGCCCAGGGAAGGCCAACAGGAGGCAAGGTCACGTAGAAGGCAGCCTGCTGGTGGCAGCTTCCTGCTGAGGGCAGGGTTTTGCTATTTTATTTTAACCTTGTTTCAGTTTGATCCAAGCACTGTGTCTCAGGGAAACAAGCACCTGTAACTGTGGCCCACACAAACCAATTTTCCTCAATCAGAAAGCAATCATTTCCGTCTCCTGGTGTTGAAAAAAAACAGCCAGACACAGGCAGGGCAGGGTATGGGCTTGCCCTTGCCCTTCTTACCTGCTGACTCAGAGGATTTGCATAGCTGGGATTCTGAGGAAACACCCAAGTCCATCAGTGCAAGAGTTTGCGGTATTTATGCAAAGCATATATCCCCTGTTCTGAGGCAGAGACTCAAGGGTTTGATAGAAACAATACAGTAGAAATGAAATCTAACATTTATGAAGCCCTTACTCTGGGTTCATTTATCCAATTCAAGCCGCACAAAAACCTCATCAGGTGGAAACTATGATTATCCCCATTTCAGAGATGAGCAAACAGGGCTTGATAAAGATTAAATGATTTCAGCCACTCAGCAAGGAAGTGGTGGAGTGAGGGAAGTTCAGACTCAGAGCCTGCCCCTGAAAACAACCAAACACAGCCATACCGAGAAACATCCAGGCTAGCCTTTCCAAACTTCAGGGCGCATTCAGATCACCTGGGGCTTTTGTCAAAATGCATGTTCTCATTCAGGAGCTCCAGGGCAGTGCCAGAGACCCTGCAATTCTAAGCAGCTCCCAAGTAATGTCAATGCTGCTGCTGCTGGTCCGTGAAGGATCTAGGGCAGCAATCAGCAAACTTTTTTCTGGAAAGGGTGAGATAGTAAATATTTTAAGCTTTGTGGGCCACATCCAGCCTCTGTTGCATGTTCTTTCTCCCTTTCTTCCTTCTCCCTTTCATTCTCCATCCTTTGGAATGTAAAACCACCCTTAGCTGTTGGCTCGTGGGTGCATTTGGCCAGAGCAGTGATTTGCTGTTTCTTGCCCTAGGACAGTGTAGATAGAGAAGTTGCCAGGCCAGTGGGCTCAGGTGGGGACACTTTCCCAACAGCAGCTATGAGATTCAGTCCTACTGTTCTCAATTAGGTACGCTTTCCTCAGGACAGTAAGATGCCAGATAGGCTGTCTCCCCAGTGACCAGTCTGAGTTACAGGTAAGAGGGGGGCTGACTTACCCCAGAAAGTATGCATTGGGGTGGTGAGGGGTCTGGACTCCAAGGTGTGCAAGAAAGCACTGGAGGAGGATTGGGACAGCGGAGGGAAGGGGGAGCCTGCTATGCACACAGTGAACACTTTACCTATTGGGGCTGTAGGTTGTTGATGGGCTCCTGTGACAGGTGGGAGGTCAAACTCAAAAACCCCTTCAACTCCAAGAGTTCAAGATCCTGTGATCCTTGCGTGCAAGGCTAATCTAATGTTGTCCTGAGATACTGTGCACATGCGTGATCTGATTCTCCTCAAGCTGATCAGCAACCGCATCTCAGAGCAGCTGCCTCTTTATCTCTTGCCCTGCCTGGGAAGGGGAGGCTGAAATTCACTCCAGGATGTCACTGCTCTGGGGGAAAAAGGAAAATAACTCCCACCACCCGGCTCAGAAGTAGGAAGTGAGGGCCTTCCGCCAAAGGCAAGGGTCTTATATAACTACTGGGTAACCTTGTTGTTTTTCCATCTTCTCATAACTTGAGAATGAAGCGAAGTCATCTTACTTTCAAGAATCCAATCTAAAGAAATAAGTATGGATATGAATAAAATTTTTTGTCCTTTTTCAGGTGCAAAGAGTCTACTCTGCCTACTCTGTCATTCAAGGCTTGGTTGAGAACTGGCTAAATAAGTCAGATCACTTCTATACAAATAGAATACCATGCACAGATTATAAAATGATTCTATGTATGAAACCATGTGTATACATGCATATAATTAGCAAACACCCAAACAGTGGCTCTTTATGGGCAATAGGATTATGATCATAACTGTGGAATAAAGAAGGGACCCAGAGAACACTAGTGAGCGCCCAGCGGGAAGTGTTCTAAGCTGCCAAGTTCTACAATGACCTACCACCCTCAGTGGTAAGGTAAGTTGGCAGCAGGGAGCTATAGATCAGAGCTTCTCAAACTTAAAGGTGCATATTCATCCTGGGGATCTGGTTAAATTGTAGGCTTAGATGTAGAGGGTGCAGGGGGCCCTGAGATTTTGCATTTCTAACAAGCTCCCTGGGGTGGCCAATGCTGCTATGCTGCTGGCCCAGGACCTTATTTCATGAAGCAAGGCTCTGCCTACCTCGCAGGAGAAGGCGCTGAGAAGAGGGGTCACCAGTCTTGATATGTTACTCGGACGAGGTGGCGAGTTTAGTTTACATGTGTGTGTATGTTGTCCTGAGATTGTTGGTTTTGGAGGGGGACAGAACATGGAGTATGTATAGAAATGAAATCACCTTTATCAATAATAAATATGGCCTAGTAGAGATTCTCCTGCCTTTTTCCTTTTCTCTTCCCCATAGTTCAATTTAGTCGCCCAATTTCCTCTCAGAAATAGGTCCTGAGGTTGAAATAGGAAGGAGGATAAGGGCTGTCTGGCCCCAGGCACACAGCTGGCCCCATGGCCAGGGATCACCTGGGTAAGGTGAAGAGCACCTGTGAGCCCCCTCAGGGCCACACCCTCAGATGTCAAGTTTGACCCATACCAGCTTTAAGTCAGGGTGATGATTCCTTCTGAGCATCATTGACCTGGGTCCACCCCAGGTGGTTAGAAAGCCACTCCCCTTTGATTACCCACTGCCATTTATCAGCCCTGAATCCTCTGTCCTGCTGCCACTTTCCGGCCCTGACAGCCTGTTTTAAACGAAGGTAAGCAGGATTCTCTCTCCCTTACCAAACTGCTTGGAATAGCAGGCACAACAGATTCTTCTTAATGGCCCAGTGACTTTTCATCGGCATGATGGACAAAGGGGACCCGCACAATAAGAATTTACAACAGATTGTCTGCTCACAGTGTAGACTCTAAAACATTTCCATGTGTTCTTCTTTGTAAGCATTTACAGCCTGATCATGTGCATAAATAAACCCCGGGTATCATTACTATTTAGCCAACACTTATTTCACATTTTATATGTGTCAGGTACCTGGCTAGGTGCTTTCACGTTTGTCATATGACTTTAGCCCTAAAACAACTCTAGAGGCAAGATATTCCAATGAAAATATCAAGGTTCAGGTTCAGAGAGGTTAAGTAACTTGTGAAAGGTAGCACAGCTTATAAACAATAAGCCCCCAATGAAAGGAAGAAAAGGAGGTGACAAGTAGATTGCAGGGATATGTTGGCAAGTTTGTTCTGAGTGGAGTTCTTGGTGGAGAGTGAGGAAAATGCCCTGAGAGGTAATGTGGTCCTGCACACCTACCTAGAATAGACCTCAAATAATGCTTCCTAGGCTATGGAAGAAGAGTCATAGTCACTTCTTTCTTGCTAATAGAACTCCAGTTTTGTCCAAGTGGCAACGTGTCTAGCCCCAGGCAAAGAGCCATAGTTGATCTAAGCCGATCATGGTCATCTCCTTCCCCTTTGCCAGTGACTGATTTACTTGTGGGCATCTGATCTGGCGTGAGATGAAAAAAAAGATCCATGGGTGCTTCTGGGAAAGCCCTTCTCCCTGATAAGAAAGAGGTCCATAAAGAGAGGGTCCTTTCCCATAACCAACCCTCCTTCCTTCCTGCTTAGGCTGATATATAATAATATGAAAATGTGATACTTTATACTTAGACAACCATCTTGTGACCATGAGGAGAAATGTAGCCTTACACTGAAGATGGCAGAACTAAACACAGAAAGCCAGGATCCTTGTTGAATTTGTTAAAAAACCAAATGGAGTTGGGCACAGTGGTCATGCCTGTAATCCCAGTACTTTGGGAGGCTGAAGCAGGTGGATTGCTGGTGCCCAGGCATTTGAGACCAGCCTAGGCAACATGGTGAAGCCCCTTCTCTACCAAAAAAAAGAAAATTAGCTGGATGTGGTGGTATGTACCTGTGGTCCCAGCTACTTGGGAGGCTGAAGTGGGAGGATCACTTGAGCCCAGGAGAAAAAGATTGCAGTAAGCCATGACCATACCACTGCACTCCAGACTGGGTGGCAGAGGGAGACCCAGTCTCAAAAAAACAAACCAAAAAAATCATCTGGGACCATGGGACATCTGCCTCTAGACTTCTCCAAACGTGGGCTAACACAGTATGTTGATAATGTGGCGTACTATACATCAACTATTCTGTTGCCTGCAGGCCAAAGCACTGCACACATACAAGAGGCTCCCTTTGGTGAGAGACTAAGCATTCCCACACAAATGTCTCTGTTCCAGACCGATGACTTGTCTAGAATTGCTTTCCATCTGGTCTTCTCAAGATCTTCTCCTTAGGGCTCCCTTTGTCCACAATTAGCTCAGTCTAGCACTGGCTACAAATCAGGGAAGAGTCTTCATTATTCTACAAGAGGCAGTTTGTTCATTCTTCTACATTACTTTCATCTTTGCAAAACTCAGCTCACCTCCTCATGGTAGCCTGCCTCATTCATTAGGACTTAGCTGTGGTAGGCAGAAGAACGGGACCCCCAAAGATGTCCATATCCTGATCCCTAGAACCTGTGAAGATGTTATCTTATGTGGTAAAAGAGACTGTGCAGACGTAATTGAGGTTAATGACTCTGAGATAGGGAGATTATGTTGGGTTTTCTGGGTGGGTGCACTCAAATCACATGAGTTCTTAAAAGTGGAGAACCCTTCTGTGCAGTGATCAGAGAGAGTTGTGGCTATAGAAGGAGATCAGAGAGATGTGACTTTGCTGGCTTTGAAGGTGGAATATGGGCAGCCTCTGGAAGTGGAAAAAGGCAGAGAAAACACGTTATCCCCTAAAGCCTCCAGAAAGAAACACAACCACGTCAACATCTTGATTTTAGCCCACAGAGACCTGTGTTGGATTTCTGACATACAGAAATCTGATTTCTGATAACTATAATGTATTTGCAGTGTTTAAGGCACTAGGTTTGTGGTAACTTGCTGTAATGGCAATAGGGAACTAACATATTGGCCATAAAGTGCCTGGTACTACATTTTCCTCTACAGTATGTAGTATACTAGGTGAGGATATGGGTGGATCTAGAAAGATATGTGTGCAAATCCTGGCTCTGTTTCCATGTGGCCTTGGGCAACCCATTTCAATTCTCTGGGTCTCAGTTATATCATCCAGAAAGCAGAGATGAATAAGAACGTTTCTCTCTTACAGGTTTGTTGTGATATTTGAATGAGGTTATTCAAGTAACATACTTAGCATATGGCTGGCAAATAACTGTCACTAGATAAATGGTAGCCGTTATAATATTTATTGGAAGAGAGGGATTGAGGGCCTTGTACATTCCTCTGTGGTGAGGAATACATTTAAAGCAGGCAGGCTTCACATTCAGTTTGGAGTTGAGAGACAATGTGATGTAATGGGAAATATTGTAGACTGCAAAGTAAGACTCCCTGGGTTTGAATCCAGAGAGCTGTGTGACCTTGGCACATGCATCATCATTTTAGGGTATCTTTCCCCAGAAGCAGAAGCAGACCCGAAATAACCATTTGAGGGCAGGTAGATCTTTCTGAGGTGATTTCAGGAAATATGCGTAGGGAATGGAAAAGTCAGATGGAAAGGGAAGTGGCCAAGAAGCATATGTTTCTAAGCAAGTTCCCACTGTGGAAGCTGGAGTGTGAGCCCTCCAGGGAAACTGGGGACACATGTAGAATCATGCCTCTGAATTATCACACTCAAGGGGTGAGGGAGCTGGGGACATTATATGCCAACTCCCATCTGTCATTGGTTGATGGTCACTTCCAGGGGACAGTAATTCCCCAGCAGTTCCTGCCTGCCACACGAGGGCAGAGAAAACTCTCAGGCAAAGCTATGTGGCAGTGAGAAGTTGGGCCGGCGTGTGCTGAAGTGGTGAGGGCTGAAGGGATACGGAGAGGAGCCCTCAGTGTTGCTATTTTAAAGATGAGAAAATTTAGTTTTACATGGTCCCATGTTTTCTCAAAATGGGACAATGATAGTATCTGTTTCGTAGAGTTATCGGGAGAGTTGTGTAAGTGAACGAGGCCAAGGGCTTCCATCAGAGCTTGGCATAGGGCAAGTAAGCACCATTTAAGTGCTAGTTGTCATCATCTGAAGATTTTTGCTGTTCTGTGATGTAAAAGTTTGTTCCCACCACCCCCCTCCACAATGTTTAGTTAAAGCTGTTCAGCCTGGCAAATACTCTGGGGAGATGGGGGCTTGTGGAACTAAAGGTAGGGGCTAACATTAACCTCTGGTCCAACCACACAAACTCTCAATGATGGGCTTGCACAACATCTGGAGGCCTTCGGACTTTTGGGGGCATGGATTTGGGAAATGGAACCCAGCTCTTACCTCTCTCTCAAAGGGCATGAGGCCACAGATGCTGTCTGGGTTGTACACTAAATGGCAAGCCTCTGAAGGTAGAAACGGTGTGCTCCTGGCTGGATTGACCCGGCTTCTTCCCCCGCACATTGTAGACACTCAGTGATTGGCTATTGAGTAGATAAGCACGAAAACAGCTTAGAAAGCCAGAAAAGGAATGTTTCTGCCTCAAATCACAGGTGATCGATATCATCCTTATGTGCAGCCCTCATCTCACAACCTCTGGTTTCCCTGGCCACTTGGCCACCAGGACACAGGAAGTAACCTGCACTTGACCCCCTGATGTTGGCAATGGGACGAGCTTTCCACTCTCGGCAGCATCTTGTAGAATACAAAGGACTCGCTGTGGTATTTATACCAACACACACATTTTAAATAGGCCCTCACTTCTTCCTGAAAGGAATCCAAAGACTCTGTTGGAACTGAAAACATTCATATTTATGTATCACCAGTTATTGAGGGAACACAAAGTGCTCGGCCAATATGATCTCATTAGTGCTCACGACAGCCCTGAGGGAAGAAGTTGGCAAGAATTCCCACCCTCCTTGGAGAGGTGAGAGTATGGAGGCCCCAGAAGGCCAGGGAACACACGCCAGAGCCACTCAGCAGGTGCTCCAGGGAGCTGGGGCAATGGCAAGGAAATGGGAGGCTCAAGAGAAGCGTCACAACGCTGTGGCCTCCACAATCACTGCAGTGTCCAGAGGACAAGCAGAAACCTGGAAATATCCCCCATGTCTCTCATGATGCGATCTGATAGATGCCCGATGGTACTAACAATGAAATGCCATTCACGTGTCCAAACAGATCCATGTTCTGTGGAGAAAGACATTCTAAGGCATTTAGATAAAAAAATGCAAGTTTGCAAGAGTATAATATAGTCACTCATTACTATTAAGTAAATGTATAATATGAAGGGGAAAATCTAAAAGAATGTATACCAAATTATATATGAAATATATAAGTCTTTGTGTGTTAGTATTTTCAAAGAAAAGGCCTAGAAGAATGGGTACCAAATTATACAGAAATATACATTTATTTATTCGTACTTTCAAGGAAACTTCTAGAAGAATGTGTAACAATGGTTATCTCAATAGTTGGATTAAATATACTTTTCTTAGTCACAAATTTGTTAATTTCCAATGTGCATTTTTTTGGTAATCAGATTAAAACTTTCTAAAAACCAGAAAAAAGGAAATTCATTGTCACCTAGAAAGTATTAAAAATAGAAAATAAAACTATTAAAATATGCTCAGAGTGTTTTTCTTTCATTAAAAGAGAACACTAGGAGTCTTTTCCTTGAGGTGAAGAATTTGGAAAAATTCCACCAGACTTTCCATTTAGTTCCTACTACAGAGGGAAATTTGGATCAGATATTCTATTTTGTAAACATATGGTCCTGTGTCTGCAAAACCCAAATGTAGAATGAAATCTTTCTGCTTTTTTCCTTGATGTTTTTAAACATGAGCTAGACCTGACTATTTAGCATTTTTACCTGAAAAACTTTAGTAGAAGGAAAACCAACCCCACCCTGACAAGGGATTTAAAATGTCAACTACTCAACATTTTCATGAGCTACTGAGCAATAGATGTAAATTTTGTTATGTATTAAATTTCAAAAACTCAGACCAGTGTGCTTTACAATGTGAATGTACTTAATACTATTGAACTGTACACGTAAAAATGGTTAAGATGGTAAATTTTACGTTGTGTGTTTTTTACCACAATAAAAATTGCCAAAAACCAAAAAACCAAAGCAACCCTAAACTTAGATTCTTTAAGTCTAAGATAGAGTACAGTGTAGGAAAAGAAAGGGTGGGATCCAGAAGAGCTGGATTCAGGTTTCAAGTGTGGTTCTTACAGCACCGGGCCTTGGACAGGCTGCATTCACTTGTTCTGTTCCTGTCACCTTTCTGAGTAGCTATCACTTGCCAGGCATAGCAGAAGGCACTGAGATACAGTGGCCCATGAAAAGGGTGTGTCCCTGCCCTGGTGGAGTGACCTCGCTTCTCTTAACCACAAGTGCCCCCCAGAAACTACAGGAAATAAGGCTGGGCTCAGTGGCTCATGTTTATAATCCCAGCACTTTGGGAAGCTAGAAGCAAGAGGATTACTTGAGGCCAGGAGTTCAAGGCCAGCCTGGCCAACATAGAGGGCCCCTGTCTCTGTTTTATAAAAAATAAAATAATTTTTTTTCCAAAAATTAAAAGAATTTTTTAAAAAAGAAAATGGAAACTAATAATACTTATGCTGCCCATGCTTCATGAGAGGGAAATAATTTGCTACCAAGGCTACAGCTTGACTGTAGGTATCAAAAAAAAAAAAAAAAAATCTCAGCTTCATCCCCTGGGAGACAGACAAATGGATCAAAATCTGAATTCAGACCCACTTTCCGGTCAGGAGCAGGGCCTGTCAGCAGCATTCTGTACCTTCAGCTTCTCATGCCCTCTTATCAATGGGGCTGGACAAATGAAGGGCACATTTGTGACCTGTGGTGAATTCACAGAGGCGGGACATTGGATAGCTACCACAGGAATGCGGCAGGTGTGAAGGAGGTGCCCAGTGGCAGGCACAGTGGTGAATGTTTATTGTCTGCCCTTTGAGGCAGTAGTGATAACATTGATGATGGTGATGTTGGCTGTGCCAGGCACTGTTCTCAGTGCTTTGCATTTACTTACTTAATGCTCATGATGACCCTGTGATAGAACTACTTTTATTATTCTGTTATTACAAATGAGGAGACTGAGGGGCAAAGAGAATTCGCTAGCTAGAAAGTGGTAGAGTTGAGGTTCAAACACAGGCAATTCAAACATAGACCCTGGCTGGGCATGGTGGCTCCCACCTGTAATTCTAGCACTTTGGGAGGCTGAGGCAGGCAGATCGTTTGAACCCAGGCAAAAACCCTGTCTCTACAAAAAATACAAAAATTAACCAAGCCAGGTGGTGCACACCTGTGGTCCCAGCTACTCAGGAGGCTGAGGTGGGAGGATCACCTGAGCCTGGACAGGTCCAGGCTGCAGTGAGCCATGATTGCGCCACTGTACTCCAGCCTGGGTGACAGAGTGAGACCCTGTCCCTATTATTCTTCACATTTTATGGATAAGGAAACAGAAACTCAGAGAGGGACTTGCCTAGGGTTCCAGGTAGAGAGCTAGGTTTGGCTTTTTTGGGACTCCAAAGCCTGTAAAACATGACACTCTCTTGTAATGCCCCAGGCAGTGAAAATCTCCAGGACAATGAGGTCCACCCTCAGGCTGGTAGCTGATGGGCAGAGCCACTGTCACCAGCCCCATTCTGCATCCTGGCTCCCCAGGCTAAAAACAGGACCTGGGGAGGGGTAATGCTTGCTTGGCTTTCTGCCCATGGCAGATGGGACCGCTTCACCACCATCTGTGAGTGGCCTCATTCCTAGTCCCTGAGCCTTAATACTTATCTGGATATTCATCCATTCATTCAACAAATATTGATTGAACTCTTTGCCAGGCCCTGTTCTAGGTGCTGGGGATTAAATAGTGAGCCAAATAGTCAACAATGATTTTGTGCTTGGGTTCCAGGGTTTAAGCTCTTGCCTTCTTCCTTCTTACCCCATCTTTCTCTGCACCTCATTTCTTTCTAGAAATAGAGTCCCTTTTTGACCTTTAAGTATTGACATGGTCCATCTGCCGGGCTCTGCTAGCCTAAATGGTGTGTATGTGCAAATGAAAGTGCCCCCTCAGAGTGCACGCAGCCCCACAGGCCCCCAGCTTGGAGAGTAGAGAGTGGGCTGGATTTCAACCCCCACGCACCCTCCAACCTAGGCGTCTTTGGATAAGACACAGTCTATGTTATGGCATGTAGCAGGCCCCTCTCTGAGCCCTTCCAGAGATTAGAGATGTGCTCTTGACACCCAAGCCCAGTGTCTTCAAATCCCACCTGTTTCCACGTCCCACCTGCTTAGCCAGGTCCCCCATTCACTTCAATCCCCATAAGCTGGGCCCTGCAGACCTCCAGCTCTTTATCCATTGCCCTCTGCTAGGCTGGTCAGACACACCTTGTCCACCTCTCTGGACCCCTTTCCTCTTCTCCTCCTCTTGTCTGCCAGCTGCTGGGACATCTCTCTCCCACTTTGTAGCTCTGCCCCACCCCCAGGCCAGGGTTCAGGCATCCCTGCATGTGCTTTTCATGTTCACATCCAGGAGCCATCGTGACAATTGGGCCATTTTTAGGGTGCCCCAAACCCTCACCTTGGTTCACAGAAAGGCGTTGAAGTTCTGCTCAAGAGCTGGAGGGTATAAAACACACAACTATCAGGATGTCCTCCTTCCTGATTCCATTCTGACGTGAGATGGAGATGCCATGTCATGACTAGGAGGTTATTTAGAAGTAGCACTCAAAATATAGAACAGATATTATATAATTTTTCACAGAGAAAGTTGTGGCTTTAAAAAATCTAATACTTCCTATTTAATTCACGATTGGATAATTCACCTGCTCAACCCCTACATGCCCTCAGACCACATCTTCCAAGAAGCTTTCTCAGATTGCCTCCCGTCTACCTTCCCTGCCTGACAGCCAGAGAAGGATTAGGTATCCTCCTGTGCGATCCTCCAAGAGCACCCGGACTTGTCCACCATGACACTCATCACATTGAATTGTTACTGCCTGTTTGCTTCTATACTGCCCCAAGTAGACTGTAAGTTCTGTGAGAATCTGTACTAGACCCAGTTCACCTTTATATCCT
Source organism: Hylobates moloch (assembly GCF_009828535.3). Taxonomy (NCBI): domain Eukaryota; kingdom Metazoa; phylum Chordata; class Mammalia; order Primates; family Hylobatidae; genus Hylobates; species Hylobates moloch. The sequence goes on from NW_026652277.1 coordinate 65,792,719, forward strand.
CTTCACCTGACACAGAACCTAGCACCTAGCAGGAACTCAGTAACTGTCTGTGAAATAAATCAAAGGTGTTTGTATGGGGAAAAAAATTGGCATCAATGCCAAGCTGGAGTTTTCCCCAACAATGGACATCCTGTTCTCTGCTGGGAGGAGTGAGGGAAATGAGCAAGTGTGGCTGCTCTCAGATCCCCCAGACAAACATCCATAAATAAATCAGAAATTACTATACCATATAGCAATTCCATCCATCCATCCATTCATTCATTCATTCATTCATTCATTTGTAGTAGCCATTTATTGAACATGTCTATGTGTCTCGTCACTGGAGATTCTGCAGTGAAAAAGATAGTCAAAGACCTTGCCTTCTTGGTGCTTATCTTCTAGCGAGAGTGAAAGGGCAGACACAAAACAATACCTTCCCTAGTTGGTAATTTATGACCATGAAAAGTCATAGCTTGATTGGCGTTCATCGGCCCCAGCTACTTCGCAGAATAGTATAATGATTAACTTGTCAAGCAGTGGAGTCATTCAGGTTGGAAGTAAGTTCCTAAGCTATGACTTACTAGTTAATTTACGTTTGGGCAAGCAACTTGACCTCTCCAAGTCTCCATTCTCTCAAGCGGTGATAATAATAACAGCACCTACTTCCCTGTACCTATATGCCTGGCTGAGAGGAAGGACAGTAAAGGTTAGCAATTACTATTCCTCACCACTTAGGTGGTTTGGGAAGGGATTCAATGCTCCCTGGGCATCAATCCATATGCACTTTACTAATATTAAGGCGTTGTTTTGATTTTTTACTTTCACTGACTTGTTGCAGGGTGTAACTGGCTTTAGTCCTCTAGGTTGTGCAGTATTTGCATGTGATCTTCGAGCTCAGCCTCAGTTCCCAGAGCCCCTGCAGCAGGTAGAGCCACTGTCCACAAGCTTCAAGCAGGAACACAGAGCAGGCAGTGGTGGGGACTCCGGCATCCAAGGATTCTGCTTGGGTTCTGGCCATTGACTCTACCATGGAAGTCCTGGAGCTAATTTCCCCTTATTATTGAACTTGAAACAGCTAGGATAAATAAAGCAGATTTTTATCAACTACATTGTAAACAAAAGGCACAGATGGCAGGGGAAGATTGACTGACAACAGCAAAGTCCTCAGGGTGCTCTTGAACCCCCCTTGGTGGGGGAGGTGCTAAAGACAGGGCCCCCTGCTTTGTTTTGTTCTTTCCATTTATGAATTCCAGGAACTCCTTTCCTTGAAGTCTATAGCTTCCATCAACAGGATATTAGTTGGTGAATTCTATTTGAAGCCACAGAGGAAAAAACTTTCAGTTAGGATCTGAATAGGTCAAGGGGGTGATTGGCTGTCCAGAGGATGTGCAGCAGGAAGAGAAACCAGAGTTCAAATGAATTGGGGGTGGGGGAATACAAGGGTCCTTGTTGAGTCTGGAATAATGGAATAACAGGGGCAAAAATAAGAAAGAATGATGAGGCAAGTTTAATAAAGATTTTACCAAGAGATCCTAGATTCACTTTATTATTGTGCCTTCTCTTTATTATTCTCTCCTACAAAGCACACACAAACACACATACTTCATATGGACACACATACTTTAAAGCACGCACAAACACACCTGCTTCATGACTAAAATCTAAATCAACTTTCACATATTTCATATTTAACCATGATCCAGTGTTATCTTAAAGCCATGGCCACTGTTGTTTGTTCCAGAGGGGGTAACCTGACCCAAACAAAGCCAATCATATTTCTAAATCCTGACCCTAAACTTCAACCATAGTGGAATGATCTAAGGTGAACCAATCAGAGTTTTTCCCCAGGAGTTTACAAGTAGAACTAGGAGAGTGAGTCGTGTGCCTGCTGCAAGGCCAGAGTATTTGAGGGCATAAACCAAAATTTTAAATTAGGAAGGCAGAAGAGAGGTGGACCTTAGTAGAAATGAGTTCTAAGATGAAAAGAACTGAATTGAATGCTGAGAATGGGATAAATTGGATCCTTGGAGCTATCTAAAAATGGGTGGATCAATAAAATCAAATTTTCCAAAGGGCTTGTTTTCTGTTTAACTCCTGTGTGTTAGAGAAAGGATGTTACACCGCAGAGCAGTGGTTCCCAAAGTGTGGCCCTGGGACCTGGCTGGTGGTGGGGAAAGGTACCAAACAATTTCTGGGGATCTGCAGAGGCAGAGCTATTTATATAATAATCCTAAGGTACCGTTTGCCTTTTTCAGTCTCATTTTCTTATGGGCATAAAGTGGAGTTTTCCAGAGACTATACAACATATAGTGTTGAACAGACTGAATGAAGAAGCAAATATGAGAATCCTGACCAGCTTCTATCAAGCCATGCGTGAAAGAGATTTGCAAAAAAATGTGAAGCAATGTGACTCTTCTCGTTCCATTATTTTAGTTTTTGAAAATAGCAATTTTTATGAAATTTGTATTAATATAAACAAACACTATGTTTATTGTTGTTATTCCTAAATAATAAATACATTTTTTCACTTTGAATTTCTAAAGTAGCAAATGCTCATAGACACACACGTATCAACACAAGCTGTTTTGTGTCCCATTATTTTTCAGAGTGTGAAGGATCCTGAGACCAAAAACTTTGAGAACTGCTACATCACAGGGTTTGAAAAGTGTGACAACATTTTCTTCCAGTGTTAGAAACAACGTGCAATACACCTAAATTCTTTAAAAGGGAAGCAGCAGCTATGGGGAAAAGGGTTTATATCTGAGGCTGTGATACAAGCCCAGGTCCCATCACCTTCATGCAAGTAAAAGATTGGGTGTTGGACCACCGAAGACGGTCTTGGGGAAAGCCTGGTTTACTGTAGTTGCTGTGGAGTTGGAGACAACGCTGCATCAGAAGGCTGCCTAATGGCCTCCTTCTGCTTGGCCATGTCCTTTCATGCATGGGGAAAGATGCCCTGCTAAGTGCAGAAACTGAGGGGGAGTCTGTCTCCTCCAGGCCCTGGGGGATGCCGTCCCTGGGAGAGACAAATTTCAGGCTCCAGAAAACTGAGCAGTAACCTAACGGCATTGGCCATCATTGGAAATCAGACCCACTTGGTGTTAAAGAAATAAGAGCTCTGGTGTGCCTTGCCTGTTTGCAGGGGAGCTCTGCCACCTGTGGAGACATGCAACAAGTTGACTTCTTGGGTCATGCAGAAATCACATGCCTAATACTACAGGGACAGGTTGAGCTCACAGCGAATTCCCAGGCCCGAGTCTGGTGCTGGCTTGGTGGCTCTGTCCTTTGCACACAGAGATGTGATCTCAGTCTAGCTAGGGGCCTCTGCTTCTAGCTTAGTGGGTCAGAGGCTCCTAAGCTTCTTTGGTCCTTTGCCAGTCAGTGGGTCTTGCCCCTGGCCCTTCCAAGGTAAGCCTCTGTTAGAAAAATAAAACAAGTGTCTAATCGAGATCTCAGAATATCCCTCAAGAGACAATAAGAGGGATCAACAACCTCGGCTTTTCATTTCACTTAATGGTAACAAACGAATCACTTTAATGATCCAGAAAAACAAAATGAAGGTGTTTTTTTAGGTATTGTGCATCTTTGCTTATGGATTAGCCAATCCAGGAAATAATCAGAGGGAGCTGGGAGATGGATTCAGGGCAGGTCGTTTTTGTTAGTGAAGTAATTTGTTGCTGTATTTATATTCCATGTTCTCAAAAGAATTTGTTAGGTTGTAAAAATACACAACAAAATAATTAAAACTGAGGAAGTCAACCAGATTGCTTTTCAAACAACCTGAACCCTCAGATTTACTGAAAATAAAGAACAAAGGAAAACTTGGGAGTTTCCAATGGAGGAAGACATTTAGCTCCAACAATTACTAACATCTCTGTGGAACTATGAACTTGTAGCAGGAAACTCTGTTTAAAATGGAAAGGAGAGCTAATTTCCAGTACATGAACATATGTACACATGTGACTGTCTAGATTTCTGTTGAATTCTTAATAGTATATTCTGGTAAAAAAAAAAAAAAGAAGAAGAAAGAAAAGAAAGAAAAGAAAAATACCCCCAAATACTTTAACCCTTAATTTTCAATTAAAATAATGTATCTCAAATAAATAAATAGTTAGGCCATCAGGCTTAGGGATTAATATTGTTAGAAAATAAGAAAAAATTTGGAGTAAGGTCAGTATGCAAACCATTTGTAGATGGAAAGCCATATATTTCACCTTGATCTTTCTAGCATCCAGCACAAAAAAAATAACATGATAAGGCAAATATTTCCTGAGGTTCATTAGATAAAATCAGACCATCAGTCAGTCCTTGGTGTCTTACAGGCAAGCCTCAAGGCAAGGAGGCAAATAGGTTCAGCTGTTTAATTTGACTTTTCTTCCTGAATTGATTGGAAGTCCTTTGTTCCTGACTACACAGAGGTGACTTTAACAACTTCGTAAACTTAGTAACATATAAAAATAATCATCTAGCCAACTAATGGTCATCGAATCTGGTTATATGGTTTTTCCCCTTCTTTCTCCCTGGTAATATTGTAACTTTATTTATTTATTTATTCATTTGAGACAGAATCTCTTCCTGTTGCTCAGGCTGGAGTGCAGTGGCACAATCACAGTTCACTGCAGCCTCGAACTCCTGGGCTCAAGTGATCCTCCTGCCTCAGCCTCCAAAGCAGCTGAGACTATGGGTGTGCAATACCATGCCTGGCTAATTTTTTTTTTTCTTATTGGCTGTAGAGATACGGCCTCATTATGTTCCCCAGGCTGGTCTCAAACTCCTGTGCTCAGGCAATCTTCCTGCCTTACTTCCCAAAGTGGCACCCAGCCCTAATCCTGACATTTAAATGGAATCTGGCAAATAGAAAAAGCCTGTGGGAAAAGGGTCAGAAAAACTGATTCAAACAGCAGGTGTTATTAGAACTACTGAGAACTTTAGAACCAGGAAGCTTTGAGTTATAGTTCTGGCTGTGGCTTATTGGCCAGGCCATCCTGGGCAAACTGTTGAACCCCGCTGAGCCTTTGCTTGGTCATCTGTAAAATGATCACTATAATAGTATTTACCTCATAAGGCTGCTAAGAGGATTAAAGAAAATAATGCATGTAAAATATTTAGGAAAGTGCCTTGTCTATAATAAGCACTCAGTAAATACCAGATTATGATACAAAGAACTCTCACTATACAGAATCATTAAATCCTGATCACAATTCTGTCAATTAAGAGGACATTTATTATTACCTTATTCTGCGGACTGAGAAAGAGACATAATTTGCCTAACACACACAAAACCATCTGGTAAAGAGAAGGGTTACCTGTAATATATAATCTAAATATACATATATAATAACATATAATCTAAAGGAATGAGCTACTCTGAAGGTCCTGCAATTCTGCCATTAGAGATTAATTTCTTTGTATTAATCTTTCTTTTAAAATATGAATAATAACTCAAGAGTGATAGGATATTAAAAGTGGATGGTTTTATTGGGGGCAGGTGCTTATCACAGTCCATAATACATAACCAGAATGTAGTAACCTTATTTTGCTTCATTGTATTTATTTTTACAATTAACTTCTATTAATGACAAAGGATGCTGGCTGCTCATTTACCATGGTAATATGTAATTAAAAAAATAAATGTACTTGAGATTAAGAGTTGGTTGACATAAATAAGAACATAAGTTTAAAAAATTCCGTTGGCAAATGAATAATGCAATGTCTGAATACCTGCAGCTTGAAAACTGCAACTCTGTGGGGTGAAACATACTCTCGGTCTTGTCTCATGAGGCGTTCTTTGCTGTGGCATCTGCTTAAGCTTTTAGTGTCTTTCTTCAGCATTTCCTATACTCTAGTCACATAGGAATACTTGCTGTTTCCTCTTTTGGGGCTTTTTTTGTCTCTGTATAAGCTGGTTTCACTAATTGGAATGCTCTTTCTTTTCTCACCTCCTTGACAAATAAATTTCTGCAAGTCCACTCTGCAAAGCCTTTCCAGACACCATGGCAACAGCCCCCCTCAGCCTTTCTCACCACATCAAGCAGGGTGGATCCCTGGTCTATGGGCCTGTAGCACCTCGCGCTGCTCCCTCGGAGAACATCCCCACCAGAGGATGACTTCTTCTGGGTACTCTGCTCTGAGTGTGCTGATAAATAATGTATAGTCTCATTTGGCAACTGCACGGTTTTATAAATATTTATATCATCACACTTGTAATTATGTTGTTCAAGTCTTCTGTATCTTTTCCAATTTGTGTACCAGTGTAATCTACTAGTGCATAAAAATCTACAACTATTATTATGAATTTGTAAATTTCTCCTTATAATTTGACTTGTTTTAATGTTGTTGTTTCCACACATATTGTTTGGTGCCTACAAGTTCACAATTGTAGCATCTTTTTGGTTGGTTATGACCATGTCCAGGTCATCTCTGTAGCCAATAGTTAGCTAGATGTGGAGTCAAGGGCAGACTTTGATAAGAGTTAGCTCTTTACAAGAGATTCAGAGGGCCTTGTGTTCACAGAAGAAAGAGAGCATTTCTGCTGGCAGCAGGACTCTGTCCCCTTTCAATGTTATAGGCCAGAGCCCATTCAGCTTTCCACGGGCCCATGGCGAGGAGGAACCTGTAAAGAAAAAAAGTATTGGCTCCCCAATACATAAGGAAAAACTATAAAACCAAAATTAATTAAAATGTATTAACTGTCTTCAATAATATCTAAATTTAATATTCATCAAATTTTACTATATTTGAAAATAATCTATCACATAGAATAGATTTTCTGGGCGGGTGTGGTGGCTCACGCCTATAATCCCAGCACTTTGGGAAACAGAGGCAGGCAGATCACCTGCGTGCGGTCAGGAGCTCTAGATCAGCCTGGCTAACATGGTGAAACCCCATCTCTACTAAATATGCAAAATTAGCTGGGCTTGGTGGCGCATGCCTGTAATCCCAGCTACTGGAGAAGCTGAGGCAGGAGAATCGCTTGAACCCAGGAGGCGGAGATTGCAGTGAGCCGGGATTGTGCCACTGCACTCCAGCCTAGGCAACAGAGTGAGACTCCGTCTCAAAAAAAAAAAAAAAGATTTTCTTACCCAAATTCCCAAGGATAAACAAAATAATTCGCCAAAAATTATAGCCAGTTGTAAACTAAATTTTAGTTTGCTAATAATATATAATTTGATGAGCAAAGTTATATTTAAAGTTTTTATAGCAGAAATGTCATACTTAATGTGCATCGTAATATCTCTGATGTGAAGGAAGGTGAAAAAGTACATGAGACTATGAGCATCTTAAAATGTCCCAAGTTAAAGGGATTTTAGGGACACATTGAAGGAAATGGCATTTGAACTGGGCCCTAAAAAAATGAGCACATCTTTGACCAAAGCAATTGGAGAGGAAGAGGACATTTTGCACAGAGATAAGAGCAAGAGTGCAGCGGCTGAAATGCACTCGGAGGTTCAGAGGACGAAGAGGAATTTGCTTGGGAAGAGGGAATGGGAGCTGAAACCCTCCAGCCCTGAAAGGCCTTGAATGCCTCGGCTGAAGGTTGGACTATTACTTTCTGAAATATGAGGAACAAAGAACAGCTCCACAATCTGAAAATGCCTCCCTGGGTCACCTATCACTAGAAACATGCTCAAAGGTTTCTCTTTCCTAAATCAATTTATTTTCATTTCAGCCTGGGCCATCTGGCTTCCAAGGCATACGGTATGAGAAATCAAGAGGCCAAGAGGCCAGAATAAGCAACTGTCCCCTCTCACCCCTGCACGTCTATCCATTAACACGCAATTAATCCCCTGACTTTCTCAAAGCCTGGACCTCCCGCCTCTTTCACCCCTCGGCAATTAAATCCCTGCCAGTTAAAAGGCCAGAGAGGACAGGTGTGTTTCACACTTGGTTTCACTTTCCTGCAAGGTGCCAGACGGGCAGCCCCAAAAACCACAGACTTCTTTGTTCATTTAACAGCACCAGTTTCTAGCCAGACAGTCTCTCTGCCTGCTGGTAGCCTCAGGTGTGACCAGGAAGAACAGGGGGCTTCATTGCTCCTGCTAATTCCTCTACTCCAAGGCTTGACATATTGAGACAAGCTCCTTCTGGGAAGGCAGCATCTGAGGTCACTGCTTTGCTCTGGGAATCCATCCATTCATTCATTCATTCATTCATTCATTCAGTCAACGCCATTCCTTGAGCCTGGAAAAGCCAGTTAGTCTGCTACTACATGGGAGATTCATTGTAGATGAGAAATGGCCCTTGACCCTTCAGAGATTACAGGCTAGTAGAGGGGATGCTTACAGAGTTTTATATAATGTAGGAAGCATAGCAAGAAAGACATTTATTTGCAGCTTATTTATATACTAATCAATATATAGAGTTAAAAACATATACAGTGCTTATTAAATAGCACTATAAGAGCGTCAGCTACTGTTTCAAACCCTGAAAAAATATTTAGTCATTTAATCCTTATGAAAACCCTAGCTAGGTATTGCCATATGCCTATTTTACAAATGTGGAAACACAGGTATTAAAAGCTAAGGTATTATAACTTGTCCAAGTTCACCCAACTAGTAAATCAAGGAACCAGGATTTGAAGCTGGACAGTTCCACTCCCAAGTCCATAATCTTGATCAGTCTTCTATGCCACAGAGAATACTTTGCTGTCTGACCCAGAAAAGGGATTTCAAAAGTGGAAATGTCATGCCAGTTGGAAATAACAACAACAAGAACAGCAACTATCATCTACTGAGCACTTACTCTATGCCAGGTTTTGTGGTTAAGAAATTTACACAGGTTATGTCATTTTATTCTCATGATAATTCTTTGATGAACTGTTGTGATTAATCCATTTTTACAGATCAGGAGAGTGAGATTTGTAATAGAGCTACTAGGTGAAAGATCGGGCAACCTAACTCCAGAATTGAACGTCTTCACCGGCATGCAGGCCTGTGAGACACATTTGAAGGCAGAAGCTGCTTGGTGCCCCTTAAACGTCACAGTATAGGAAGGGTATGTCTCTGTTCTCCTGACGGCCTGCCAGTTAACGAACTCAAGCTCCAGATCTCCCCCCAGTTAATTCCCTGAAGTGAAAGTACACACAGTTTCCAAGGATTTCTGGAGCTTGACTGGAAAAGGGTTCATGGCCATGAATGCTGTGGGGCCCAGACTTCAGGTAGCCCCCAGTGTCCCTTAGCCCAACCTCAAATGGTCATCATTCACCAAAAGTAAACTGAAGGTCCAAATCATGGCTGTCTTGGCAGTAGGGGTGAGTGGAGCTGCAGAGTGGAGCCTTCCTGGCCCTGACCAAGGTGCAGCTGCATCTCAGGGAGGGGAAGTCTTTCTGTAGTTGTCTGCCTTGGAAGGGGCAACATTTTCTAATCCCTGCAAACACTCTGTGTGTGTCAGCCACTTGGCTGGGCACAGGCATACCTTTGACTAGAAGATCAGGATATGACCTAAAGCTGCTCTAGAGAGTTGAGATAATAAATCATGTTTCCTGACAACCTCTCTGGCCTCATTTGACCTCCTTCACCAAGACAGTGAATTCCAGCTTCATTACCCAGCTTGGGTTTCATGATTCATCTGGCAGAAGAGCAATGTCCCAAACACAGAAGAATGGCTAAGCCCTGAAAAAGGAGACTTCATCAGGAGTGACCCTCGGCAGATACCTGAGGCAGCAGAACCCATGGGAAGGAAGAAAGAAAGGCCCCCAAACCAGGTGGGAAAGACTACTGCCTGGCAGATGTGAAAGGAACAAAGTTATAGGACCTGCCAATCGAGTCTTCCTAAGAGACTTTGTGGTTGTGAGCCAAGCACCCCCGACTGCTGCCGCACCAAAAGAAAGATTGTAAAAACAGCAAAGTATAGTAGAGTAATAACAATTCTCGACCCTCTCAGATCCAAAGTTTGTTTTTAATACAAATATTACACAACTCCTTTACTGTCTTGAAATGAAATACATGGCTAATATAACCACCCTCACATATAATTTTCAGAAAATCAATATAGTAGCCTAACTGTAATATCAGGTTGGTGCAAAAGTAATTGCAGTTTGCCATTACTTTGCACCAACCTAATATAATAGAAATAAACAAAAGAAAAGGAGTTTATAATAAAGTAATATGTGTTTCTGTCCACAGACACTTAGGCAAAACCACGCAGGACTCCATGAAAGACCCACATGCTTAGGACTTTATACAGAATCTAGGGGAACACACATGCACAAACGCAGATGGGCGCAGCTGAGTCGCATTGGCAGCTCAAATACCATGAGGAGCATAGCCATCGCTGACCTAATTTTCCAAAATAATGAACGACTCTTGTTAAGATTGCCACATGATCAAAGCACAATCATCCCTTGCTTTCCATGGATGTTACCTTCTCAGAGCAATTAACATATAGTAAAATGCTGCAAAAAGTGCTCTGTGTTTACAAGTACAACCAAGGTACTCAGTTACTCCCTGGATTCATAAGTAGAAAAAGATTTTTCACCTCCTTGCATGTCTGAGTGTGATTCGTGTGATGTTCTACTCATCGATAGTAGTGCTTCCTCCATCATTAAATACGAAAGACATCCCACACCTGAATGCTTCCTGGGGCTGGAATTACCCTCGTAGCAAAACAATAGTGTAGGGTTTACTGTTGTAACCAAATAAAACTTAAAGAGCTCTATCTGCATATATTCATTAATTCACTCAACAAACATTTGAAAATACTTATGTTGAGCAAGGAAGTTATTCATTTATTTAACAAATATTTATTGGATATATGCTAAGAGCTAGGAGTTATGTCAAGATGTATAAGACTTGGTCCTTCCTCTCAAAGGCCTTATGTTCTAATATTCAAGATAAGTTCCAAATATAAAAATAACATTAAGATAATAAATTACTGTAAGAAATAAAAAGTGACAAAAAGCATAAGATAGGCTGGGAACGCCTGTCATCCCAGCACTTTGGGAGGCCGAGGCAGGCAGATCACCTGAGGCCAGGAGTTTGAGACCAGCCTGATTAACATGGTGAAACCACATCTCTACTAAATACAAAAAAATAATCTGGACGTGGTGGCACATGCCTGTAATCCCAACTACTTGGGAGGCTGAGGCAGGACAATCACTTGAACTGGGGCGGTGCAGCTTGCAGTGAGCCGAAATGGCACCACTGCACTCTACCCTGGGCAACAAGAGCAAAACCCCGTGTCAAAAAAAAAAAAAAGCATTAAGATGAATAGACAAAAAATGTTTGATTTGTATTCGTGATTGTACTACATGGAGAACAGTGGAGATCCTAGTTTACAGTGGTCGGAATTCCCAACTCTCCCCCCATGTCACAAGGTCCAGGATTTCTAGTACTTTATTACACACAAAACACCCACACAACGCACACATGTGCATTTACTCAGACATCTTTTACACACTGCAGGGCTTCCACAGTCACTGCCTGGGAGAAGGTAAAAAACCTTTGGGCTGCACAGGTGAGACCTAGCTGCCCCTAGAGGGGACAGACAAGCAGAGACACCACTAGAAGATGACTAAGGAAGGAAGAAAATGTTTTGGCCCCCTCCCTTGCACTTTGGGAGATTCAGGGCAGAAGGATAGTAAGGGAGGAGTGTGGATTAACAGCAGAAGAAAAGAGGGTTCTACTCCCCTAAGAAGCCTGTCCAGGTTCCTCTCTGCTATTTTCTTTTTGTCACACGATATTCAGAACAATATCTTAATATTTTGTTATGCTTCTTTTTCATGTGTCTGGCTCCTCTTACCAAATTACGGGGCATTTGGGGTAGAGGCTCTGTTGTTTCATTATTTTTGTCCCCAAATCTGGTTGAGAATCTGCAAGAAGCACAAGAGGTATGCACTCTACAGATTTTTGTTGAATTGGATAGAAGGAAGGAAGGGAAACAGAGAGGGAGGAAGGAAGCCAGATCAAAGACTTTTCTCTGTAGCCCTCTGTCTCAGGGCCCCCAGGTCTTCTGAGAAAAAGAGAGTTACCCTCAGGAACAGTTAGACTAATGAGCTCAGAGTTGAGAAGAAAGGAAAGGATGATAGGTAGGTAGGTAGGTAGGTAGATAGGTAGATGATAGATAGATAGATAGATAGATAGATAGATAGATAGATAGATAGATGATAGATAGATAGATAGATAGATAGATAGATAGATAGATAGATAGATAGATAGATGATAGATAGATAGATAGATGTAGATAGATAGAGGTGATAGCCCATTTACTTGCCATTGTTTGAGATGCTTTGAACAGTGAGCAAAGCCTTTCATTTTGCCATTAGAAATAAAAAAAGATTAACATGCAAATTCCTGAGAGAAACACACATTGACAAGATAGAGTTTGGGGCAAAGTATACATGATAATAGTGGATTCTTTCTCATTTTGGAAGGGAAACGAGGTAGAAGGTTATAAGACAGCCCATTTGGTGGAAGAGGGTGTTTCTGAAGAGGGAAACATTCTCAAAAAGGAGACCCAGGTCCCCAGAGCCACACTGTGGCAGGTGCACCCTCATCTGTGCACACAGGTGCTGGCCGCCACCAGGACAGCTGTGCAGTGCCACTGGAACAGCCTCCGCAGGCCTCTGCTCCCAGCAGATAATAGACTGGTCATGAGGTATTTTTAAGCAGTTGCTTAAAAAGACAGCATTGCGTGACCACAACCCTGGGGTGGCTGCATAACCCCAAGCCTGTAGGAATCTTGAGATAAGCTTTCCATTTTACTGAGCACTGCTCAAGCGCTTCCTAGAATATTGTATTTGAGCCCTGTAATTAAAGAGGAAAGAGGAGGCCTGGGAGAGGTTCTGAGAAGAATTGTGAGGATATTAAAAGGTTGGAAACAATAAAGCTTGAGGGAGAAAAAAGGTTAAAAGAACTGGGATTATTTAGACTGAAGGACAGAAGGTCAAGGAGCAGAGTAACAGTAATCTTCAAATCCACTCCTTCTAGCGTCAGGGAATACAGCTAATTCCTCACTGATAAAATAGTCAGTTGAGGCCCGGGTACACTTGCGGTATGGACTTGTTAGCAAATGAGACAGAATTCAGCAAAATGAAGGAGCTGAGAGCTCAGGCGGTCGCAGGCTGCCTGATTGTCCTAGATCTTCATCATGGCCCCTTTGCAGGAGCCATAGAGACCCAGGGTAGGCAGGAAGCCTGGTAGGAGATGCAATTCTTTCTAGACAGTGTAAACTCTCAGTGGGATTAGTGAAAGCCTTCGTGTGAGTCTAAGAAATATTCCCCACCAGGTTTATTTATCTGTTAAACAAAAGTTTACTACTTTTTCCATTGTAAAAGTAATGCACACTCTATCAGGAAACCAGTAGCTTTCTAAATAAAAGCAAATCCAGATCTTCCAGAGTTGCCAGTGAAGGGAGAATTCTATATGGGTGTATGGGGGAGGAGGGAGGAAAAAGGGAAGGGGACAGAGTGAGGGGTGGTTAAGACATTATAATGAGACTTTACTAAGGTTTTAGGATTATCTGAAAACTTGACTTACAACACAATCCAGGTTTACACACAGCACAGTTTCCTAAGCTTCAGCCAGAGCCCCTGCAGAGATGCCCTCCTGTCTGGATCCCACTGTATCCACTGGGAAGAGAGAAGCCTGCCAGCCCCTATAATACAGTCAAGGCTTCACCCTGCTAAGTGGGCAGCAAATGCACAAGCTCAAGATGGGAGTCAGCCAAGGACCCCTTCCCATGTCTCTTTCCCAGTGCTCCTACCATTTCCAACCTTAGAGAACCTGGGATCAAGTCTATTAATGAAGCAGACAAACATCAAATCTACTCGAGGGAGCCAACCTTCCTCAGTCCACCATTCAAAGGCATTCATACTGGTGTATTTCCTCATAGTATATATTTTTTTCTATGTTTCTACTTTGTTTTAAATACTTAAACTGATGACATATATATGATTTTGCAACTTTTTTCACCTGTTTTAGTCAAGTTAAACTAATCAAAGTGGTACGTGTAGAATGAAACTCTTTTTTTTGTTTAATAAATATGCACACATATGCATACTTACATTAAAAAGACTGGGAGGAATCAACCCAAAATACAACTACGGTTATCTGTAGGTGTGGGATTACAAATTATTTTATTTTTGATGTTGTTGTTATTGGTGTTCCTCACAATTAATATGTTTTACTTTTGTAAAAAGCAAAAATACGTTGTTGTACAATTACAACACAAAAATTTCTCTCATTATTATGAACTCTGACCACACCATTTCTTTAGTTTTGTTTTGAGACGGGCTCTTACTTTGTTGCCCAGGCCGTAGCACAGTGGTGCAATCACAGCTCACTGCAGCCTCAACCTCCTGCGCTCCGGCCATAGTCCAGCCTCAGCCTCCAGAGCAGCGGGGACTACAGGCACGTGCCACCTTGCCTAGCTAATATTTTTCTTTTTTTCTTTGTAGAGATGGGGTCTCACTACGTTGCCAGGCTAATCTTGAACTCCTGGGCTCAAGCAATCCTCCTGACTCGGCCTCCAAAAGTGCTAGGATTACAGGCATGAGCTACCGTGCCTATCCCTGACCACACCATTTCTAATGGCCTTTTGGTCGAGAGTGTGGTTGATACTTCATTTAATTATTCCTTCCCACATTGCTGAAGTTAGGCTGTCTCAGATGAAAGGACATATTCTCAATAGGATCAATCTAACTCAACAGGAATCTAAGATACATTCTTGGAAGGGAAGCTATTAAGTTAAATGACATGAATGTTGCTAAACCTCCCTGCAAATTGCTGACAGTCCGTTCTCTCTGATGACAAACATGCTCTGGTTTTAATACCCTTTTCTTTAGCTCTTGTATGTTTTTCTCTCTCTTTCTTTTTCTTCTTCTGGCTGGATTCAGGCTTGTGTGCTTTCATTGTCCCTGCTTTCTGGTATTGATTGCTGTGGTCCTTCCTGTCCCATTTCTCTCCCTACTTCCGTTGAGGAAGCTTAAGACCCCCAGTGTTATGGGTTTTCCCTGGGCATGCTTCCTTCTGGCTCCTGCCAATGAGATGACACTATTATTAACTTACAAACTTCCATTTCCGTCACCTTGAAACTTAGAACACAAGAAAGCAGTAAGCATGCCAAAGTGCCAGGACCATAACATCTGCCCTGAGGGGTTGTCATAAACAATAAATGCTTACACTACTGATACTGTGAATAGCCTTGACAAAACTAATAAACCTAAGGTCTAAACACACTTCTGATGATATTTCTTTGATGTCTTGAACACAGCATAGTGTTTTCCATGCCTATCTAGATAGGCAGCCATAAAAGATGGTGGATTATTTTTAAGTTTATCTGATGCATATGACTTACAGACTGCTGATAGACTATTATAGATGTAAAGGCTCTACTCTTTGCCTTCACCCATTGTCTGAAGACATCAGCCAACTGTTCTGATGAGAACCTACATGTGAGGACCTCGACTCAAGCAGAGGTTCCCATTGCTGGAAGTTCATGATCTGGTCCAGGAGTTCCTGGCTTTTTGGAGTTCTGCTATTGTTCATTCTACATAATAAACAACATTCTGCGCATTTCCCATCTTCAACTCACAACCTATTTGTGGCTTTATTGGTCACATTCATAGAATTTCAGAGCTATCAAGGATCTTCTTCTAAAAAACTAAGGTGAAATTTACATAACATAAAATTAACCATCTTCAAGTGTACACTTCAGTAACATTTAATACATTCACATTGTTGTGCAGTCACCATCTGATATGGTTTGGCTCTGTGTCCCCACCCAAATCTCATATTGAATTGTAGTTCTCAAATTTGCCAGTTTTAGAGGTGGGGCCTAGTGGGAGGTGATTTGATCATGGGGGTGGGTTCCAATAGTTTAGCACCATCTCCCTAGTGCTGTCTCATGATTGAGTTTTCATGAGATCTGGTTGTTTAAAAGTGTGTAGCACTTCCCCCTTTGCTCTCTCTTCCTCCTGCTCCAGCCATGTAGTGTATCAATCCTGGTATCTAAGTCAAACATTATTCTTTGTAGGTGTCATACATGCTTATCTTTTCTGTAATGAATCTTGAGCAAATGCAAGTTAAGTTGTCCTCAAGAACATTCTCGTATCTAGAATACATGAAACTAAACAAAAGATATTAGAGCAAATACAGAGTCCCTTGACAAGGGGAAATGCATAAGATCTAGAACCTTCTGAGTGGACACTTCTTGGGCCCCCATCACAGTCTTCTTGGTGCACTCCAGCCATTGCTGTAGCAAGCTCCTGTCCACAGGTATAACCTGAGAGCACTTTGCCTTGGCTGTCCTGGGTACGCCTGTTTCCTGCCCTGGGACATCCAGCGTAAAGAAGACCTATAGGTATCCACTTCTTAGTGTAGATGCACAAGCCTGGAAGTACAAGAGAACTAATACTTCAAGGGGCAACAATTCACCAAAGGCCAGGAAACAGAACTGATGGATCAAGACTTCCTTTTCTACGCCTTGAGTGAACAGATCTGAGTTATCTTCTATACAGCTCTTCAGAGGGTCTCAGTGAAACTCAGGTCCAGCTGCTCAAGGCAGTGTTCAGCTCACTAACACTGAACAGTAATCTTTGTGTTGCCTCCCCTCTTTCACTGTGACACTATTTCCAGTCTCCACTCTTGTTTCCTGGGGTCATTTTTCAAAATAAACTCTCTGAATGAAAGCCCGTTTCTCAGGCTTTATGTTATGGTGGAAATCCAGGTTAAGACATGCCTAAGTGTAGGCACTGCTATTATCCCCATTTTAAAGATGAGGAAACAGAGGTCCAGACACTTTAGGAAACCTCTTGGGCACATAGCTGGCAAATGACAAAGCAGAGAATCATGCCCATCTGATTTCAGAGCCCAAGTGATTCACATCACACTCTACTCTCTCCACTTAGCCTTTTTATTTATGTCCCTCCCATTGTCTCACTATCCCAGGAGAAGCCAAGTATGTGCAAAGTCGTCTCAAAGCCTTCTCACTGTGCCCAGATCCCCAGCCTCATCTACCTTTTGTAAGATGTAATTCCCAGATACCAGAGAACCAAACTCAAGTGCTTCCTGCAGCTGACTTTCTGGTAATATTTATAATGGCTAACATTTATTAAGCTCTTTTTAAGTGGGAAGCCCTGTCATAAATCTTTTACATGTATAAGCTCACTTAATTCTCACTACAACCCTATGAGATAGGCACTGCTATTATCCGACCTTATCAGTGAGGGAACTGAGGCATATGGAAGTTAAGCAATAACCAAAGACACACACTCTGAAGAAGTGGAGTCATCCTTCCAAGCCAGGTAGTGTGACTTCTGAGCCAATGCTCTGAAGCTATTGTTTCCAGGAGAGTGCAAATGAGTAAAGCTGGCTGATTAAAGCACCATAGGCAATGGCAGGTATTGCAGCAAATTCGGGAACACAAACTACTAAGAGTGGGGTGGGGATGAGGAAGCAATAAACTCCTTAGCTACCGTTGATGGTTGCCTAAAAGCGACTTCAGTCTTCTGATATTTCAAAGAATCCAAAAATCTAGATTTTATGTAAAGCCTTCTAATTTATTTAAGACTATCGACTAATTCATATTTAAATTACTCTGGGCAAACCAAACAAAAGAGGTCTATTCATCAAATTTTAGCCCTCTGCATAACAGTTTGCAAAGTCTATTTAGCTATTTGGTAAGTTCCATCTTTTCACAAAGTATAGTTATTATTGTCACAAAGGACTCCCATCATAGTCTATAACTTGTGAGAAAGATAAGATTCATCAGGAAGAGTGATATAATGGGATTGCTTTAATTGTCATAAACCACCTGGAGCAATTGTTTCTAAAATAGCCAGCCAACTGGATATTGCATTTTGATGGAATATTAGGTCATGGAGATTGATGCTGGCTTATGAACCCATAAGTTCTTAGTAATGGAATAAAAATGAAGTATCCTATACTGTTATAAATCTAGTCTTTACATTACGTAGCTGGACAAAACATTGTGTATTTGAGAATATAATATTCCATTCCATTCTGATTGGAAAACAGTAACATATAATGTTCATTTTAGAAAATGTGAAAAATACAGAAAAGGTGAAAAACACAATAATCATTCTTAACCCTCCTGTTCAGAGATAATATCAAACAGTCTAGTGTGGTTCCTTTTAGCCTTTTTTTTTAGACATAGAATGATTTTTTATAGATAGGTCTCATCTCAAAGTAATGTGAGGTTTTTAAAGAATTTGATTATAGTATGAATATAGATTCAAATTGAAGAAGTTCAATTCTGCCTGGTTCAAAGCCATTTAAAGTGATTTTCATGTTTTCAGATTAGTATGGTACAAGCATTTTTAGATTCCTCGAAGTGGCATTTTTTCCCTTTTTCTTTGCTTCCAATTTTCTAACATTGCTTTTTAGCATTAAACTAAATTTTTCATATACATTTTTAAATTAAATTTTGTGAGATTCTTTTGAGACTCTCTTAACAACCGTTTATGGTTCTGCAAAACAAAAGTAATTCAGAAAGGGTCCTGGAAAGGACATCTTTCTCATGGGAGATAATAAAAAGTTTGAGGGAAGATTTTTTCCAGGGTATAAGTTAATTCTCCAGAGAGTAAGGCATTTGATGGAGCTGTGTTTGTCCTCTCAGGCCACTTGAATATTGCAAGTATTTTTTTTTTTTTTTTTTTTGAGACAGAGTCTTGCTCTGTTTTCCAGGCTGGAATGCAATGGTGTGGCCTCAGCTCACTGCAACCTCCGCTTCCTGGGTTGAAGCAATTCTCCTGCCTCAGCCTCCCAAGTAGCTGGGATTACAGGCACCTACCACCACGCCAGGCTAATTTTTTGTATTTTTAGTACTGATGGGGTTTCGCCACGTTGGCCAGGCTGGTCTCGAACTCCTGACCTCAGGTCATCCACCCGCCTCAGCCTTCCAAAGTGCTGGGATTATAGACAAGAGCCACCGCACCCAGCCGAATATTGCAAGTATTGATGAAGCAGAAACTAATCTACTAAATAAGAGCTTAGCAGCCTAAGATTCTGAACAGCCCTGCAGTAAATGCTGTTTTTTCTTACCCTAATCCATTCCTCTCTTTCTCCTTCCTAAAAAGACCCTAATTTTTGATCCGATGTATACCTAATCCTACTTACTCTAAGCCAGTCTCCTGTGGAGTATGATTATTGGTCCAGGGTAGGTGAGACCTATGGCGGCACAATCTGACAAATGGGAGGATTTTACTCCACGACTGGGAAAAAGTTTATCTCACTCAAGTTTACTCAAACAAGGGAACACGTAACACAGACCTGCCATTAGCAACCAAACTGCAACCCAGAGTGAACTTGGCATAGGCTAAAGCTGAAGCAGAAGACAGAAGAGTGAAAACATGCAGAGTCTGGGTCTGTGAGTTACCGTGGAGTCTCAGAACATACCGCATCCAAGGCCTGTCCAACTACGGTCTCCCAGCTATGCGAGATATTACCTTTCCTTATTGTATTACTCTGCATCAATACTGCCAGTTACTCACAGCCTAAAGCGTCCTAACTGGTACAAGCTCTACAAGGCACAATTTCTTTTTAAGCTTCTAGGTGTTATAACTAGTTTTGTATTATTCAGAAGTTAAACTGACAGAAACAGTTCTATATTTTTGCTATGGCAAATCATGATAAACAAGAGTATATTAGTTTTACACAATTTTAAGAGATTCACCGCCAACAGGGTGAATTTTACTATAGGTAAATTCTAAATTAATAAATCTGACTTGAAAGATAGGTTTTAAAATATCACTACCAAGAAAATTGTGTATCTATTAGGATTGTGTTTAACTTGCTCGATAATGGCATCACTCAGCTCTTTCTCTTTCAGTTCTGCCTTCCTTAATATGCTTGAATCAGCGCTGGGGCCAAATTAGGAGAACTCTCAAGAACAAGGAAAATTGAACAAATGAAGGGTCTGCTAGCTAAGATGAAAAGCAAGGGGAGAGATGACTTATGTAGGCAAGAAAGAGGGCGTCTACCACGCAGTCAGTCTTGACTCCAACTTCACTCCAATTTTCTAAATCTCTGTGCATACATCTCCAGTAACACTAAATCTAATTATATTATGACCATTATTGCCATCATACAAAGATCTCAAATCACATACTTAAAAAATAGGGAAATAATACACTTAAAATATAAATGCGTTAAAATCATGGAATCCTGGAAAATCGCATCAATTTCTTTGTTATGTCTTGAAGAGTTGACACATACCAAGCTTAGAGTCACCTAAAATCCTGGTCTTTTAAAATAAAAGTTTTGATAAATTCACAACTCCTCACAAATCTTTGTTTCACCATTTTGAAGGTCCAATCTTCTTGATGAGATTAATTACCTCTTATCAGCATGTGTAACTCTCTAAATTACCCACAACACAGATGAAATCTTATTTATTTAGATTAGTTATATAAATTAAGAATAAACCCATGAGTCACAATATGAACAAATCTCAAATATATGCTGAGTGAAAGAAACCCAACAGAAGAGACTCCATACTGTATGGATCCAATCTTAAGTCCAAGAACAGACAAAATTAATGTATGATGATAGTAATCAGAAAAGTTGGTGGTGGGAGGCACTAACTTCGAAAAGACAAAGGAACTTCTGGAGAGATGGGAATATTCTGTGCTTTATTCTGGGTGTTTGTTATATGGGTGTATGCAATTGTCAGAAGTCATCAAACTGAACACTTAAGATCTATACATTTTAACTTATGTTAATTACACATCAATAAAAACATTAAAAATGATATATTTGCACACTCCTCAAGAGATGACACAAATTGTGGCACATCCATTGCTGAAATAGTGTGCAGCTTTGAAAAAAGAATGAGACAGATCTGTCTGTACTGAAATAGGATAATCTCTAACACAAGTCTTTAAAAAGTAAGATATGAAATAGTATGTAGAATTGCTGTCATTTGTGTTTTAAAAAAGAGGAGAAGAATACACTAAGACATGTATGTTTGTACACCTATAGAAATAGTCTGGATGATACACAGGCACTGGTATCAGTGGTTATCTCTGGGGACAGAATCAGTAGGGTGGAAGTGGGGTATATGGAGTCAAAAGGTGGAGGGAGACTGAATTTTTTCACTGTAATGTTTTGAAAGAAAAATGTGCCAGGCGTGGTGGCTCATGCTTGTTATCCCAGCACTTTGGGAGGCCGAGGAGGGTGGATCACCTGTGGTCAGGAGTTCGAGACCAGCCTGGCCAACACTGTGAAACCCTGACTCTACTAAAAATACAGAAATTAGCTGGGCGTGGTGGGTGCCTCTAATCCCAGCTACTTGGGAGGCTGAGGCAAGAGAATCGCTTGAACCTGGGAGACGGAGGTTGCAGTCCGCCGAGATGGTGCCACTCCAGCCTGGGCAACAGAGCAAAGACTCCATCTCAAAAACAGGAAAAGAAAAATGAACATTAATTTAATATGTTGGGGTATGTAATGTTGGGCTATACGTGTTGGGGTATAATTACATGTGCGTAAGTTACTGGTACAGACCATTGTTGGATGTTATAATAATCCTTGGAGGATGACAGCCAGGTACAGGACAGATCTATTGGAATTGTGTGTGGGGTTGGGTCCATGTCAGGCCTGCTATGGTAAATTTGATTATTACAAGTTGAGTATTCCTTATCCAAAATGCTTGGGACCAGAAGTGTTTTGGATTTTGCATTTTTTCAGATTTTGAAATATTTGCATATACATAATGAGATATCTTGGGGATGAGACGCAAGTCTGAATACAAAATTCATTTCTGTTTTATACATACCTTATCCACATAGCCTGAAGGTAATTTTATACAATATTTTTCATCACTTTGTGCATGAAACAAAGTTTGTGTACATTGAACTATCAGAGAGCGAAGGTGTCTCCATCTCAGCCACTTATGTGGACAATCTATGGTTGTCTGGGATCACCAACAGTCAATCATTCCTGACTCTGAATTTATACACTTCTGATTAGTCATTTTCTCACATTTACTCACACATAGGTGCTTAGTAAAAAATATGACATACCATTAATACAGTGGAAAAATAACATGTTTGGGGTAACTAAGCAGCATGGTAACCGCACCAGAATACCTGCATCAGCTATGAAACAGCAAGAACAAATAATGACAGATGTTTGGTCTCCACCTGTGATACTGGTTTGTATTTCAATTAAAAGCTTACTGTACATTTTAGTTTATGTCTTTGGGTGAGAAGAAACATCAGAAGCAATTGAGAGAACAGGAAGTTCTCCAGAGGTGAGGAAGGATTCTGCTGGGTGGCTTTTTTAAGTGGTTGGGAGAGTCTTTTTTTCCTTGGGGATGCTGGATACACTGTGTTGTGCACCTGCGTTTTGACTGCGACCCGTCACTTGAGGTCAGGTGTGGAATTTCCCACTTGTGGTAGCGCTCAAAATGTTTCAGATTTTGGAGCACTTCGGATTTCAGATTTTCATTTAGGTATGTTCAGTCTGTACTACATCTGGAGCTGAAGGAAGTTCTTTTCACCATCTGCAGGTGGTATCAATATCATTCTAGCTAAAAGTCCCTGGCCTCCTAGGCATCCCTCCTTCTAATTCTGGCCTAATACTTTGAGACATCTAAGTCCTTAGTATACCAGTGACTAAAGCACCTGGATGACATAAATGTCCAATGTGTGTTTGGGTAAACACAAGGCTTAAAAACGTAAGGCTTATAAAAAAGGACCTAGGACCTAGTACTTTTATTTTTTTTTTCCCCAAGCATGTTTATTTGACAAAAGTTAGCCTTTCATGGCCAGGCACAGTGGCTCATGCCTGGAATCCCAGCACTTTGGGAGGCTAAGGAAGGTGGATCACCTGAGGTCAGGAGTTCAAGACCAGCCTGGCCAACATGGTGAAATCCCATCTCTACTAAAAACACAAAAATTAGCCAGGCATGGTGGTGGGTGCCTGTAATCCCAGCTAGCTGGGAAGCTAAGGCAGAAGAATTGCCTGAACCTGGGAGGTGGAGGTTGCAGTAAGCCGAGATGGTGCCACTGCACTCCATCCTGGGTGACAGAGCAAGACCCTGTCTCAAAAAAAAAAAAAAAAAAAAGTTAGCCTTTCTTGTTCTGGGGTGGCAAATCCTCTTCACTCCGGAGAAAAAGGTCTCTTTTATCTCAAAACCAACCCTTGGTGATGAATGAAGTCAACCAATAGAAACTGCCATCACCACTTAGGAATTATCAGGTGATTATTCATTTTCTGTGGTGCACAGCTGATCTTTATTGCTGCTGCTGGGCCAGGGTATGTTTGACAAGGACTCATTTCATTGTATATTTTAGAACTATTAAAATATGTCCCCATGTGCATGTATGCTACCTATTTAAATAAATTCATTAAATTAAAAACAGTAAAGATACAGAGCAAACAGGAGGTTAAGAAGAAGCAAAAGCTATTTGCAGCAATTAAGGTGGTCCTGACATTAACGTGGAGTGAGCGTTGTCCACCTGGCCTGCTGATCAGCCCTCTTTAGGACAGATGCACCACCTGTTCATCCACACTTGTCAGTTAGCACTTACCGTAGCCTCTTTGTTCTTTTCTCAGACTGAGAAGATTCTCTCACATCAGGCACCCCTCTCCAGCCCTCCTTGAAATCTTGATTCACTTTCTCTGTGCATATGGTTTAACTTCACATCTACACTGTAAGTGATCTTGAGAAGAGGCACCTGGTCTTATATATATTTTTGGAACCCATCCCCCACAAATAACTGGCTGCTGAATAAATATTTGATCATTAAAGTAAGTAACTAATAAATGTGAAGTTTCTGTTTATCTCAATATGTAAAATAATTGCTAATGATCATGTGAGACAATGGTGACTCCAAACAAGTTCCAGCCAATCCAGATTTTTAAAAATTTTTGCTTTTCTATTTGAATATTATACTAACGTGACTTGCTTATAAAATACATTGTCCTCAAAATTTGTAAGTATAATATGCACAAATCAAATCCTGTTTTCAGTGCTCCAGGGGCTCATTATTTAAAACAGTGTATCTCACTGTTTTTTCCTTAAAAATTGATATTATACTCCCATCAGTAGCAGTATAATATTTTTTTGACATGAATAACCATAGCATAATTAATCTGTTTTCTAAATTCGAAAGTCTAGGTCATACATTTCCTAAAGCAAGCCTCAACTGTGCCTGGATTAACACCGAAATGATTTTTTTCTGGGTCACACACTCAAATCCTAACTTAGTCTCTCTTTTTATTTTTATTAATGGATGTCAGTGAATGTAATTATTAAAGGGGACAGGAGACAGGATTATAAAAGACAAAGGAATAATCTTAGAATATTAAAAAAGTGGAGGCCCAGGAGCTTTATATAACAATGAGGGGAAAAGAAAGACTGTCCCTGGGAGAAAAGAGGTCACTTACCCAGGAAGTACAGGAAGGCAAGTGGGCTGGAGAGGGGACTCAGAGAACAGAAACTGAACAAGCCCTTGCATCAACATTGAAATAAGAAGAAAGTGGTGAGGAGCTGTTTGAGAATCAGGCTAGATGAGGGCTGATTGTCCATTTCTGAATATTGAAGAGGAATCTTGAATTTGAGGGTTTTTTTTTTCCTCAAATAGGACACATCTTTGCCTAGAAAACTAGTTGTAGGGGACAGTGGTCCCCTGGAGGTAGAGAGAGCTATGTCTGCAGTTGTCTGCACCCAGAACAAATACAACATCCTAATGTCCACCATGTCGAAGTTGGTCCTTTAATGACTTTGTTGGTATTTATTTTTGTTTTTGTTGTTGTTTTAAAAGCAGGGTATGTTTTGCTTGTTTCTTGCTTTCTTGTTTGTTTGCCGCATGTGTGCATTGAAGAATTGATCTGAAGCATGAGGACAAACCATTTCCTAGCCCCCTGCTTGTACCTGTTCATAAGGAAGCAGCTTCCTCCAAACAGTTCTTGTGTCCACTGGCAAAGCTGGCCTCACCTCCATCTCACTCTCTAGTACTGATGCAGGATTCAGTGGGGTAGAAGAGGGGGGTAGAAGAGGGAGCCACTGGCTGTTTTCCTTGTTCGTTGTTTCTCTCTCCTATTGGGATGTGAGCTCCATGTGGGCAGGGATTGCTGTTTGTTTTGCACTAATACATATATTTCTAGTTCCTGGCACAGTGCTTGGCACATAGTGGGCACCTGATTAATATTTGGATTATGAACAAATGAATAAATTGGTTGCAAGCCTGACAGCTTGCTCTCTGAAAGGAATGGCAGGATTTCAGGGAGAGGGAGGTGGAGAGTGTCAAGCACAGTACTAGGCTCCTTACATGAGATATCCATTGTTGAGAATTCACTTCAGCTAGTTTGGTCATGTGACAGTTACTGGTTATTCTGGTATTAGTCACCTCTGGCCATTAAGATGGATAAAAAGCCATAAATTCCTTCTCCTCTAACCTCCCTGCAACATACCGTGTACCATCTGGTAAGGTGATACGTTACAATGAAAGCATATCCTGGACCAAGTTCTTTGTTTTGCTTTTTTGTTTTTTTTTTTTTTGAGATGGAGTTTTGCTCTTGTTGCCCAGGCTGGAGTGCAATGGCACTATCTCAGCTCACAGCAACCTCTGCCTCCCGGGTTCAAGTGATTCTCTTGCCTCGGCCTCCTGAGTAGCTGGAATTACAGGCGCACAACCCCACACCAGCCAAATTATTTTTAAAGTACAAACATTTATTAGCAGATGGGCACAAAAACAGTCATACAGGCTGTTCTCGTAAGCTTGGAAAAGCTCTCTACTTGTCTCAGGACTTCTGACCACATCTTTCATGAGAAGCTCGCTCGGAGTCTTTCCCTGACGTTCTGAATGGTGGATCAGCCAATGCTCCCAATATGCCAGAGAAACAGAGCCCTCTCTGAACTACGAGGCGAACACAAGACCAAACAGTCTAGGATGGATATGCAGCTCTGAAGGTGCCAGATTCTCACCCCTTCCAGCATGGGCAGTATGGCCTACTGAAACTTTCTAGTCAATGACATATTTTGAGCAACATTAATGTCACCAATGGAAGAAAAAATGTGTTATGTCCCTTACCCCAGCTAACAAACCTTCTGGCGTGTATTCTGTTAATGGATATCTGAAATGCTGAAACAGCCACCTCTGGGGGCAGATTCCTGATGAGGTTCTTTAAATACCAAATAACCAACAACCACCTCCCTTCTGTCACTCCCTCCCCTCACTGCAGGAAAAAGGTAACTTACACATACACACAGGTTCATTTGAAGGTACTGTAGATGACCACATAGACCCATTCAATTCTCACAACCTTTCTGGAGTAAAAATAAGAAGAGAAAATGCCTAGAAAGCGTTTATGACATGCTCAGCCTTGTTTAAGGAGTTGTATTCTAATTTAACCTTTGCATCACCTCCACACCATTATTGCCCTGATTTTACAGACAAAAAAGGGAAAGCCCAGGGAAGTGAAGGAATACATCCAAGGTCACGCTGCTGATAAGCGGTCAGGACCACGATTGTAACCTGTTGTTGAGTTTTGGAGCCCACACTTCAAACCACTCTATTCTGCTACGTTTTCTTCTGAAAGTAAGAATTATTGGAATATTAGGTATTCCACGTCCCCAACACGTCTTTATCTCTTTTATTCCTCAAAAGCAAGGATCGAATGTTCCCAGAGGCAAATGTGTTCACTGATAGTCCCCACAGAAGTTGAAGGCGCTCAGCAACAGTTCTGGCGAATTTATGCGTGGGTGCCATTCAGGAACAATCAAAATTTCTAAAGGTCACATTGTCTTTTTCATTCCAAATAGAATTTGATTTTTGAGCCTCAGGGGAAGAAATAATATTCTTAGAATTCCTTTACCACCTTTCAAAATCGAAAAATAGCAAAACTTCAGGTTGGCTAAATGTAGTGACTAAAACGGGAATATTTGTTATATTTGGAAAGTAACAACTAACTCAGAGACAACTTTCTACTCTCTCATGCTGAAATTAGCTACCAAGAAACATCACTAGGACTCCAGTGACTCATTACTGTTGAGGAGATAAGAATGTGGGCTTTGGAGTCATCAAGACAGAGTTGGAAATTCAGCTCCACCACTAAATGTGGCTCTTCATGCAAACTACTGCACCTCTCTAAGCCTCGATTCTTCATTCACGAAACAAGAATGGTGTGTGTGTAGTTCCTAACAGACTGTTAGTGGTAGCGGATTCTTACAGGTCTGCAGCAACCTTGATTCTTGCCTCAAGTTTTGTTGAGAGGTTGTGTGGTTGATTTCTGACCTTCTTAAATTATAAGTACAGATATAAAAAATGTAGGCTAGCTACAGCATAGCCAAAGCCCAGGAGCTCATTAATTAGCCTCAGTTGACCCAGGAAATAACCTTGATAGAGTTTTCATTTAGGCTTGACGATAACACTGCAAGAGGCTATTCATCAGAAGCGTGTCAACCCTGATACTTATTGCATTGGTTCCAGTGCTGGAGACAACAAAGCTGATCAACATGGGCTTCATAGATTCAACAAGGTGGTCTCTGGTGTTTGCCTTTCCTTGGTCACATTGCAGTTCCAGTTTCTATTGAGAAGAGTCTGAATGCTGTCCTTTCCTGCTATCTGCCTTGCTGTTTGCTTGCCACTTGAGAAGTGATGGGAGCTAGTGCTGTGACCTCCAGCTCTTTGCAATGTAATTGAGTCTATAAAACCATGAATCACCAGGACCACGTGAGCTGCAGAAAGCTCACACAGTCCAAGTATATAAGATGTAGACTAGCTAAAGCATAGCCAAAGGCAAGTCTTAGAGCAGGAGTGAAAGTTTATTAAAAAGCATTAGAGCAGGAATGAAAGGAAGTAAAGTATGCTTGGAAGAGGGCCAACCAGGAGACCTGAGAAATCAAAGTGCCCTGTTTGACCTTTGACTTGGAGTTTCATACATTGGCATGCTTCTGGGGTGTTGCATCCATTCTCCCTTGATTCTTCCCTTGGGGCGGGCTGTCTGCATGTGCAGTGGCCTGCCAGTACTTGGGAGGATCCACATGTGCAGTGTGTTTACTGAAATTTTGCACATGCTCACCTGAGGCATTCTTCCTTTATCAGTCAAGTGTTTCTAGAGGAAGGTCATAAACCAGTTAAACTCCACCATTTTGCCTCTTAGTGTACATGCTCAAGCCCACTTGCCCAACTCCTGAGATCCTATCAGGAAGCTTCTGATCACTAACTTTAGGTGTTTTCTATTTACTGGGAGACTGCATTTCCCTGGCGCTGGCTGTGACCAACTGTTATTTTAGAGAGAGAGTTTTGACAGCCACCTGACCATCACGTGATGGTTGTCTGACATTCCTGGGATCGGGGCGCCTCTCCTACCCTGTGTATGTTTGCCTTACTACCTACTGTAATAAGATCATAATATAATTGCAGTAATTATTAGGATGTTTATTATTCCAGGGAAATTTGTATTTATTGAAGCCTCCTGAGGACAAACAGCCAGAAGAGTCACAAAAGCAAGGATTTCCCTGACTTCGCAAATTGCCCTACATAGAAAGCCACTCCCAGCCTGGCTTTAGTATCTATACTTTGAGAACCCAGCTTATTGATGTATAATCACTCCGTGTAGGTGGGTAGGAAGTTGGTTTATGCCCTAGGCAAGTTCTATGTAACTTGCTTTAGGTAATCAGACAGTGGAAGCTGAAGTCAAGTTGTTCTCTTTGGCTGGCCCTTCCATCTCATGTGAAGATGTCACTTTAAATAGCTCAAGGGCTGCTCTGTGGATGTAAGAAGTAGACTTCCAGTTCAGGAGGTAGAACCAGAACCAGTTGGTAAGGATTTTCCCAGGGATGGATATGGACTCAGTGGAATAGGAAGTAGTGACTTCTCTGTTACTGGAAGCATTCGAGGAAACCAGTGATTACAGGCCAAGATGGGTGGAGAGGACATTCTTGCCTTAGGGGGAACATGGAGTTGATAATAATGGGAATGTTAATGAAACATGGTTTCTATTTATCGAAGCCATGTGTCAACACATATTTTAGTTCATTTAATCCTCACAGGAATCTCTCCAATTTTATAGTATTATGTTTTTCACATATCACTAAACAAAAGCTCGGAGAGGCTAAGTAATTTACCAAATCTCACACAACTGGAATGATCAACGTTGAAGTTTTGAACCAGAGCCTATGCTATTATATCACCTCCCAAAATGATTTTAAAACTTTCTTTTTTGGAAACAGATCTCTTATACTACACACCAGTTTATAAACTGTTAGAGTTATGTTGTATTAATATATATTTATTTTAAAATTTCAAATATATGATATTTACTTGTTATAAAGTCATTCATGAGAATAATTATTGAAGATAAATAATTGATATCTGAAATTATAAATGACAGATATCATTTAATATCAATCTTATTATTCAAATTATATTTTTATTTTATTTTGGCCCACAGTATTGCAAATGGTACAGTGTTTTCACTGTCCTCCTTGATATCTCTGGACAGTCTTCAGCTGAACTGATTCAGAAGCTGGAGAGAAGATCAGCAGGACATTTTGTTTGAAGTCTTAATCATTAACAATATCTAACAACCACATGCCTGTCTTATCATAATCCAGAAGTCAGACTAGAAGTACCCAAAGCTTACAGAAACTGCCAGAACAATCTAAGATATGATATTATCATCACATGGCAGTTACTCAGCAAATATTCTTTCTGAGAGGCAGTGGAACACGTTGGTTACAAGCACAAGTTTTGACATGAAGCAGCTCAGCTCTACCATTAACCAGCAGATTGACCCTGGGCAAAATTCTGAACCTCTTCCAGACTTAATTTTTTTCACTGGTAAAGTGGAAATTGTCGTGAACAATTACTAAATTCTTTTGGGTAGATAGGGGTAACCTCTAGTAGGTAGAAGTAGGTCTCTCCCAAGGCATCCTGAACATAGGAAGTATGTAAAAATGACCAGGTTCTGCCATATACGCAAGCGCTTACCAAATAATCATTCCGTCTTATTTTATGTGAGCTCAGTGAATTGCCAACTCTCTGCCCTTTTAGGCACCTTGACAGTACCTTGCATGAACATTTTACTTCAGGCTGGTGCAGCACTGGTCTGGCAGCAGGTTCAGCTAAACTTCTAGTTGGTCAGGTGACATAATCCTCCATTAAATGTCTTACACCCAGAAGTAATTGGAATCCTAAGCACAGATTACTATTTGAAGAGTGTAGGCTATTGGGCTAGGTAGGTTCTTATTTCCTGTATATTACAGGTCAGGAGTGCCTATTCAATATTTCCAGTCAATTCACTCCTGCTTGAACACTATTCATTTCTTCAATGAAGAGTCATTTCTATATCCATAATGCTAATTAGAAAAACTTCTGGTGTTGATCAGAAATAAAGACAGTCATGAATTTGAATTATGGATATGAGTTATGGATTAGAGTCTTTGAAATGTGAACTAACTCCATAGATCGTATATTTTTATTTAAGAAACTGCAAGTGTTAACTACTAGCCCTTAGGATAGAGAGATTAAAGTTAGGACATATTACACTGAAGTATTTGTAAATAAATTACAAATAATATAACAGGGGAAAAATTCTCACAAGAATGTTGTGAGAATTAATAATAGCTAATTTTTTGAATGTTTCCTAGTGCCAAGTACTATACTCAGGTAATCATGTGTATATTCTGATTTAATCATTATAAAAACACCACGAGGGAGACAATATTATTAAATGAACTATGAGTAAATAAGCAAATAAATAGTCACTATTTAGTTAGCGTTCTTCCCAGTGCATGATAAACATGCAATAAATGGTAACTATTCTTATTTTGCGGATCTGAAGATTGTGTCATGATAACAAACTGTTACCAGCAGCTGGGCCTTGTCTGACACTTAAATGAACATGACACATGCTAAGCTGACGTCAAATGCTTCCTTTTAAAATTTGGGTGAATGTGGGTGAGCCTGAATTTTATAAAGGCCTGTTTAGACCTTTTTAATCAATGACATACATCTATTAAGTGCAAATACATTCACAGAGAGGACAGATGTTTCTCTTTTTTTAATGTGTTTTTGAGACAAGGGTTTTTTTCTGTCACCCAGGCTGGAGTGCAGTGGCGCAATCTCGGCTCACTGCAACCTCCACCTCCCGGGTTCAAGGGATTCTCCTGCCTCAGCCTCCTGGGTAGCTGGGATTACAGGCACGTGCCACCACACCTGGCTAATTTTTTTATTTTTAGTAGAGACAGTTTCACCATGTTGGCCAGACTGGTCTCAAGCTCCTGACCTCAGGTGATCCGCCAGCCTCGGCCTCCCAAAGTGCTGGGATTACAGGCCTGAGCCACCACACCTGGCTGACAGATGTTTCATTCTGAGGTCTATATAAATGGAACTAACCTACAGCATGTATCGTGTCGACGGTCTCAAATGTGTTAAATTTGCCATAGTGCACATTTGGATGTATATGTAATTTTTTTAAGTCTCAGTGTTTCTTATGTTTACAAATATTTGAAAAATGAAATATGAATCAAACATTTGTGGAGTACCTGAAGCATTTCCGGCCACGAGGTCCCAGTTTGATAACCACTGGCCTAAATGACTGGCTGGCATCCAGTGCTCATCTCAGTATTACAATCCTATGATTCAATTATTGCTAAAAGCAAAAATCTAAGATCTGCAAAAGCCCAGTCTCCTAACCAATGAACAAAATCCAGCTACTCTTTATTTTAAATTCCAATCAACGTAGAGAACATGATGAGAAAGATGATTCATTGTGGCTGTCACTCATATTTTTTTCTCATTGAATAAACATGATTATTTGCCATTCGCTAGTCAGTTTTCTCTCTTCTTTTAAGGCTTTGTGTGTGTCTGGCTTTAAACACTAAAGAAATGTCATAAAGTTTCATAAAGTTTCCTGATCTCTACTTTTGGAGGAGTCATATGCTTCTGCCTCACAAGACTGGCCACAGTCTCACGATGGGAAGAACATGCATTGCCACAGGGCTTCTAACTGCAGATCAGAAACTTCCAGGTTTGAGGCCAACACTTTCAGTAGCCTCCTGATGGGCTGACTTGTCTTCTCTTCATTCTTTTTCTGAAACTAGAAGTCGTAATTCTTCCCTTCTTGAATCGGAGTAGGTCACTAGGGTAACAGGAATGAGTGAAGCCAATAGAAATAACTTCCTTCAGGGGAGTGTAGACATCAGTGTAAAAAGAAAAAAAAAGAGAGAGTGGGGATAGCTTCAAAAAGCCACAGAGTGGGCACTCTCCCAAAGGCAGAGCAGGTAACAAAATCTTTAAAGAGTCTAGCTTCAGAGCTGGGTCTCTGGAGGGGATTAAAAACTAAAAGGCATGGACATCATGACAGAGTATGCCTAGATACAGAAGACATAGAAATAGCAAAACGCTAAAGGCAACCAGAGCATCCAAAAAGAAAAGCTAATTCAAAACCACAGATGTAATTACCAAGATTAAAGAGCAAATGCCCTTCTTAAATTTTCAGAGGAAGGTTGTAAAAATCACTTAATTTAAAATAAAACATACCTTTGATGTGAAAACATGCAAGCCCGGAAGCAAAGAAAGGTAATATAATTAATTTTTAGATCAAATTTTGAATGAAGGGAAATATTTTGCATTTGTTTGTCAAACTTGCAAACATTAACAAGCAATTAATGACTCCTAAATTCAACAAAGTTATTACCAAACTAATAAAGGCAATCATAGCCAAGATCCAGTTAGTCAACTCAAAGATGGAAAAGACTGAATTCGCTAAATGAAGTCAGATGATGAATTAAAAAAAAATTAAAATTAAAAAACCCACCACTTTCATTAATGGAGAAATTAAGAAAACTGCTACCAACTCCTGTGACTTTCTGTCACCTCAGGCCATCTCTGCTCTCCGTCTTATCTGTTGATTGTCTTACTTCGATTACAAGGCACTGAGGCAGGACACATCTCATGGCCTCATTCCATGTTGAGCATTTCCTTGGCATTAAATGGAGTATATTCTGTGGTTCATTAGTTCATTCATCCAGCAAATGACTACTCAACACATATTGAGAGCAAAGCATTGATTTGAGTTTGCTAGTTATACAAAGATAAAAAGATATGAACCCTGCCCTTGGAGGAATTAACAGTCCAGTGTATAAAAATAATTACAATATAATATGCATACATACCTAATAAAAATTACAATGCTGAGGGCCTTTGAAAAAGGTGTAATAGGAGGTGAGAGATGAAGGGAAGGAGGCTGAAGGCTCCTGTGGAGAAGGTCGGGCTACAGCTGAGAGTTAGGGGCTGAGAAAAAGAGGTTAGCTGTGAGAATTACGGGTGCTGTGGACTCCCTGAAGCCTACCGGGTCATATGGAACTCCAGTGCAATTTGCTAAACAATCACTGCTCTCATTGAAGAAGTTTCAGGCAGGTGAGAGTTAGCTACTCCTCCATTCTTACCACCACAATGAAAGCAAGGTTCAGAAGAAAAAATCTCTGCCAAATATAAGATATTTATTAAAGAAACAGTCAGTCATTAACAAGGAAGCACACAACAGTTCCTGCTGTTGGTTAGGTGAACTGACAGTTCTCTGTCCTTTTGCATGCTTTGTGTGCTCAAATCACCCGTGTGCTGTCCAGTAGACGGAATCACATTCCAGAGGCAGGATTCTGTCAACCTTGGAGCTGGCATCAGGCAACCATAAATCCTTCTAATCCAAAGGCTGGACATGGAACTATTTAGGGACTCAGCTTCAAGTGCCATCCCTAACAGTGCAAATCTCTGCATACAAGAGTAAAAAAAGTCTCTGCAATATTTTAACCAATCCACATTTTAATATCTTTAATTTCAACCATGAAAGCCCACTGTAAAAATCTGTCTTGCTATATAAGAAGCCATCATTACACCAATGAAAAAACATGTCAGACATTCGCTATGTTGATTTGAACAACTTTGAATGTTGATCAAGATCTAGCTAACACAAACTAATGCAGGAACAGGAAACCAAATACTGTACATTCTTACTTATTAGTGGGAGCTAAATGATAACATGTGGACACATAGAAAGGAACAACACACACTGGGGCCTATTGGAGGGTGGAGGGTGGAAGGAGAAAGAGGATCAGAAAAAATAACGAATGGGTACTAGGCTTAAAACATGGGTGATGAAATAATCTGTACAACAAACCCCCATGACACAAGTTTACCTATGTAACAAACCTGCACGTGTACCCCTGAACTTAAAATAAAAGTTAAAAAAAAAAGAATCTAGCTAACAGAAGCACTTGCAGACTCTCTAGAGCTGCACTGTCCTGTACGGTAGCCACTAGCTATATGTGGCTATTGAGTGCTTCAGCTATTGGGTGTGGCTATTGAATTGTTGTCAATTCAACAAGTCGAACAGAGATGTTCTGTAAGTGTGAGATATACACCAGAAATTTCAAGACTTAGTACAAAGCAACAAAAAAATGTAAAATATCTCATTAATCATTTTACATTGGTTACATGTTGAAATAATATTTTGTATATATTGGATTAAATAAAATGTATATAAGAATCCATTTCACCTGTTTTATTTTACCTTTCATAATGTGGCTGCTAGCAAATTTAATATAAAATATGTGGCTTATATTTTATTTCTATTCAGCAGAGCTGTTCTAGGCTGTAGATCATGGAATTTCAAATTAGAGTGCTTGCCAGTATTTTCTTGACCTTGCATTCCCGGTGAAAATACCATTAGCCTCAGGTATGGTTGCATGTAGATTGACCTAAGTAGCATGCTCTTAACATTAAACTGTATATGTCAAAGTGTTATATAGTAAATTCATTTATTTACTTATTAATTGCCTAATAAGACAGATAAAATCTGTACTGTCATGGGGATTTATGTTCTCTCTGGGGTAGACAGAAAGAAAGAACTGAATAACAAAATGTCATAAAATCATCAGTGTGGTGGAGGGAGTAAAATGGTGTGATGTGTTAAAGACTGGCTGGACAGCTTCTTTAAGTTGAAGAGTCAGAGAAGGCCTCTCTGAGGGGATGACATTTAAAATGACATCTGAATGACATGAAGGAGTCTGAATGACATGAAGGAGTCAGACACGCAATGATGAGGTTTGTTGGCCGTGGGTGGGGAGGAGTTGTTCTAGGCTGGGGAAACAACTAATACACAAGCTCAAATGTGGGAATGAGCTTGGCTTGACAAGAAAGAGAATAATGCATACAGATGTTAAAACCATGACATTCAATGAAATCTACTAGAGAGGGAAGATGAATATAGGACCCCTCCAGGCCTCCTCCTTCATAAATGAAGGAGAAGTCACCCAGTTTCAAGCCCTAGAGGGCCCCCATATTTAGAGGTTGAGTGGAGAAGAAGATATCCACAAAAGGAAAGAGGAATCAGGGAATCCACTGTGGGCTGTCACAGAAGCCAGGAGCTGACACTGTTTCAAGAGGAACAAGTAGTTCTGTTGAAAGTGTACTAATGAAGGGCTGGGTGCAGTGGCTCATGCCTGTAATCCCAGCACTTTGGGAGGCCGAGGTGGGCGGATCACCTGAGGTTGGGAGTTGGAGACCAGACTGACCAATATGGTGAAACCCCATCTTTACTAAAAAAAAAAAAAAAAAAAAAAAGAAATACAAAAATTAGTCTAGCTGTGGTGGTGCGTGCCTGTAATCCCAGCTATTCAGGAGGCCGAGGCTGGAGAATCACTTGAACCCAGGAGGCAGAGGTTGCAGTGAGCAGATATTGGGCCACTGCACTCCAGCCTGGGTGACAGAGGGAGACCCTGTCTCAAAAAAAAAAAAAAAACAAAAAAAATGTGTGTTTCTGAAGGGTTAGGTGAGTTGGGTGAGTAAGACCAGTAATTACTGACTTCAACAGATTGGGAGCCATTGGACATGTAGCACAAGCCATCTCACCCGGGCACAGGGAATGGAATTCCATTAGGAATCGGTTGAGAAGAGAACATGAAGCAATAAGTGGAGACAAAAGCTCTAGTCAGCCCGTTCAAGCAGTTTTTCTGTGATGGCAGAGGACCATGTTGAGCCTGAGGAGCAACAGGGATGGATGAATGTAGGTAATATTGAGTGTGTTATTGCTGGTAGAGATAAGGGTGAGAGTAGATGGACAACGTCACAAGGAAAACTTTGACCTTGTGACCTCACCTGAAAGGTATTGAGCAGAGGAGCACGGTAATCAGATATAAGAAGAAACAGGAAGATGAGAATGAACAGTAGGGGGCTTTGATTAAGAGGCAGGAGTCAGGCCAGGCGTGGTAGCTCACGCCTATACTCCCAGCACTTTGGTAGGCCAAGGCGGAAGGATCCACTGGGCCCAAAAGTTCAAGACCAGCCTGGGCAACATATTGAGAACCTGACTTTACTTAAAAAAACAATAAAAGAGGCAGGGATTGTCCTTGTACATTCGCCCCATCATGGGTTCTATAGACCTCATGGAAAGTTTTCGAAGAAGATAGTTCAGGAGAGAGAATAGTGCAGACACCCTTAGTAGAAGCAAGCCAACTTAACAAAAACGAATTCACTCAAAGTCAATTCACCAAAATTCACCTTGCCAAATTATCAATTCACTTAAGTCATCAAACTTTTCATTAGCCAAAAGTTGTTTTGGTGGAATTCACAGAAAGCTAATTTGCTGAAAGCTGAATTGCTAAAAACCAAATCACTGAATGGCCAGATCCCCAAATTATCCATTCATTAGCAACTCTGTATCATAAAGTTTATAGTTAAAATGGTAAAGGGACAAAGGATACGGACAGGGAATTCACAGACAGGAAAGCCCTGATAGCCAAAAAACATATAAAGAGATGTTCAAACTCACAAGTAATGAAAGCAATGCAATTGAAAAAACACTGAAATTTGATTTTAAATACATCAGGATGGCAAATACTATACCGAAAGATAATACTAAATATTGGCAAGTAACACTAGTTGCAATCCCTGGGCAACAGACTCTCAGCATAAGCTTAGCATGCAAAGCGTTTATTAGTAAGCACCAGTGGGAGAAACATCTAAGGAAGGGTGTGGGAGGAAATAGTACACGAGCTTCAGTGCTGTCCCAAAGAAAGCCCAGCCATCCTAACAGGCATGAGGTGACATCTCTTCGTGGCTTTGATTTGCAGTTCCTGATGATTAGTGATGTTGAGCACCTGTTCAAATATAACTATTAGCCATTTGTATGTCTTCTTTCGAGAAATGTCTGTTCAGATCCTTTGCCCATTTTGTTGTTGTTGTTTTTTTTGTTTCTTGCTATTGAGTTGAGCCCCTTGTCTATTTTGGATATTAACCCCTTACTAGATGTATGGTTTGCAAATATTGTCTCTTCACTCCTGAAAGAATGACTATTATCAAAAACATAACAAGTGTTGGCAAGAATGTGGAAAAAAATCCTTGTACACTGTTGGTGGGAATGTAAATTGGTACAAGCATTATGGAAAACAGTATGGAAGTTCTTCAAAAAATTAAAAATAGAACTACCATATGTTCCAGCAATCTCACTTCTGGGTATATATCCAAAGGAATTGAAATCAGCATGTCCAAGAGATATCTGCATACCCATGTTCACTGCAGCATTATTCACAATAGCCAAGATATGGAAACAACCTGAGTGACTGTCGACAGATGAATGGATAAGAATATACAATGGAATGTTATTAAGCCTTAAAAAAAAAAAAGGAAATCCTGGCATTTACAACAAATGGATGAACCTGGAGGACATTATGCTAAGTGAGATAAGCCAGACACAGAAAGACAAATACTGCAGGGTTTCACTTACACGTGGAATCTTAGAAAGTCAACTCCTAGGAGCAGAGAGTAGAATAGTGGTTGCCAGGGGCTGAGGGGCAGGAGAAATGAGATATTGATTAAAAGGTACAAAGCTTTAGTTATGCATGATGAGTAAGTTGATGCTAAAGTACAGCATGGTGACTATAGTTAATAATAGTGTATATCTGAAATTTGTTGAGAGTAGCTCTTAAGTGTTCTCACCACACACACACACACACACACACACACACAAAAGGTAACTATGCACGGTGATGGATGTTTATTAGCTTGATTGTAATTCTTTCAAAATGTACACATTTATCAAAACAAAATGTATACACCTTAAATTTATTTAATTTTTAATTGTCAATCATACCTCCATAAAGCTGGGGACAAAAAGAAAAAGAAAGCTTCATCTAGCCTCACCAGGAGGACTGAAGCTTGGTGGCCCCTCAAAGTTGACCCATGATGAGATGAACTGGTTATTTATACCCTTTCAATTAGATGATCAGCTACTGACTAGTATGGGCAGTGCATGATGGAAGGCATGACTCTGGGTGAGGTCATTTTCTCCAGCTGAGAACATTCCCAAAAGGGCTGCCACTGATGACTATTCCAGCACTGGGGGACCAAGTTCATTTCTGAAGGTGGATCTGAGACTCATGCAAGTGTAGGGTTGGATGTTGTCTTTATTTTAAAATTTTGTTTTCTAGCTGTATTTAGGTGTAATTTGTATACAAAAACACTGCACATAGTTAACGTGTACAATTTGATGAGTTTGGACATATGTATAAACTTGTGTTACCATCATCATAATCAAGGTAATGAACACATCCATCATCTCCAACAGTTTCCTATGTCCCTTTATTGTTTTTTCTCTTCATTTAAAATTTTGATTTTATTGTTCATATCAAAATATTTTTGCATGAATTTTAATTTTAAAAATAGTGCACTAAAATATTATTTACCTTGATCACTATGTCTTTTGGCTCTCCCTTAAATTTTGCCTCACTCCTCTCATGCTAATCGCAGCCCTGCTCCTGGTAGGTATGTGAGCTAGCTAGACCTTCAGGAAAGCAAGCCAGCAGTATTTAGTGACATTGCATGTGAATATGCCCTATGATGTAGCAATCCACCTCCTGGGTATGTAGAGAAACCATCTCATCTGTCTGTAAGGGGATGTGGATGTTCATCTAAAAATTGTTACGGGACTGGGGGCAGTGGCTCATGCCTGTAATCTCAGCATTTTTGGAGGCCAAGGTGGGTGGATCACTTGAGGTCAGGAGTTTGAGACTAGCCTGACCAACAAGGTGAAATCCTGTCTCTACTAAAAATACAAAATTAGCCTGGCATGGTGGTGCACACCTGTAATCCCAGCTACTTGGGAGGCTGAGGTGGGAGAAACACTTGAACCTGGGAGGCAGAGGTTGCAGTGAGCCGAGATTGCACCATTGCACTCCAACTTGGGCAACAAGGCAAAACTCTGTCTCAAAAAAAATAATGGTTGGGCGCAGCGGCTCACACCTGTAATCTCAACACTTTGGGAGGCTGAGGCAGCTGGATCACAGGCTCAGGAGTTCAAGCCAGCCTGGACAAGATGGTGAAACCCTGTCTCTACTAAGTAAACTACAATGATCTCTAGAATGTCAAATGGTCTCTTTTCAACTGGAATGACAAAAGCTGAAAGAAATGTAAACAACTGTAACCTATAAATGATGTGCTGAGACCACAAACCTGAAATACGGTAACTGAGAGTGGTGCTAAGGCCCTGAGTTTTGGTCACACTCTCACCTAGTGAGAACCTGGCCAAAAAGGGTGGCAGGTGCCTGTAATCCCAGCTACTTGGGAGGCTGAGGCAGGAGAATTGCTTGAGTCCAGGAGGCAGAGGTTGCAGTGAGCCGAGATCACGCCACTGCACTCCAGCCTGGGTGACAAAGTGAGACTCCATCTTAAAAAATAAATAAATAAATAAATAATAAAAATTGTTATGGTAGAGGAGAGAAGGAGAGCTGGAGACAACTTAGGAAGCCATCTCTAGGAGATGAACAGTAAAATGGGCTGGATGCATTCTATGGAATACTAAGCAGTAGTCTAGGGTGATAAAAGAAAATCTTCAGCCAAATTTAAAAGAGTTTAATTGAGCAATGAACAATTCATGAATTGGGCAGCCCCCAGAACCACAGCAGATTCACCGACTCCAGGGATGCCTTGTGGTCACAAGAAATTTATAGGCAAAAAAGGAAAAGTGATGTACAGGAATTGGAAGTGAAGTACAGAAACAGTGAGATTGGTTACAGCTTGGCGTTTGCCTTATTTGAATGCAATTTGAACGTTCAGCAGTCTATGAGTGGTTGAAGTATGACCGCAGGGATTGGCCAACACTCAGTCATTGTTACAGGTGCATACTATTAAGTTAGGTTTTCAATTTTGACTTACTATTAAGCTAGGTCACAGTTCATCCACAAGGACTCAAATATAGAAGCACAGAGTCCTTCTTAGCCCATATTTAGTTTGCCTTAACAAGTTCCCTCTTTTGGTCATTTTCTCAATTTTGAGAGATTGACCAAAATCTTAGTTATTGATGTTACTATCACCACCGTAAATGTACTTATATGGTTTTGAAACTCACTGGGAAACAGTAGAACAGTGGGTTTTGCAAGGAAGGAATAAGGACCAAATAGAGGATACTTCCTTTTGCTGGAACATCCTGTTTACAGGAGAAAAACAAAACCTGGTCTGTTCTAGGATTTATGTGTTTTCTCAAAGCCTTAGCTTGATTATGTCACATTTAGCACAAGTGACTCCATTTTATCTTGGTTTGATTTGTTGGGGCCTAGTGTATGAGCTCAGTCCAAAATAATGGCCTCCCACAATTTTGTTTTTTAAAAATTTCCCCCTTTTGGCCAGGTTCTCACTAGGTGACAGTGTGACCAAAATTTAGGGCCTTAGCGCCACTCTCAGTTACCGTATTTTGGGTTTCCAGTCTCAGCACATCATTTATAGGTTGCAGTGTCCTCATGGTCACACATTTCTTTCAGTTTTTGTCATTCCAGTTGAAAAGAGACCATTTGACATTCTAGAGACAGTTGCATGTGAACACTGAAAATCTTTGAAAGAATACAGAGCACCAGAGAGACTATCATTATGACTATTGGGAGGATAATACCAACAGTTTGGAGTATGCTCCTTAACCAGGGTCCCCATAAACCAAACCACGTCAAATAAAATAGATTAAAGAATGAGCTAGAAGGAGGGAGACAAGATGGCCGAATAGGAACAGCTCTGGTCTATAGCTCCCAGCATGAGCGACACAGAAGATGGGTGATTTCTGCCTTTCCATCTGAGGTACCAGGTTCATCTCATTAGGGAGTGCCAGACAGTGGGCGCAGAACAGCAGGTGCAGCGCACCGTGCCCAAGCCGAAGCAGGGTGAGGCATTGCCTCACTTGGGAAGTGCAAGGGGTCAGGGAGTTCCCTTTCCTAGTCAAAGGCAGGGGTGACAGACGGCACCTGGAAAATCGAGTCACTCCCACCCTAATACTGCGCTCTTCCGACGGGCTTAAAAAACGGCACACCAGGAGATTATATCCCGCACCTGGCTTGGAGGGTTCTACACCCACGGAGTCTCGTTGATTGCTAGCACAGCAGTCTGAGATCAAACTGCAAGGTGGCAGCGAGGCTCAATAAATTAAGTATTGATGGGACATATCTCAAAATAATAAGAGCTATCTATGACAAACCCACAGCCAATATCATACTGAATGGGCAAAAACTGGAAGCATTCCCTTTGAAAACGGGCACAATACAGGGATGCCCTCTCTCACCACTCCTATTCAACATAGTGTTGGAAGTTCTGGCCAGGGCAATTAGGCAGGAGAAGGAAATAAAGGGTATTCAATTAGGAAAACAGGAAGTCAAATTGTCCCTGTTTGCAGATGACATGATTGTATATCCAGAAAACCCCATTGTCTCAGCCCAAAATCTCCTTAAGCTGATAAGCAACTTCAGCAAAGTCTCAGGATACAAAATCAATGTACTAAAATCACAAGCATTCTTATACACCAATCACAGACAAACAGAGAGGCAAATCATGAGTGAACTCCCATTCACAATTGCTTCAAAGACAATAAAATACCTAGGAATTCAACTTACAAGGGACGTGAAGGACCTCTTCAAGGAGAACTACAAACCACTGCTCAATGAAATAAAAGAGGATACAAACAAATGGAAGAATATTCCATGCTCATGGGTTGGAAGAATCAATATCGTGAAAATGGCCATACTGCCCAAGGTAATTTATAGATTCAATGCCATCCCCGTCAAGCTACCAATGATTTTCTTCACAGAATTGGAAAAAACTACTTTAAAGTTCATATGGAACCAAAAAAGAGCCCACATTGCCAAGTCAATCCTAAGCCAAAAGAACAAAGCTGGAGGCATCACACTACCTGACTTCAAACTATACTACAAGGCTACAGTAACCAAAACAGCATGGTACTGGTACCAAAATAGAGATATAGATCACTGGAACAGAACAGAGCCCTCAGAAATAATGCCGCATATCTACAACTATCTGATCTTTGACAAACCTGACAAAAACAAGCAATGGGGAAAGGATTCCCTATTTAATAAATGGTGCTGGGAAAACTGGCTAGCCATATGTAGAAAGCTGAAACTGGATCCCTTCCTTACACCTTACACAAAAATTAATTCAAGATGGAATAAAGACTTACATGTTAGACCTAAAACCATAAAAACCCTAGAAGAAAACCCAAGCATTACTGTTGAGGACATAGGCGTGGACAAGGACTTCATGTCTAAAACACCAAAAGCAATGGCAACAAAAGCCAAAATTGACATATGGATTCTAATTAAACTAAAGAGCTTCCGCACAGCAAAGGAAACTACCATCAGAGTGAACAGGCAACCTACAAAATGGGAGAAAATTTTTGCAACCTACTCATCTGACAAAGGGCTAATATCCAGAATCTACAATGAACTCCAACAAATTTACAAGAAAAAAACAAACAACCCCATCAAAAAGTAGGCGAAGGACATGAACAGACACTTCTCAAAAGAAGACATTTATGCAACCAAAAAACACATGAAAAAATGCTCATCATCACTGGCCATCAGAGAAATGCAAATCAAAACCACAATGAGATACCATCTCACACCGGTTAGAATGGTGATCACTAAAAAGTCAGGAAACAACAGGTGCTGGAGAGGATGTGGAGAAATAGGAACACTTTTACACTGTTGGTGGGACTGTAAACTAGTTCAACCATTGCAAAAGTCAGTGTGGCGATTCCTCAGGGATCTAGAACTAGGAATACCATTTGACCCAGCCATCCCATTACTGGGTATGTACCCAAAGGACTATAAATCATGCTGCTATAAAGACACATGCACACGTATGTTTATTGCGGCACTATTCACAATAGCAAAGACTTGGAACCAACTCAAATGTCCAACAACGATAGACTGGATTAAGAAAATGTGGCACATATACAACATGGAATACTATGCAGCCATAAAAAATGATA
The DNA here is from genome assembly GCF_009828535.3 of Hylobates moloch. Lineage (NCBI taxonomy): Eukaryota > Metazoa > Chordata > Mammalia > Primates > Hylobatidae > Hylobates > Hylobates moloch. The sequence goes on from NW_026652277.1 coordinate 65,835,927, forward strand.
AGTTCATGTTCTTTGTAGGGACATGGATGAAACTGGAAAACATCATTCTCAGTAAACTATCGCAAGGACAAAAAACCAAACACTGCATGTTCTCACTCATAGGTGGGAATTGAACAATGAGAACACATGGACACAGGAAGGGGAACATCACACTCCGGGGCCAGTTGTGGGGTTGGGGGAGGGGGGAGGGATAGCATTAGGAGATATACCTAATGCTAAATGACGAGTTAATGGGTGCAGGAAATCAACATGGCACATGGATACATATGTAACAAACCTGCACATTGTGCACATGTACCCTAGAACTTGAAGTATAATAATAATAAAATTAAAAAAAAAAAAAAGAATGAGCTAGATGGAGAGTCTACTCGCTTGACCAAGTGGTCTTTTCATTAATCCCCTACAACTAAATATTTGTAATCTACATTTGATGTATTTCTCCATAGGCCAGGAGTGTCAGTAGCTGCACAGGTACTATTCTGTTTAGCCAATTCTTTTATTTAGCATAAGTTTCACAAGAGAATTTAAAGTCTGTTGTGTAAGGATAGCCTTTAAAGTAGAATTTGCTATAGAGCCTATTGTGAGGGTGCCATTTCTAATTATTGCCTATTTTATTCTAAACCATGGAAAAAGAACCTAACAAATGATATACTTCTACAAGAGTGAATGCCTCCTGGCAATGTTCTGTTTAATTTATTAAGAGTTTTGACTGATTATGAGGCAACATATGTACCACCAAAGTTTCTCACCTACACTGGGCCTTCATCTTTTATCTATTAAAGTATATGGTTATTCATGTATAAGGCTGGCTGCAAAATCCTTCACAAAAAAAAGTATACCCTATAAGTGCTCATAATAGACCCCTTTTTCATTTCTATTGTTCATAGAGGCATAACAAGGAAAAAATATTCAAAAACAAGGGTCTGCGATAGCAGAAGTGTTGATCAGTGATCTTGGGAAAAGCTGTTCGCATAAAAGATGCCATCTTCTTCTGGGGAGAAACTTCCCTGGTTACTTTTACCTTAAGGGTTCCAATGGGTGTACAGTTCCGGGAGAGTGGAGGGGCCCTTCTCAGTCATGAGATTATGAACCCAAGGTTCAAGGCTCCAAAGCTTTGCTGTAGTGTGGATGGCAAGGACAATCTTTCTCTGATGTTCTCAGAAGATCCAATCTTCGGGCTCTGGATTATGAAGGGATTATCCTCAGTGAACCATAAAAAGCTCTCTTTACCTGGTGAAAATACACTGTAGCATAATAATCTACTGTTACGATATCAGCCCTCTTGCATGGGAAAGCTTTTATACACCCAGAAAACATGCATTGAAAATGGCAATTGCATGAAATCCCTTTATAAATGTTTAAATGGACCATCAAGTAGCCAAATGTACCTGAACCTTTGATTGTCTTCCCAGGAATATATAACCAAACATTGGTTTTAAACTATTTCTGCAATTTATAAGTCACCACATCAATGTATTCAATTTGGATTATTTTATCTTTTTCATGATGAGTCATGGAATGCAGAACCTTTAATAACAAAACTTTAAGCACTCAGGAAGTACAAGGCGGCTGTCTTGGTTCTTCACGAGTCCATGCTTAACATTGGACTCATGTCCTCTTGAATACCAGTTGTTTCTCCAATTTAGGTGCGTAGCACTGATAACTAATAGGTTATCAGAGGTAATTTGACTTAGACCACGGAGTTCATTCAAATTGTATATTTAAACAATGTTAGTATTGGCTGATTTAGCATGATAATCTAGAGCTTGATTTTGAAAGGTCTGTTGAATAGCAAAGATTGAAAACATTGGATATTACAAAATAGAATTTTAGGTTACCACAAGTCATTCATTTAGCCAAAATGATAACCCAAAGATTTTGAAAAGGAAAAAAATGCTATTCTGATAGAGAAGAGACACCGCTTTCTAAATAAGACTCAGTGGAGACAGCATGAAGCCAACCGACTCTGTCTCCTTTCTTTCCCTTCCCCCCTTTTTCTTTTGTAGTTTACTTAAAAGGTAAACAAAAACCTTTCATTATCTTTTAATATTACATAAAAATTATTTTTAAAAGAGAAAACCAAATTTTATGTTTCCATTGGTGTATTTTTAATAATAAAGCTAGTTTTTTAATAACATTTTATAAGTCTATTAAGTTTAATTAGTTTGACCATAAGGTAAGATTTTTATAAACATTTTATAACCCTTTACATTTCTTTTTTCAGAGCAGAACAATGTTCTAAGAAAACTCTGTTGTGCTTTTATTCCAATGTTCAATTTATGGAAAAAAACTGAAAAATGCCATTTTAACTTTAGCCAGTATGTCCACACATAGAATTTTTTACAATTAATTTTTTATAAACCTTCCACAACTTGTTCAAATATTTAGCTTTATTTAATTTAAAACAATCCTTTAACCCTCTAACCTAGGCAAAACTTTACATTCCCATACCTTCTTATAATCTCTTACAAAAATACATTTTATTCTCCTTACACACCTTGTACGTAAACTTATTTTTTCAGTAATCTCAATTGCATATTACAATCTTAACTCTTAGAGACTTTTACTTTTGGTGAAAACCTTGGTAAGTAAGGGATTTTAATTAGGTACTAGGTGGGGAGCCTAGGACCCAGACAGAAATGCACATAAGGTCTGACTCTTTCCGTCATCTAACTCCACGTGTCCCAGGCCTTACCTAGCTGTAAAATAGGCAAGCTGTACAGTTAAGAGTCATAGTGGCATGTTATAAATCATTTAGGAGGCCTAATCACCTTGATTTTTATTTATTTATTTATTTATTTATCTTTTTGAGATAGAGTCTCGCTCCTTTGCCCAGGCTGGAGTGCAGTGGCGCCATCTCGGCTCACTGCAACCTCCACATCCTGGGTTCAAGTGATTCTCCTGCCTCAGCCTCCTGAGTATCTGGGATTACAGATGTGCACCCCCACGCCTGGCTAATTTTTATATTTTTAGTAGAGAGGGTTTTCACCATGTTGGTCAGGCTGGTTTCAAACTCCTGACCTCGTGACCCACCCACCTTAGCTTCCCAAAGAGTTGAGATTACAGGAGTGAGCCACCCCCCCAGCCCTAATCACCTTTAAATTGTACATTTCTGACATAAATTTATTTTCATAAATTCTTTCATGACTTACACAGACTATGTAAGACATGTTTAGACTTTCTGAGTGACTTGCCCTAAACATCCTTCTTTTTAAACAACCAGTCATTTTACTTAAGACAAGAATTTACCATACAACATCCTTTCTTATATAAAATCTATTTTCTTTATAGCCTTCTTTGCATAGCTAAGGGGCATGGCTAATTCCATATATCCCCAGGCCTTATTTAGAATGTACTGTCTCCAGAATAAATTGAACAATTTTCAAAAGTCAAAGCAGTTTATGACCTTAAAGCATTTAGCAAATCTAATATCTGACCTGCATAATTTAGACAAAAATGTCTTTATTTTATCAATAATCTTTAAAGCTGTTTTTATTTTGCTTTCTAAATATTTGCTTTGAGCTTATTTTTGTTTAAGCCAATTAATCAGAGCTCTTTTATATAAACATTACACACAACACATATATAATTACACAGACAGAAGAAGACTACCACAGTAGTTGTAAGATTTTTTGTTTTGCCAGTTTTTGTGTTTCTTAACTGGTTATTGGCTTTCGGGTGGAGCCCTTGGAAGAACAGGGCTAGAAAGGGATTTCTGGTGCCTTCTGTTTTTCCCAAGAAGTCCAGGCAGTTAGAGCTTCAATATCCACTTTTAATTAAGCTGACTTTTAACCATAGCACTCTTTAATAAAGTCCTTTTAGAATTTTTTATTACCCAATTTTAGCCAGGCCAAACGGCTGGTATTTCTGGCTTTTGAATTCTACCAAAGGTAACTTCCCAGGTGCTCAGAGAAAGGAAAATTAGATAGTACATGGAGAAGAGACTAGACAAGGTCATACAAATATTAAACTAAACACAACTGACTTCATAGGCAGGGAGTTGAACCCAGACCACTGGTATGAAAGAGCAAAGCCTTAGCTACTGAGCTACAACATGGGGCAATCTTCATCGCCCCTCCCAGGAGGAATCTAGAGTAGTTAATTTTGAGCTTGCAAAGGCTTTTAGCTACTCAAGATAATTTTTAGAGCTATGACACAAGCCCTAAAATTCCTGTTCCCTGGAAGGCGGAGACCAAGAGAAAGTACCGCCACGTGGTTACAAGGTCAAGCTCCCAAGGACATAAAACAAAATGGAGATAAACAGTAATTTTTACCATTCATTCAACCATTTGCACAGAGAGAGAGAGAAGCCCGAAATCTAACTGATAAGAAATTCTTACCTTTTTGCCGGGATGCCAGGCTTCTGGGTACACTTTCCCTGAGCGCCCCTAGTGACTCAGCTTGCCACACCGTCGCGCTGGGGCAAAGCCACGTCATAAAGGAAAATTATCTTTTTTTTGTCCTGGCCAGAGTGACAAAAATATAGACATTAGCCACTCTGATTGGCACCCAATGTCAAACCGGCAAGGCTCAAATTTGCTCCTGGTTGGGCCCCATCATTGTTAATCCAACCTCCGAGCAGGAGTTTCAACCTGTGGTCTCTGGGCAAGGTGGTCGCCCTGAGTAATGGAAAACATAAGAAAGGGAAAGGAGAGAGAGAAAAGCATTGCCTGTGGCAAGGTGGAGAAGGTGAAATGATCAGGGAGGCCACAGAAAGACCCACCTATTGCAGCGACACTGAAAAGTTCAGGCTGCTGCTTCTTGGTACCAAATGGATCTTTTCCAACAGTCCCATCATCTCTAAAGTATCCCCTTTTAGGGAGGAAAAACCTCCCCATGTCCCATGATCCTGTACATGCCTAATCCCGTCACCCACAGCCATCAGCAAAGAGTGCAAGGCAGATTATGTCAAAGAGAATAGCAATTGACATGCTGGAGTGCCAAACCCTTTCTTAGCTAAAAGGGACTTTACCAAGAGCCCCCATTTTTTAAATGTACTTCAATGCATTGTTGTTCTTTGGGAATGTTCCACTGTAAGGTATCTTTAGTAAGATTTTGCTGTTTCTGTAAGACCTCACTGCCTCCCAGGCCTAAAGTATAAGCCAGAAGGAACTCGGTTTTCCAGAAATTAAGGATCCCATTTTTACCTCAAATATTGGCTTTATGCTCAGGTTCTCTTGATTAACTTAGCCAATGATTTTTTTTTCCCTGTGTAAGCATGCAAGAAAAATGAAACAAAGGGATATAATGCAAAAATCCCTGTGAATGTTCAAAAGCCAAATTTTATAACCCCTGTAATATTACTGCTTACCACCTGTTCCTTTCTCACCCAGTCAGATGTAAGAGCCTTCTAACTTGATCCAAGCCTGTTAATTTCTGGATCAAATCCATTCCTGGACCCAGTCCAGTTTCTGTTGTGACTCCAAACCCAGTTTGGATCAGAAATTTGTTCAAAGAAACTCGGAGGGCTCAAAACACAAATCCATGGAGCTCCAAAATCTGAGACAAGTGGGTCCTGCAGGTACCTTGCGCGTTCACTCAGCCCTCCTATGGTCGCTAGAAGCTCCACTTCGGATACCGCTTCTGACACCATCTGATAAAAGAAAAACTTAGGCAGAATTAAATTTAAAAGAGTTTAATGGGGCAATGAATGATTCGTGAATCGGGCAGCCCCCAGAATCACAGCAGATTTACAGAGACTCCAGGGGTGCCTTGTGGTCAGAACAAATTAATAGATAAAAGGGGGAAAGTGACGTACAGAAATCAGAAGTGAGGTATACAAACAGTGAGATTGGTTAGAGCTGGGCATTTGCCTTATTTGAATGCAGTTTGAACATTCAGCAGTCTATGCGTGGTTGAAGTATGGCTACTGGGATTGGCCAACACTCAGCCATTGTTACAGGTCCATACTATTAAACAACATTTTCAATTTTGTCTGTAGTCATCCACAAGGACTCAAATATAGAAGTATAGAGTCCTTCTCAGGCCATATTTAGTTTGCTTTAACAAGGGTAATGAACTAAATGTACAAACATCAACATGTTTAGACCCTTAAAACAGGGTAAGAAACAGAAGATTTGTAGCAGCATTCTATGTGTGTAAATTGAAATCAAATATATACATAGCACTACAGAAAAGGTACATGCATTTTAAGAACATATCATGGGCCGGGCACGGTGGCTCACGCTTGTAATCCCAGCACTTTGGGAGGCCGAGGCGGGCGGATCACGAGGTCAGGAGATCAAGACCATCTTGGCTAACATGGTGAAACTCTGTCTCTACTAAGAACACAAAAAATTAGCTGGGCGTGGTGGCGGGCGCCTGTAGTCCCAGCTACTCGGGAGGCTGAGACAGGAGAATGGCGTGAACCCGGGAGGCGGAGGTTGAAGTGAGCCGAGATCATGCCACTGCACTCCAGCCTGGGCAACAGAGCAAGACTCTGTCTCAAAAAAAAAAAAAAATTAATAGCAAATTAGTTATATGAAATGGTTTCTAATGCTTTTACAGGTTGTCTGCTTGCTGCTGAAGTTAGAGTTTAGTTTTAGTTTTAATTGTGCTGCAGCTGGTTCACCCCAGCTGCTTTGTAACAGATTTGTCCAACTCAACTGAATTTCAATTTTGTGAGTGATCACATTTCAGACACTAATCCCTTCTCAAGTGGTTGAAATACAGGCAAAATATTTATTTGAACTAGCTGATTAACAAATCTGTGAATTAAGTGATACACAAAAGGCAATGAACTGGAATGAAAAGTATTGGAAGAGAGAAAACTGCTCTACCATTTCTAAATCCTTGTCTTCCAAAATGCATACATTCTAATTTGAAATAACAATGAAACTCTCACTCCCCAAAGTCATTGACCCAAAATATAGAAAAATCGAATATACTGAAATTTGGTCGCAGAAAAACAGCTAGAATAAACTAGAACTAAGTTCAAATGAAAACTAAACCAAAGTAAATCTTCAAATTTATCAATTAATATTGCATGAAAATCTTTAATATCTGCTAAAAATAATTCTATCCAAAACAAATTAATATAAACGTTATGAACAGTTAAAAAGAAATAGGTAAGTTGACAAACAAGGAGAACTTACTTGAAAATCCGGCTGATCATTTGGAGAATTCATCCTTAGTGAATTGACCTGGAATGTAAAGGACTAATCATTTCCTCTTCCCTCCTCAAGCTTGCCTTTGCCATTCATCAGAACTGTGGGCACTTGGATCAAAACGCTGGAGGGTGAGATTTGGGGATGGGCAGTGAGAGTGACCTCAAATATGTTCATCTTCAAAGACAGCCCCATCTACCATGTGGCAGAATTTCAATACATGCATCCCTATCTCCCTGAACCTGATTACAGGAAACTAAGCAGAAAAAATTAACCTTGGGCTGAATCCAGTCCACTTGCAGCTGCAGCCCAAGTGGCCTTTTTAAAGCACACATCTGATCATGCCACTCCCCAGCTTAAACCATTTCAAGGACTCAGGATCAAGTACCAACAGCAGCTCGAGGCTTACAAGACCCTTCAAAATAAACCTGCCTCTTTGACCTCAGCTGAAGCCTCCTCCTCCTCCCCAGCCTCCAAAGCCTCCTGGGCTTTTCTTTTCCATGCTGTCTCCTCTGTCTAAAATACTCTCTTCCTATACCTCCTATACCCAAATGTCTGTCAGCTAACCCTTTTTTAAAAATGACTCCCATTAGATACAACTTCCTCTAGGAAGCCTAAAATTAAGAAAACTGCTACCAGTACTGCAGTATTAGGAGACAGTTACCCGTGGGTCTCTGTGCACATCTCACAGAGGTACTCGCTTCTCTTTGTTCTAGACTAGCTTTGCAAGAATGCTTGGATAGCAAACAGCCTTAGAAGACAGAGATAGGGTCTCTCTCTGGAGCAAAGGGCAAGTTGGCTTTCAGCCTTACAAGATAGAAACAATGTCTTCCTCTCTCCAGATCAAAGGGCAGGTATGCTTACTGCCCATTATAAAAGATAGGTTCCCTTGGATGGAGCTGGAGGCCATTATCCTTAGCAAATTAATGCGGGAACAGAAAACCAAAACCTGCATGTTCTGACCTGTAAGTGGGAGCTAAGTGATGAGATCTCATGGACACAAAGAGGAGAACAACAGACACTGGGGCCTACTTGACAGTGGAGGATAGGAGGAGGGAGAGGATCAGAAAAAAAATAACTATTGAGTACTAGGCTTAGTGCCCAGGTGACAAAATAATCTATACAACGAACTCCTGTGATGCCAGTTTACCTATATAGCAAACCTGCACATGTATGCCTAAACCTAAAATAAAAGTTTAAAAATAATAAATAAATAAATGATGGGTTCCCTAAGCTCAGGGTTTTTCTCCTGTAAGGCAGTTCTCTATGTGTAAGTACAAAGATCTGGAGCTTTTCTTTTTTTTTTTTTTTTTTTTTTGAGACGGAGTCTGTCTCTGTCACCCAGGCTGGAGTGCAGTGGCACAATCTCGGCTCACTGCAAGCTCCGCCTCCCGGGTTCACGCCATTCTCCTGCCTCAGCCTCTCCGAGTAGCTGGGACTACAGGCGCCCGCCACCACGCCCGGCTAATTTTTTTGTATTTTTTTAGTAGAGACGGGGTTTCACCGTGGTCTCGATCTCCTGACCTCGTGATCCGCCCACCTCGGCCTCCCAAAGTGCTGGGATTACAAGCGTGAGCCACCGCGCCCAGCCTAGATCTGGAGCTTTTCATATTGCCTGGGTGGAATTTGGAGGCAAGGAGACCTGACACAGATAGGCTGTTCATGCCACTTGCTGTGTAATGAGTAATAAAGTGCTTTGTCTCTGACCCAGGAGTCTCATGACTTCTGCCAGCATTCATGCAACTACGGCAGACTAACATCAGTTTGAAAGTAGAAGACAAACTCAGATCCTTTTCAGTTCTTGACACTAATATGATAACATTCATTTTCTGATTTTGATGGTTGTGCTGTGGTTTACTAGGATTATGTCCTTGTTTGTGGGAAATAAACACTAAAGTGTTTAGGATTGGTGGGGTATCATGTGGACAAATTTCTCTTAAGGACCAAAAAAGGCATTGTATTGTACTTGCAACTTTTCTGTGTATTTGAGATTGTTTTACCCTTTTTAAAGATTGATCAGTGGGCTCAGGTGATATTAGCCTGATCCATCCACTACACAGTTTCCTATTAACTTTTTATTTTGTGGTTTTGGCATTTGTTGACAATGATTGCCCAAATCTGTTATTTCATTAGAGATTCCAAAATGTTGATTTTCTAATTCAATTACTTATTTCAATTTTATTAACTGTAATACTTCTATAAAAAAGAATTTCTTCTTGTCAACTATCTGGTTACCCTGAAATAAAATTTATACAGGAAAAGGAGGAAAAAAAGAAATTGATTCTGTCCCTTTATTTTCAAAGTAATGATTTGTTGCCCTAGGGAGTTACCAAAGACATTTGTTTTTGATTGCTTTGGATGAGCTTATAATTTTTATATAGTTAAAGTTTTCAATCCATGGCAGTCATTGTTCCTTTTGATGCTCAAATGTCTCATTTCAGGCCAATGTAAGCCCCTTCAAGATGAATCCAGTGCTCTTTTGTCATGACTTTATCAATCTTTGATTTCTTCCTTGCTTTGGGCACAATTAGATAGCTTAGTTTCGTCTTGTACATTTCTTGCCCCAGATCTGAAATCAGTCATTTCTTTAGCGATCTTTGACTCTTTTTAAAGGGAGGTTGGTATTTACAGGCTGCAATCTAAGAGCTAGAGGTGTTCCTTGCTACAGAGTCATCATTAATTTCAGGCTTTTCAGTGGGGAAAGGTAGGACATTTGCATCAAATCCTGAGTTCATGCTGGTATTTACAAGATTTACATAATTTCTTTAATTTTATCCTTTTTCCTATATATGGAAACCTTGGTTCCTAACCACCTTAATTATATATTTATCTTATGCTTTACTGTACTTATACTATAGGTATACTATAATTGTCTTACAATACAATACTGCAATAAAATACTGAATGTAGTTAAATTTTTTTTGTGGTTTTTATTTGTCCCTAGAATATGTCTTACTCAGGATGTACAGCCAAAATGTAGGTTTTATAATCACCTGTTGGGGTGGCCAACTGTAAACCTGGATAGTTCCAGGCAAACCAGGAGGGTTGATCACCCTCCTTGAAGTCATTCTCTACTCTTTGATTTAGCCACCAATTTGACATAGACTCAGGTTCATTTGTTTCAGGTTGTTTTTGATGTTTTAGGAATTTTTAATGTAAAAAATATCTAAAACATTTACACCGTTTCAAAGCCAAAACCATGTGATAAGCCACCTAAGTCACATAAGTCACATTCAGAGAAGTCTAGTGTCTATCTCTATCTTTTCCACCTTATTCCCTCTCTCCCCCAGAGATATCATTTGCCTTAGTTTTTTTGTTTATTCTACCACTATTTCTTTTTTGAAAAATACATACATATAGTAATATCTACCTTTCTTACACAAAAGATAACATTTTACAAACACTATTTCCATACACTGGCTTTTTTGTTTGGTTTTTTTGGGTTTTTGTTTTGAGACAGAGTCTCGCTCCGTTGCCCAGGCTGGAGTGGAGTGGCACGATCTCGGCTCACTGCAACCTCCGCCTCCCGGGTTCAAGCTATTCTTCTGCCTCAGCCTCCCGAGTAGCTGGGTCTACAGGCGCCCTCCACCACGCCCGGCTAATTTTTTTGTATTTTTAGTAGAGACGGGGTTTTACCATATTCGCCAGGCTGGTCTCGAGCTCCTGATCTTGTGATCTACCCACCTCAGCTTCCCAAAGTGCTGGGATTACAGGAGTGAGCCATTGCACCCGGCCCCATACACTGTTTTTTAAAGGTTTCCCACATCAGCATTTACTCTCGAACTGCAGTCATGTATCTAAATAATCACATCTGTCATCCTCAGAATGGCCTTAAACCTAAGACTCCAGAATTGAGGAAAACAATCCACCAGCAAGAGACAGAATTCATTAATAAACCAGCTTAACTGAGATAGAAAATGTCATGTTTTCTCTCCACATCATACCCCTGACATTACCTACTCCATCCCAAATAGCTTTCAAAAATTGTTGCTGAGCTCAGACCCAGGGCCTTTAGAGATTGAATGTAATGACGGGTCCCCAGTGGTGACAGGAATTGCTCTCCGCTCCCAGCTGCTGAGGATGGGAAATGGCTGGTGAGATGAGAGCAGTGAGGGCTGCTCACTTAGTTCAGCGATATAGTACCAGCGTGCACAGTGCAGTGCACGTGGGCAGCTCAGGCCTCTGGTGTAACAGGGCCCAGGAGAGGAGTCAGAGTGCTTGTGTCCTGCTTAGGGGGCTGTGTGAGACATGGGAGCTCTTAGCCTGGTGCAGTGGCTCACGCCTGTAATCCCAGCACTTTGGGAGGCTGAGGCGGGTGGATTACTTGAGGTCAGGAGTTCGAGACCAGCCTGGCCAACATGGTAGAACCCTGTCTCCACCAAAAATACAAAAATTAGCCGGGTGGGGTGGTAAGCACCCGTAATCCCAGCTACTCTGGGGGCTGAGGTGGGAGAATAGCTCGAACCCGGGAGGCAAAGGTTGCAGTGAGCCAAGATTGTACCACTGCATTCCAGCCTGGGCAACAGAGTTAGTGAGACTCCATCTCAAACAAAACAAAACATAACAAAACAACAACAACAACAACAACAAATACATGTGAGGTCTTCATATAATGTGTGCTTAGTAGTGTCACAGGAGAAAGATTTGGGGAGCTGCAAGAGGAGTCATTTATGAGATACAGTGATTTCCTTGCATGTGAGAGAGGACCAGTCCCCTATTTGTTATTTGTGAAGAGCCAGGCTCATCTATTGGAAAATTGGCCTCAGCACCCTGCAGACTGAGCACAGATTGCCTGTGGCTGCTAGTGTTCTAGACAGTGTTGCCCAGATTTGTGGATCAAATTGATGGCTGTCTACCTGCTACATTTGAAGCACAGCCACAAGCTCCCCCTGCCCTTTCACACTTCCTTCCTTCCAGGGTCTGTTCTCCTCTCCTCCCCTTCTATTTGAGGAGGACACACTCTCTGAGTTCTTTTTGACTACAAAAGAAGGGCATCATCTTTTGAAGATCACCCTTTAAACACACTTTCACCGGTGGAGAAAGGAGATAGAGAAGCTCTAGCTAAATCAAGTAGAAAATTCAGATTGGTGTGGAGAGGTAGAAGGGCACAGTGTTTAGAAAGTCCCTGGAGACTATGCATGGGTTTGAATCCTGGTTCTATTACCTCCATAGGGATCTTGGGCATATTATTCATCTTTTCTGTGCTTCAGTTTCTCACTTGCAAACTAGGAAAAACTGGGGCTCTTCTTATCTCATAAAGTTGTTATGCGCCTGTAGTGGGTTGAATTGTGGCTCCTGAAAAATACATCCACCCAGAACCTCAGAAGGTGATCTTCTTTGGAATAAGGCTCTTTGTAGATTGTTTTATTTTATTCTATGTCAGTCTTGCTCTCCTGTCCATGCTGGAGTTCAATGGTGCAGTCACAGCCCCCTGCAGCCTCAACCTCCCAGGCTGAAGTGATCCTCCAACCTCAGCCTCCCAAGTTGCTGGGACTACAGGCATGCATCAAGTCACTCAGCTAATTTTTTATTTTTTTAGAGACAAGGCCTCAGAATGTTGCCCAGGCTGGTCTTGAACTCCTGGGCTCAAATGATCCTCCCACCTTGACCTCCCAAATGCAGGTATTATTAAGTTAGACAACTTAAAATTAGATTATCTTGGGTTTGGGCTGGGCCCTGAATACAATGAACAGTGTTCTTCTAAGAGGAAGGAGAAGGAGCTTTGAGTCTCAGACCCAAGGAGAGGACAAAGTTAGAGATAGGAGTGATGCATCTACAAGCCAAGGAATACCAAGGATTGGCAACAACCACCCAAATCTAGGAAGAGGCAAGGATTATTTGTCTTTCTCTATTAGAAAATAAGCTCCTATGACAGCAGGCCTAGAAGGGGGCTTGCTGCCTAGTAGGTGCTCAGTAAAAGAAGACTCAACTTCTACATTGCCTCTGTCAAATTTCCCTAATCCTGGCCTCGTGCCCACCTCTCCCAACCCACTCCCTCTTGTGAACCATTTGGGTTCTTTGAGGGTCCTCTACGATTGTACTTGTCCTGCCATTGATAACGCTGTCTTTACAAGTCTGTCTCCTGAAAGACCAGACATCAGAGAAGGCAGGGGCCAAGTCTTGCTAACTGAAGGCCCCCAGATCCTAGCACACTGTCCTAAAGCAGGAACGGTTATTGAGCACCATTTCTAACGAATTTTTGGGAAAACCAAAATGGGAACAGTCAGTTGTGGTGGGTGTAGAGAGGTGGGGTCAGAGAAGGATTCCCAGAAGAGAGATTGGAGAAGAATCTTCAAGGGAGATAAAAGGACATTCCAAAACAGAAAAAGACATTCCAAGATCTGCCCTAAAGAGTCCTTTGAGAGAAGTGCTACTGATGACTACTGGGCTGGCCAACCTGAGCCCAAAATAAGGTGGTTCAGAGGGTAATATCACTGCCTGAGGAGCTCTCTGTGCTCTCTACCAGAAGCCAATAACAGTCCCCAGCAGTTGCCTCTTCAAAGCCTAGGTCAGGAAGGCGGAATAAGAACATGCAAATTGCTATTCCAGTGGCAGTATTGCCTGCAAGCAATTTTTAAGACCACACAATAGAAGTTTTCAAATAGATGGTTTCAAGTATCCACAGTGTAATGAGATCAAGACTCAGGACTCCAGCATGTAGCCCAACAGGAAAAATATCATTTATGGCAGGCTCATGAATTCTATTTGCATAAAACTTATGAACCTGAAAACATACACTCCCGATGCAGTGAAAATCAAGACTTCTCCCTGTTTTTGTTTTCTCTGGATGGTGGCTGTCTTATCAGATGAATCACATTCGTGGTAAGAGATTTCTCTAAAGCTACAGGAGGCTACTTTTAATAGATTCCTAAATATATGACTGGCCGGGTGCAGTGGCTCACGCCTGTAATCCCAGCACTTTGAGAGGCTGAGGTGGGCGGACCACCTGAGGTCGGGAGTTCAAGAACAGCCTGACCAACATGGCAGAACCCTGTCTCTACTAAAAATACAAAAATTGGCCGGGTGTGGTGGCACATGCCTGTAGTCCCAGCTACTCAAGGGGCTCAGGCAGGAGAATTGCTTGAACCTGGGAGGGGGAGGTTGCAGCGAGCCGAGATCACCCTGCACTCCAGCCTGGGCAATGGAGTGAGACTCTGTCTCAAATAAATAAATGAATAAATAAATGAATTTATTCAGACATTTATTTTATTGTGTTATAGGAGATAAAGTCTTTCCACTTAAACTGTTTTACAGCCCTTAAATACCTGCACACTTATTGATGCACCCTCCATACCTCACCTTCATATCCACCTACCCAGGCACAAAACATGTATGCACACACATGCACCCAGTGCATCTGGGCATGTGCACATCTACGGAAGCCTGGCCATGGTACTGCAAATTTTCTAAAGTACTCATTCTCCCTGACTGATCTACAAGCTCACAAGGGCACGGCCTCATGGTTCATTTAGAGGGAAAACACACCTGACAGGTTCAGGAGAACGTTTTTCATAGGTAAATTGGGGGAGTTGAATTATGTGAAGTTGGGAGTCCCTTCCAACATTTTCAGCATTCTCAATTTCGTTTTATTCCCTCCCGCCACACTGCCTGGCCTTACAACACAGCATCAAGTTTAGCAAAGAGCAGGTGCAGGATTTATTATGCAAGAGCCTTTCTGTGCCTTCAGGGGGCCTGAGCTTTTCTGCTGGAGCTCTTCAACCCTGGTTTTCATTGCTACCAGTCGCCACTGCATCACAGAGTTGAATAAATACCAATTGAATTAAAACCTTGATTCAAATGCTTTGGATAATCCCCTTCATTAGTGTTTCTAGAGGCAACGCGTCATCAAAACCCCCTGGTCTGACTGACTAATGGTGAGAACTGGAGGCACCCAGCAATGAAGTCAGGCAATACTTCTGGACATCAGAGGTGGTTAGGAACATAGAAAGTTGCATGACTCTGGCAGGGCATGAGGGTGAAGGTGAAGATGAGGACACACTGGGATTTGTGGGAGAGGGAGAGCAGCTGGGGAAGATGGTGTTAGAGCAGAGAGGAGCACGAGAACCTGAACATGGGATCCTTCTGTTCCAGGGTTACAAATGCCCCTGTCCCAGAATGGCAGCGTGGTTTAAGAATCCCTAACCCGGCAGGTGACAGAGCAGGGGTTGCAGATTCCAAAGCTTACTAAGGACAGTGGCATAATTGTGTGAGACCTTGCTTCTTCTCGGTGTTGGGAAGAGAAGAGGGAGTAAAAGGGACTGTGGAGACAGCAGTCCAGTTGTGGATTTTAATGCACAGGGACTCAGCATTGCAAGATCTGTAATTTAATGTGAAACTTGCACATTTGAAATAATAGCAGCTAAATCAGATTGAGAACAGCACGCATTCCAAACAAAATACCTCAGTGGGCCAGATTTGGACCTCCAGGGGGATTTATGCAAAAGACCAAGTAAACAGAGACACTTCACCATGGCGGAACCCAAGAGCCTAGCCTGGGGAAAGCATGCGGGGCCCTCAGATAATCTGTGAAAGAAAGACAGGTCATAACACTCAAAATGCCTACAGCGATGAAGGCTGAGACTGTTTGAAATCATGGAAAAAGGTTAGCTTCTTCAGGAAAATTGTACGGTCAAGGTCCAGGGACACATGTCACCCTAGGATGTATATGACTGTGGTGGAGACTGGTATACCATGAGCCACTCAGGGAAAAAAAACAAAACAAAACAAACAAAAAAAAAACTCCCTTCTTAGTAATACATAAAGCTGAAGAGAAATTGCATCTAGGTTATACCAGAAGAAGGAAATGAGGTAAGAAAAAGGTGAGAATGAATCACCTAATCAAAATCCTGGGTTATAAAAATAACTAGCCCACCTGCTTCAGGACTGCGAGAAACTGAGCAATGCTTTCAGGAGGCCAGGTTGAAAAACACAAACCTGTTTAGCCACAGCTCGATTCCATACAATTCATGCTCCAAGATTCTATCTCACTGTGGTTAAAAACTCATGGTTTTTAAAAGGTGGGCTGACAAAATTGCATTATTGTAGATGTGGAAGGAATAACACAAATGAAGTAGCATTGGAGAATCAGTATTTTTGGAGCACCATCATGTGCCTGATCCTGTATGGGTGACTCATGTATGACAACAGCTTTTACTACTCACATCATTCTTATGAGATAGATACTTCTTTTCATTCCTGTTTTGTAAATGAGGAAATTAAGGCACACATTGGTAATATGACTTACTTAATGTCAGAGCTCTAATAATAAGTTAAAGAACTGGGATTTAAACCAGTTAAATATAATAATGATAATAGCAGTAAACAATTCTATCCTCAGAAGTCTTTGTGTGACCTCTGAGCTCTGATTTCCATTATTAACTCCAGCCTGTCTTCAGAGGGTTGTGAAGATTAAATGAGATAGTGCCTGTAAGAAGTTAACACTGACTTGCCCAATCAACAAGATTAATAGTTGTTATTAATAATAGTAACTGGATCCAGTATTCAGAAGGCTCTACTGGGAGGAAGTGTAGGGACAAACTGCCAAGGAGAAGTGACTGGGAGGTAGAAAGAGGTAACCGGTGTAGACTTCCCTTTGGAAAAGTTTCAGGTTTGAAGTCTGTTTTTAAGAAAGCTTATTTACCATGACTGCTATGGACTGGATTGTGTCTGCCTTCCATTCCCCAATCACCAAATTCATAGCTCAAAGCCCTCATCCCCAATGTGATGGTATTAGAAGGCAGGGCTTTTGGGAGGTGATGAGGATGGAGCCTTCAGGATTGAATTAGTGCCCTAATAAAAACAGACTCGGGGAGCTCTCTCTCTCTCTCTCTCTCTCCCTGCCATGTGAGGATATAATGAGAAGGCAATTATCTGCAAGCTGGGATGTGGGCCTTCATCATACACCAAATTTGTCCGCACCTTGACATTGGACTTCCCAGCCTCCAGAACTGTGAGAAATAAATGTCTGTTGTTTAAGCCACTCATTCTATGGTATTTTGTTACAGCAGCTCAAGCTAAGACAGTGGCTGCAAGTGGAAGAGGAAAGCCTGATGGTGCCAATGGTAAGGGGTTTCAGGTGAGTGAAGACCAACCCCTGGGCCATGGAGGGAGGGCATCCAGAGCCCAGATGAGAAATTCAGCCCTGGAAAGGGGTGAGGACAATTGTTCCCTGAAACAGAGGAAAGAAGAGAAGAATGGATGGAAAACACTGGGAGATTTTGATGTGGAAGGAAGAAAATTGAGGGACTGTGAATTTGACCTAATCCGATTGGAAGGGAGAAAATTTTGCTGATGAAAATGGAAGGTGAGGTGCTGGGGGTAGACGAAACTAGGAAAGGAGGGGCCTGGCTTCCATGGGGGTTCAGGACCAGGAAAAGCATGCACTCCAGATCTTCTGACACAGCTTTGATTTCTCTCCTGTTGTCCCCCATACTACATGCATAGGCACTGGCTACTTACATCCATTTTGGGATCTGAACAAAATAGTCCTACCAGAGCTGACTGATGCCATCTTGGAGTCCTGGTCCTTTTCACTTCTTAATGCTTCTGATAGACTAGTTTGTATTTAGGATCAGAATTGATAAATGCCAGTAGCAAATTTAGTGGTCTTCTCTAAATCCTCTAGGTACCAGTAACACAGCTCCCACCCACCCACCCCATTCTATGAATGAGAGATAAGTACTGGATATTAGAAGGCCTATTGGTCTAACAGACAGAAGGTTTGGGTTCAGACTCCCCCACTTACGAGCTGTATGACTTAGGGCAAGCCAATTAACCTGTCTGAGCCACCGTGTTTTTTAATTATAAATTTAAAAGGCACGTATCAGTTCCACCAAGACATCTGGTCCCAGAAAGCATTTGTGTCTCCATCATCATTTCCCATAGACATGTTATTACTTTCTTGGAGGATTCATCTCAGGAATGAATTGGCATTGTTCAAATAGGTTGAACAGGGCTCTGTTTTGGGGATGGGAGTGAGGGGAAGGAACCTAACTCAACAGTCCATCAAAGCTTCACACTGGAATAAGGCCATTTCATTGAGCCATCTCCCTTTCCTTTAAAGTTAATAGAAGGACCATTTTTTCCATAAACTTAGTACTTTTTTGTGTCATTTCTAAGCCACTGATAGCCTGTCTAAATTGATACTCCTTTTATGTTTGAGTAAGTTTTTAAACTAAGTTTCAATGCATGGCATATACTTGGAGAACTGGATTATTCACAGAAAAATCAGTGAAGCTGGTGATATATCATGAACTAGAGATAGTTTTTATTCTCAAAGATATACCAAAATTCAGGATGATTTCATATGTACTTGAATCAGTGATTATTTTTTGCATTAAGCATATAGCACTAAATGGGAATATAGATAACTATTTAAATATTCCCATGTCCTCAACCCTCCTAGTGGGAATTGAAAAAAAAAAAAAAAAAAGGCAGGATAAAGTTATTGTACTACTATTGTATAGTTCTTTTCTCCCAAGAAATTCTAAGAGTTATGCTAATAATGCAACTTGTCCTGGACAAGGTGAAGTGATACCAAAAGTGTCTTAATTTCTTAAATGGGAAAACTGAAGCCAGAAGAAGTACATGCCCAGCTTGTCAAATACCATGCACAGAAAATCCATACTGTAGGCTCAGATCTTCTGACTTCCATCCTGCAGCTTCTGTTTTGTTTATTCATTCACACCCACGTCATTCACTCACTTATTATTCATTCAGTGGATACAATGGACATAGCAGTAAAAGGAGCTATAAAGAATACCAAAGAAATAGAAAATAATTTTTGGAGTTAAGGATCATAATCTAGCTGAAGAGATAAAACCAACACAGCAAAAACAAAACACAATAAAGCAAAGACAAAATGACAACGTGCCTGGTACTCTGGTTGGAAAAGTACTTTAAAAATTCGGAGTCCACTACAGTGTGAAGCCTGCCTGTTAAAGTTTTGCAAAGAAGGCAGAACTTGATGTCAGAAGTGACAAGTTTTTTTGCAATGGGTGCAGCAAGGTGGGGGTGGTGGCAGGGTAAGTCTTTTCAAAGGGGAAGCAATGGTCTGAATATCTGTCCCCACTGTGATTCGTATGTTGAAATCCTAACCCCAGGCACTGATATTAGGAGGTGGGGCCTTTGGGAGGTGATTAGGTTATGGGAGATTAGTGGCCTTATAAAAGAGACCCCAGGCCAGGCACAGTGGCTCATGACTTTAACCCCAGCACTTTGGGAGGCCGAGGTGGGCAGATCACCTGAGGTCAGGAGTTCGAGACCAGCCTGGCCAACATGGTGAAACCCTGTCTCCACTAAAAATACAAAAATCAGCAAGGCGTGGTGGTACACACCTGTAATCCCAGGTACCCAGGAGGCTGAGGCAGGAGAATTGCTTGAACCTAGGAGGTGGAGGTTGCAGTGAGCCAAGATCGTGCCACTACACTCCAGCCTGGGTGACAGAGCAAGACTCTGCCTCGTGAAGAAAAAAAAAAAAAAGACACCCCAGACAGATCCTTCATTCCTCCTGCCACAAATGAGGTTACAAGGAGAAAATACCTGTTTATGAGGAATGGGCTCTCACCAGACACTGAATCCTCTGGCTGCTTGATATTGAACTTCCCAGTCTCTAGAACTTTGAGAAATAAATTTCTGTAGTTTATAAGCCACCCAGTTTATGGTATTTTGTTATAGCATTCTGAACGGACTAGAGAGAGGAAAAGCATAAGCAAAATAGTAGGAAGGCAGAAATGAATATAGTTTATTTTTAAAAATATTGGGGTTGTTTTGAAATGAACGGCCGGGCGCGGTGGCTCACGCTTGTAATCCCAGCACTTTGGGAGGCCGAGGTGGGTGGATCACGAGGTCAGGAGATCGAGACCACGGTGAAACCCCGTCTCTACTAAAAATACAAAAAATTAGCCGGGCGTGGTGGCGGGCGCCTGTAGTCTCAGCTACTCGGAGAGGCTGAGGCAGGAGAATGGCGTGAACCCAGGAGGCGGAGCTTGCAGTGAGCCGAGATTGAGCCACTGCACTCTAGCCTGGGTGAAAAAGCGAGACGCCTCCAAAAAAAAAAAAAAAAAAAAGAAAAGAAAAGAAAGAAATGAACATTTCTTTTGGAAAAGAAGAAGGTGAAAGCAAGGAAAAAAGGCCAAAAGAAGAAAAGAAAACCTACAAGGGGAAAGGAAATGAGGGTCTGTTGCATATGCAATCGATTGGCATTCAGAATCTATTTCCGTTGCCCCTGGTATATGTATGTACTGCAGAAGCTAGATAGCAAAAAAAGGCATTTTCTCAGCCCCCTTGAAGTAGGGATTGTGGATGTTAATTAGGTTCCACCAGCCAGGCCAGCTTCCAGGCATGTAACCTGTGTTGCATAGGACCCCTTGCTCAGAAGGGCTCCAGGTTTGTTTTAATGCTCTGCTGCTGCAGTCTTGAAATCCTGAATAATTTTCGCTTTGAATTCGTGTTTTGTAAGTGAACTCCAATGGAACAATGGAGCATGAGCAGAGGAGATATATGCAAGATGGGTGTCCACTGTGGTCCCTTGCTGCCGCGTTCCCATGCAGCTTCAGGAGTGCCCCTGAGCACAGAATCTGGTGGACCTAAGATGCATGAGAGTTCAGCCAGGCTCAAAACCAGCACAGAGTAAGTGTATCAGAGAAACAACTGACTCCGCAGGCTGCTGAGGGCCGTGAAAGGCCACGCTCTCCATCTGAGACAGTATTTACCTGGAACACAAAAAGGTGAAGCTATTCTAAGGAACATGAACCACCGAGGTACCCTCATCACATGTTTTCCTACTTGTGTATTTCTTACCTCTCTGTATTAGGCAACCACTTATGCTGAAAATAAAGACATAGAAGGAAAGGAAAAGATGGGGCAACACGTAATTCCTTTTCCTTTCTGTCTTTCTTTATTCATAAGCAAAGCCAAAGGTAGAGAACATTAATGGAATGTCAGCATATCAAGAAATAAAATACAAAGAGTTGAGTTTGTTTTATGCCGCGTTTTTGCTGTTCTGGTAAGAACAGAATATCTACGTATGTCTACAAGCTACCAGGTACAAATCGTGTGCTTTTGGTGATTCTACATATAAGTGAAATGCGATTATATTTGCTTCTGCAATTGGTATTGTACAATGTAAAAATGAATGTTAAAATTCATACTAATAATTTTAATGTTTAATTTTTCCTTCCTTAGAAAGACATTAATACCAACTAAAAAAACACCATGACAAGAGAAATACCACAGAAAGAAGGAAAAAGCTTTCTATTTTAGTACGTTTAGTGGCACTTTTTTCCTCCTTTGTGAGCAAGGTGCCCCACATATTATGTAGCAAACAAACCCTGTTCACAAGTTTGCCTCCCATGTGTGAGATCTGGAAGGCAACAATAGTGTGGACACGACCTTCCTTCCTACCCAGTACCTGCATCAAGGTCATTGCCACTGCCTGAGGCCAGCCATGTTTCATGATTTAAGACACTTTCATCAGAAGATGAAAACAAATGTGAATCCCAAAGTAATGTTTAAATTAGTTTCGGGGTTCTTTTACTTATCCCAAAGCTAATTCAGGGTTTTCAGAATAATATCATTTTAAAATTAATTTTAATTTTTATTGAGGTAATACTTTTGTATAATTTAACATTTCAAATAGCATGTGATTTTTTAAATTTAGATATAATTCGCAAACCCTACAATTCAGCTTTTCGAAGTATACAATTTAGTAGTTTTTAGTATACTCACAAAGTGATGCAACCATCACCACCATTCTAATTACAAATATTTTCATCATCCCAAAAAAGAAACCGTGTACCTTATTGGCAGTCACACCCCATTTCCCCTCTCTCAAGCCCCTGTCAATTACTAATCTATTTTCTGTCTCTGTGGATTTGTTTATTCTGAATATTTTGTACAAATGGAATCATACGACATGAGATCTTTTGTGTCTGGCTTCTTTCACTTAGCACAATGTTTTCAAGATTCATTCTTGTCGTAACAGGTATCGATACATCATTCCTTTTTATGGTTAATATTCCATTGTATAGATATGCCACATTTTGTTTATCCATTCATCCACTGAAGTATATAAAGTTTTGTGTTTTGTGATTTTGTGGGTTTTGTTTGTTTGTTTTTTGAGACAAGGTCTCATTCTGTTACCCTGGTTGGAGAACAGCAGTGCAATCGTGGTTCACTGCAGCCTCCACTCCCCAGGTCAGGCCGTTCTCCTGCTTCAGCCTTCAGAGTAGCAGGGACTAAAGTCACACGCCATCGGGCTTAGCTAATTTTGAAAAAATTTTTTGTGGAGACAGAATCCTGCTAAGTTGCCCAGGTTGGTCTCAAACACCTGGGCTCAAGTTATATCCCCCACCCCTACCCCACTTCAGACTCCCAAGGTGCTAGGATTATAGGCATGAGCCACCATGCCTGGCCTGCAGTCCATAAAGTTTTAATGAAATAAGAGTAGTTGGTCAGGTGCAGTGGCTCACGTCTATAATCCCAGCACTTTGGGAGGCTGAGGCATGTGGATCACCTGAGGTCAAGGGTTCAAGACCAGCCTGGCCAACATGGTGAAACCCTGTCTCTACTAAAAATACAAAAA